>NC_047535.1:11861589-12196117 GCF_012275295.1 Melopsittacus undulatus | reverse complement strand
AGATTAGAGGACACAGTACTTGAAGAGGTGACGCAGAAGCAGTACAAGCTCTTGGCTCATAGCTCTGCAGGTGTGGGAAGCAATAAACCCTTATGCCAACTGAAATCCATGCAAGTCGGTATTAAGAAACAACAGCAAAAAGCTTTTATGGTGCTTCACCAGATGATCCTTTCAGTCCCTGAACACCCCTTGTCTCAGTTTTCCTCCTGGTAGGAAATAAGCCTGAGTTGGCTGTATATCTGCTTCTCCTGTGCTGGGCTGTCGCCTGGCAGCGTGCAGTCAGCCAGAGCTGCTGTGCAGCAGTGGAGATGGCAGAGGAGGGGGAAAAATCCCAAGTTTCAGCTGTGCTTTTCAGTCCAGATTGGCAAGTTCCTTCTGCCGGTGGCGTGACTCATCCCGACTTCCTCACTGGAGGCCACTTCTGGCACGGCATCAAAGGAGCAGCCCGTGCTCTCAAACCAGAGCTGAACCAGCACCGGCCCTGAGCACAGCCTGCTTTTTGGGCCTGGGATCTCTCATCATGGGGAAGATGGTGAAATGCACCCAAATCTTAAGGGAATTGGTGATAAACTCAATGGATTCATCCTGAGGGTGAGAAGGGTTTCTTCTTGCTGCTGTGAGGCTGACACATGCTTGTCAAGAGGGTTTTGCCCAGCTGGGGATGAGTTGGAAAAGGCCTTTTGGGATCAATGATACAATCAGCAGAACAGCTTTTTCACTTCTTAGTTTCTCTGTAGGGTTTTAGTGTGTTAGCCAGGGCATTCTGAGGCTAGGAAAGGGATTTTTGGATTTGTTTCTACTGAGGCTATAGGTAGTGATGTGCTTTGCCCAGGGCTGTGATGCCAGCTGAGATTCCAGCCCTCCTCCTGGTAAAAAACTAATAGTAGAAATGCTTGTCACTCATTTTTGCCTAAATCAAGTTAGATTGAAACCTTCGAAAGAGAATTTTTTCATACTTGTTTATTTGAAGGAAGGAGTTCAGGATGGTGCTGCCAGTGAGGAAAGACACAGCTACACCTAGGAGAGGTCATGGATCTGCAGGATACATCACCAGTGACTTGGTGGAAGAACACCCTCATTGTGAGCTCTGCTTCTGTTTGTAGGAATCAGTTTTCAGCAGAAACACATTGTTGATGATCTGTAGGTTTGTAATATTACTTTACAAATGGTTTGCGGTATTATACAGTATTTTTTGGCTTATTCTACTTGTTTATTTTATTGCCTATGTGCCCTAATTACAAACAGGTTCATTGTTTGGGATGAATCCAGAGAGTCTACCAGGGAGGGTGACAGAAACCTATGGATGAGCACGGGGTCTTGGCACACCTCCCACCTTGGCTGTGGGATAGTGCTGGTTTGTAGGTGTTGTGTAAGCAAGAGAAAAGTTTGAGAGGATGTGAAAAGGGATGTATAAATATTTAGAGGCTGTCTCTTTCAAAGGTGTGATGGGAAAGTCTTGGAAAACCATGAAAGTGGTGGTTTGGGTTTTTTTTTTTCCTTAATGGGTTGGAAATGGAGCTCAGCACCTTGAGCTGGCACAGGAGTCGACCTGTGGATAATGATCTTAAGTTATACATGAGGAAGAGCCTTAGAGGTACAGATAAAAATGCAAAGTTAATTCAATGAGGTCGTATTGGGATGCAAGAGAAGAGCAACAGGGGCATATGAAACTAAATGGATTTTGCTTTAAGGTTCTGGCAGGTTGGGACAGGGTAAGATGCCTGTCCCCTGGTCACAGGGAAGCTGCTCCACCAGCCAAGCGCCTGAGAGGAGAGTTTTACCTTTTTATTTCTTCTGCTGGATTTAGCCCCCTCAGTTCTTATGTAGTGGCATTTTACATACTGCATCGCTCTCGTTCCTCCCCTGCTGCCACATCGTGCACGTGGTTCTTTCCTTCGCCCACTTCTTGGCTATTTAAGGTGCATGATAGAACCCACAGCACAGGGCGGTTGTGATTTTTCAGCTCCCCTCCTTATTCTGCATGTATATCCTGCAATCCCTGGAGTTTTGGAGGGCTGCTATAATACTTATATTTAAGCCATTTTTCTGACTGTATTTTCAGCTGGTGTTAATGTGTCAGTCTATGCATTTTCTGCTCTTTTGGTTGCACAACATTTTGTGACAATTCACACATTTTAAAACCAAAGTTCCTACTTTTCCTTTTTCTTTTGCAAAGTCATCAAAGCTTTGTATATTCATTTCAGATTGGTTCCCACGGAGCACTGAGGTGATTTTTATGTGTGTGTCATCTGTCAGCACAACTGTTGAGCAAGTGAAATTTCACTGCATTGCTGAGGTCTTCTTTGCTGTTCAGTTTTTTAATGAGTCCTTAAGTGGGAGCACTTAATTGCAAGGTACTGCTCTTTGCAAGGTGCTCAGTATAGCTTACAACTAAGTTGCATCTATTTCTAATTCAGATTTTAGATGGTCACCTTTAGGTAGTTACATGTGAAAACTCAACCTTAGTGTGGAAAGTGGCTTTCTGTAGGCAAGTGTGCTGGAGGAAGTAATTTGTCACAGAATCATAGAACCAGAGAGTGGTTTGGGTTGAAGGGATCTTAAAGCTCATCCAACCCCTGCCACAGGCAGGGACACCTTCCACTGGAGCAGCTTGCTCCAAGCCCCTGTGTCCAACCTGGCCTTGAACACTGCCAGGGATGGGGCAGCCACAGCTTCTCTGGGCACCCTGTGCCAGCGCCTCAGCACCCTCACAGGGAAGAGCTTCTGCCTTAGATCTGACTTCAACTTCTCCTGTTTAAGGGAGCCTCTCAGCATCCTTGTGGCACCCTCCAGATACTGGAAGTTGCTCTGAGGCCTCCACACAGCTTCTCTTCTTCAGGCTGAACAGACCCATCTTTCTTACCCGGTCTTTGTACTTGTCTGTTAATGGTTTGAATAATCTTCTTTAATGTTGCATGGGTTTAGATTTCTGATCATGCTCTGTTCTAGGAATTCTTTTCACTTCTTGTGGTATGCTCAGCCTAGTGAAGACGTTACAACCAGCTTTCATTTTCTCCATTTCCTGTGATTCTCAGTTAACCCTATTTTCAGGAAATTAGTGGCTTCCTGCAGACTATTTGTAGCCGTTGTCAGCCAAAAGGAGCAAGGTGATGTCTATGCAGTGAATTAGGATGGAGTGTTTGGGAAGATTAGTTTGGAGGCATCAGGGTGGTTTTCCTTGTTCAAGGCAGAGTTGATATGAAACCCCACAGCAGCGGCACTTGCATTAATCTGCTTACTTGGTGTTTGAAGAGTATCTGATGCTATCGTCCATTCCTTCATACATGAAATCTAATCTCTGCTTGAATTAGCCTTTGGAATAAGGCTCCTGCTTGATAAGAGAGTAGACAAATATTAGGGCATTGCCACCAAGGGCATTATCCTCTGAGATAAAGCTGTTGAGCTTGAACTTAGGTTATTTATGCACAGAAAACACTTCACATTCCTGAATTACCCCTATTGCAGACAGTGGGCTCTGCTGTCCCCGAACAAAGCCGGGTTTAGCAAGATGGCTTCTTCCCTGTCACAGAAAGAAAATACTCTCCCATTTTTCCCACGTGGATGGTATTTCTGGAGCTGCCCACAGTGTGCATGTAGAAAATGCCTAAAGAATCTGCTGGTGGCGGGCAGCTCCCACGTCAGCCCAGGGCTCCCAGTGCTGCGGCTGGAATATGTGCAGCCTGTTCCATCGGTGCCTACACACTCTGATGACCTGGCGAGGAGGAGGAGGAGGCCAGCAACAATCATTGCCGTTGCAATAAAACCACTTGTCCATCGTCATCCACCCTGGAGCGGAGGGATCCTGGAGGATCGTTGTCTGCTGTCGCATGTAATGAGTGAGTGGAGCTGCACTGTGCCTCAGGGCTTGAGTAAGACCCGCTTTCAGTGTTGGAAGGTGGTTGGTGTTGTGGAGCTTTTCTTCACTAGGGACTGTAGTGATAGGACAAGGGGTGATGGGTTTAAACTGAAACAGGGGAAATTCAGGTTAGATCTAAGGCAGAAGCTCTTTCCTGTGAGGGTGCTGAGGCACTGGCACAGGGTGCCCAGAGAAGCTGTGGCTGCCCCATCCCTAGCAGTGTTCAAGGCCAGGTTGGACACAGGGGCTTGGAGCAAGCTGCTCCAGTGGAAGGTGTCCCTTTCTGTGGCAGGGGTTGGAACTGGACAAGATTTAAGGTCCTTTCCAACCCAAAACATTCCATAATTCTGTGGTGGCTGCTGTTTATTTACTTCTGTTAACGTTTGGGAAGTGTAGGCACAAGGTAAGATAAATACCTTGTTAAATAAGGTACTTCTGAAGCGTCTTTATGAATTTCCACATTGGTGGTGGTTGTGATGTGGATTTTCTGGCTTTTTTTGGGAAAAGTGGGGAGACAAAATTGCTTCCAGAGGTGACAGTACAGCTGATGAGAGAGGTAGTGCAAGGTAAGAAGATGGCAGGCACTGCAGGCAGAGGAGGTTTCTTCCTGTCCTTATGCAAAATTCTTGTCACAGCTTCATGTTACGGGGGAATCCTTTGCAAGTAACACCAGGAGAGCCCTTGGAGAGCCCCCACTTGCTCACTCTTGCAAAGCACAGCAAGCCAGCCTGTGAAATGGCAGCGCTCAAGAGGAATCTGACAAAAACCTTCCTCATGTTATGGGAGATCAAGTAAACCATTCTCACTTCATCGTGTTTCTATGTAAAGTCATTAGCTGAACTTCCCTGCTTTGTATTTCTCCTAATGCATATTTTAATGCTCCAGTGCCACTGTTTGATGGCTTTGATATTCTCCTCATCTAATTGTTCTTTGTGTTGGCCTATAACAGTGTTTTGGTTTGCTCTGGTTGTGGTGCAGAGTACAGGGACTGCAAACCCTTAGAGAGATAAGGGAATACCCAAAGAAATGGGATTGTGGTGTAACAGAGACAAACCAGATCAGCATGTTGGAGTCAAGTTGTGTGATACACAATCTCATCATCAACTGAGGGAGTTTTGGTGGAGGTAATTCTGAATTCAGTTGGAATCATGCATAAAATATCCATATATTCATTTTGACAACTTCTGTGCATTCCGGTTTCACTTGTTTTTCCTCTTATTTGTGCTACTGCACATGTTCCTCAGCAGAACCTGGGGGACTAAAACTTCCTAACATCTCCTAGTTGGTCTTGGTCTAGTGACCTTCTGTGTCTCCACCTTAAAACTCCACTGGTGACCAGAGTCCTTAGGCATGGAGAGGACAGAGAGGTAAATTCCTCTGGGAATTTTCCCAAATCTCTTTATCAGTTGCTTTGTAGGCCTCTCAGCCTAACTGGATTACTGGTGGTTGGTGTGATGGGCCTCCAATGGACTCATTTGAAGGGAGTCAACCCCTTTCTCATCCAAAGTCAGAGTCCCTCTGTGGACATGTTCAGCCAGAGTTTTGCCCAGTTGCCTGTACCGTTGGCACATGAAGTGTAAAAACTACCTGCCAGCCCTAGGAGTGTTGTTAGTTGACTGGCTCCATGGTAAACCCACCTCAGTTCTGGCTTTCCTCATTTCCAGTTGCAGAAAGCAATGTCCAGATGATCCCAGGGAGGGTCTGTAGTGGAGGACATCACTCCTTTGTAGGAGCATGCTGTCTCCCTCAGTTTAGTTGGCTTCACGCAGTGCTGCTCATCTGCTTCAGTAAAAAACCAGCTGGTTTACCTTTCCTAGTGAAGACTGGTCTTGTGGACAGGGGTCTAGTGGATCAGGTCCAACCTGGTCTAGTGTAGGGTGTCCCTGCCTGTGGCAGGAGGGCACAACTAGATGATCTTTAAGGTCACTTCCAACTCAAACCATTCTATGGTGACTGGTGGTTTTTAACCTCCAAAAAACCAAAACCTGGTAAACTAGTAAAGGTCATCCTGGAAGGAGATGTCATCCATTCCATGCTCATATGGAGAGCTGTGGCAAGGACCTGCTGGGATCCAGATTATTTCATTATAAATCCAAATGAGAAGCATGTTTTCCATGGCTGCTTGTTGAAGACTCCCTTTTGATGTATGTTCTTGCATCAGAGATGAAAACCAGCATGGCTAGATGATGAGGTTCAGGGGGAGAGGAGCCAAACAGATGCACTTCAGAAAACGAACCTTCAATCTTGGATTTACTTAGCTCATTTCCTAGTGTCACTGCACTACCCGGGTGATGGATGTGCTTTACTTGTGTGATCCTACACTGAATACGTTTCTAAACATTTCTTTCGTGCTTCCTTCTGTTGCTCTCATCCCATTGCCAAGTTAATAGGTTTAAGGCAGTTTCATTTCCATACCATATGTTCTTTCATACATTGTGGTGGATAATTATGCTTATGTATTTTACTTTACCATATGATGCCAATATGTAGTCTGTTTTTCAGGTAGCAGAGGTGGCCTACGTGTCCTTAGAGAAGCTCTGAGATAAATTGTGTTTTCTGAAAGTGTTGTCCTTTAGAGGAGCCAAGAAGCATGACACCGTGGATGTGAGGACAGGGAGCTCGGCAGTCACTCTGGAAGCATTAGACTTATTTAACCCTTGAGCCTGCTAGTGGGAAGTTTTCTTGAAAAGCAACTTCCAAGCTGTTCTTTCTCTAGCATTAATTATTGGGAAGGACAAGAGTTCATGCAGTAGCTGTAAGTATTGCAGGGAATTTAAAGGATTGAAGCAAAGCAGGATCTTTCCTGCTTAAATCACCATAGCTAACTGTAAATGTAAATTGTAAATCTAAATGACGTACTCAGAGAAAGCACTTCCCAGTCTCTCTTGGGAATGATACGATTCTCCCTCATTTAACAAATGATGATGGGTGCCTGAAGAACGAACTCAGCTGCAATTGGGAACTGCTGCTGAGGCTTCACTGTTGCCTGAGTCACCAAAGCAATGTACTGAAGTCAGGAAATGCAACAGCATCTGGGTGGTTCCACGTTGAAACTTTCTTTCCTTAAACAAATACAGTAGTTGATTCATGTTAGAGGTGAGCAAGTTGTCCTTAAGCTAAAGATGGGACTGAAGTTTGGGGGGAAAAATATGTGGTTGGGTTATTGGGTGGCTTAGGCTGAGAAATGTCCTCTTCCTTGTGCACACGTCCTTCGGGTTTGGAGTTTTTAAATTAACGTGAATGGAGCCTGATAGAATTCCAACCACAATGCCAGTGTTGTGCTGTTTGGGTTTTGTATTGCTTAGAGAAGTTGGTATTTGCTCAGTTAGGTTTTAACTTGTTGAACTAGTGCAGAGAGAATGTGCATTTTCCCATAATGGATTTATTTTATTTTGTTGCCACTTTTGTAGAAATTAATGTCCTTTAATCTGAATTACGAATTTGCGGTCTTAGTAGAGAAGTCTCAATGCTGTGAAAATAGCTGCTAAGAGTTGGTGATAGAAAATACATTGAACAAAAATGCGAGGAATGTAGAAAATCCATGAGGGTCAAGTGTAAAGTCAATGGGGACATCAAAATACAACAAATAGGTTTCAGTGTGTCTTGTCAGACCACAAAGGGCTTAAAAAACATCGATGCCCTTAAATATTTGGGGAAACTTTAGATGGTTTTGTGCCTGCAGCCAAGGCAGAGATAAGTGTAATCATCCTAAAGAGGTTAAATTGCATTTTTCTGTACAAAGTGATTTTTGAGCTGAGGATGAAAAAAATGGGAGAAGATAGGAAACAAGTTTTCTATCCTGAAAACTCAGCTAAATATCTGTTTTCTGATCCAAATCGTGGTCTGTGATTCCTGGGCATGCAATATAGGCAGACTTGGTATATCAGGGACAGCAGTTTATAGGGAGAAATGTGAGGATGGAGCTGTTCTGAACAAAAAGAACTTCCCATACCACCTTATCTTTCAAGAAAAATACACACAGTAAATGTCAATGATGGTAAAGAAAATAGTTCAATTTCATTCCTCTCTGAACACCTTGATTAGCAAGAACCTGACATTCGTCCGATCAACTGGGACAAGTCCTTCAAACCTTTCTGTACAAGATCAATACAGAATCATAGAATGGTTTGGGTTGGAAAGAACCTTAAGCTCATCCATTTCCAACCCCTGCCATGGGCAGGGACACCTTTCACTGGAGCAGCTTGCTCCAAGCCCCTGTGTCCAACCTGGCCTTGAACAGTGCCAGGGATGGGGCAGCCACAGCTTCTCTGGGCACCCTGTGCCAGCACCTCAGCACCCTCATAGGCAACAACTTCTTCCTTAGATCTAACCTGAACTTCCCCTGTTTCGGTTTGAACCCATCACCCATTATTCTATCGCTACAGTCCCTTATGAACAGTCCTTCTCCAGCATCCTTGTAGCCCCCTTCAGACACTGGAAGCTGCTCTGAGGTCTTCGCACAACCTTCTCTTCTCCAGGCTGAACAGCCCCAGTATTCTCAGTCTGGCTCCATCCAAGAGGTGCTCCAGCCCCTGATCCTTGTGGCTTCCTCTGGACTTGCTCCAACAGCTCCATGTCCTTCTTCTGTTGGGGACACCAGAACTGCACACAGTGCTGTAAGTGAGGTCTCACAAGAGAAGAGGGGCAGGATCACTTCCCTGACCTGCTGCTCACACTCTGGGGATGCAGCCCAGCACATGGGTGGCCCAGGACACGGATGTGTCCTGTAATTTCCTTTTTAGTGCATTTTTAATTTTTCCATAGTGTTTCATGGAAATCTGTAGGAGTCCCATGCCCACACCTCCTTCCCAGTGTGCTCCTGCTGGCAGCTCACCTTGGGAGCTCTCAGTCTGTCATACAAGCTCCATGTCTTCATGTGCCTGATGAGAGCTGAGAGGGAGCATCTGCTGCGGTATGGAACTGTTGTTGCTGCAGGGCCATGGTAGAGAGTGGGGCTTGTATGTTATGGCCCTGGGCAGCTGCCTGTTCTGTCCTAATGCTTCTAATTCTGCTGGTGAAATGGAGTGCAAATAATTGCAAAACCCAATAGGTTAAATCTTCTGATTTTTGCAATTATTTTATTGCTGATCCCCTCTTTTTTTCCTGCCCTCCCCCCTTCCACAATGACCTTGCTTTGCCTCCAGCAAGAGAATGGAGCTCATTTTGTTGATTTGTCTTTTTAAATACTCGTTATTGGATTTACCTGACCTCTTTTTCCTGATGTGGGGAGTTGTGCTGGCCTTGTGCCAGTGGAATAATTCACTGTAGTCTGAAAGCCTTGGGTTAAAATGCTTTACTTCCCCCGCACCAAACTCCTGCTGGAAATAAAATGATTCTCCTGAAGCTTAGAGCTGTGCTGATTTACTTGGGAGGATAAGCATTTGGAAATAAATCCTGTGAGTATGAGAAAGATAGACAAGATGCATGCACAAGACTGAGAATATTTCAGCTGAAATATTTGCAATGTTGCTGAATATAAATAAAAACATAATAACTTGAGAAAATAAGTGATATTCTTTAGTTAGGGTCTTGGAAGGTGGTTTTGTATTGATTTAGGGTGAGGTGTGTGATCTGATATCATCTTTTAAAGTTGCAGAAAGCACGGTTTCTCTTTTATGATCCATGCTTGATTCTCATGAGTCAGATTCTAGTATCAGGGAAAATGCCATGTATTTTCTAGGTGATGATATACTTGTGGAAAGCCATTTAGATCTGGATGTCATGGAGTGCCATCTCAGTTGTCCTTCCTGTAAACAGAAGCTAGCCATGAAACCAGCTGTGTTATCTGAGCCTGTTCACTATAACCAGTGTTGCATTTCAGATAACACAGCTGACCTCAGCTCTGTCCTGTCCCCTTCCAAGGGCAGGGACACAGGGCTGGTGCTGGGATTTGTCCGCAATACAGCTCCAGCTGTGGGGCCACTCCAGGGAGTGAGGCTGAGGACATGTGCTGGGATGCAGAGATGCCCACTGGTCCTTGCTTGGGTTTGGGTGGACTCATGGTCTTAGTAAAGCCAGCTGTGTGCTCATGTTTCTCATGACTACACACTAATGTCCAACACACCTGAGAGAATATTATGACTTGGGGCAACATTTTGGAAACTGTGGTCTGCTCATGGAAATAAATAGTTTATGAGGGTCAGAGCAAATGGAAAGGCCGCTACAGAAACAGGGGAATGTTGTGAGGACCTTGCTGTGACAAGCTCTTCTCCTGGGACATTTGGAGATAGAAACTGAGGTCTAGAAGTGGTTTCAGGCTCATGGAAGCTTTTTGGTTGCTCCCTAATTTAAAACTCAGAATAATTAGAAGGAAAAAAAAAAAGAAAGCTTCAAGAAAGTTAAGGAGCACATTTAGAATCAGTTCTTCACTGTAGATTTCATAAATACAGAATTGTCTTTTTGTGTTACTGTTGGCATCTTTAAACAAGCAAAACCAGTCTCTAAGCCATACTGCTAATACTCTTTACAAGGCAAAAGGCTTAAACCCCACGTGTACTGCAGTTGCTGGAGGGATGTCTGCATTCCGTCTCTTGTGTCAGGTGGAGTTGATGGTTTTCCATATGGAGATATGGAGATCACTGTCTGTTCATTGGGGAGAGGCCCCTCTGCTTTCCCTTGAACATGGAAGAGAAGTATTGGGAGAAACAGATCAGCACATGGTGGGAAGCAAAAAGGGAGAGGCCCTGATGACTTTCTCTGGGAATAAGCCTGCAATTGAAGTGAATAGTCCCTGAAGAATCACTTTTAAATGTTCAGACCCCAGATATCCCAGGGGAAGCTTTGGATTTATAGGAAGTTTCAAAAAAAACCTGAATATATAAGGTAGAAGAGAGCTTTATTTCAGCCTGTGTGGCACTCCATTCAGGTAAGTGTTGAGTAGACACTGCTGCAGTAAGAGAAACGCTGTCCCCAGAGCTGCTTTGAGAGCTGCCTGTGGTAAATGCATGGACACATGTCAAGGAAGCAGTTTTGCTTCTGCCTTAAGAGAGTTTATTTCTCTCTGTAATGTTTCTACTTGGGATGTGCAATAACTTTGAGATGTTTGATACTTGCTGCTGCAGGCTGTCATCTCATTTCTTAAAGCAGCTGAGGCTGTTTGGCCTCTGTCGGTACAGACTGTCCTGAGCCATGTGCTCAAGGACCGTTGGTTTTCCATTTGTTAATCATAGAACCCCAGGCTGGTTTGTGTTGAAGGGACCTTAAACTCACCCAGTTCCAACCCCTGCCACAGGCAGGGACACCTTCCACTGGAGCAGCTTGCTCCAAGCCCCTGTGTCCAACCTGGCCTTGAACAGTGCCAGGGATGGGGCAGCCACAGCTTCTCTGGGCACCCTGTGCCAGTGCCTCAGCACCCTCCCAGGGAAGAGCTTCTGCCTTAGATCTAACCTGAACTTCCCCTCTTTCAGTCTGAACCCATCACCCCTTGTCCTATCGCTCCAGCCCCTGATGAATAGTCCCTCTCCAGCATCCTTGTAGCCCCCTTCAGACACTGGAAGCTGCTCTGATATCTCCACACAGCTTCTCTTCTCCAGGCTGAACAGCCCCAGTGTGCTCTTCCAAAAGCAGGTGCTCCAGCCCCTGATCATCTTCATAGCCTCCTCTGGACTTGCTCCAACCCCCCCTTCTTATTCAGGATGGGAGAGTCATCCTTCTAAAGACAGGGGTGGACACATGGAAGTGCAAGACACTGAGCAGAAGAGAAAAAGCAAATACATTGTGCTAGTTTGAGCTGAATATGCTCAGTTTTAACTTGTGCCCACTGAAGCATTGAAATCACTGCCATTTTTGTGGATATTCCTGTTTTTTGCTGATTGATCTCCAAAGAAACTAGATCTTCAACCTCCAGATATGATGGGTTTTTATCTGAGATTCAGGCAGTTGCCTTGATCAGCTCAATTCTGACCTTACTGGATTAATAGAATGATTTAAAACCAAAACAATTCCAGAATGTGCTTTTGAGCTTTATTTGCTCAACAGCTGCGTTACTCTGCTACCCTGTTTTGTGTCGAGCTCCAGCTTGGCTGGCTAAGGTAGAAGCTATTACCCAAATGCAAGGATCATAGAATCATGGAATGCCAGGTTGGGAGGGACCTCAAGTCATTTGGTCCAGCCTCTCTAGGGCAAAGCATGACCTAGACTGGATGTCCCAGCACCCTGTCCAGCCAAATCTTTAAAGTGTCCAGTGCTGGGAATCCACCACTTCCCTGGGGAGATTATTCCAGTGGCTGGTTGTTCTCATGAAAAATTTTCCTCTCATGTCCAGTTAGAATCTCCCTGGGAGGAACTTGTACCCATCACCCCTTGTCTTTTCTATGGACTCCTAGTAAAAAGGGAGTCTCCATCTTCTTTATAACCACCCTTACACACTGGAATATGGTGATAAGGTCTCCCCTGAGCCTTCTCCAGGCTGAACAAAACCAGCTCTCAGCCATTCCTCACGGGGTGCCCAGTCCTGTTGACCTTGTGTCCAGCAGGACCCACAGGTCCCTTTTCCCAGAGTTGCTCCCCAGTATATCCCAGCCTGTGCCATGCTCCTGGTTTGTGTTCTGCCAGGCACAAGACCTTCCACTTGTCCTTGTTGAATTCCATAATGTTAGCCTGTGCTTCCAGTTTATCCAGGTGATCCTGCAGGGTGGCTCTCCCTGCTGAAGTGGCTACTTCCCATCTTGGTTTGGTTTCATTGACAAACTTGGTCAGGGCATTCTTGATCCCATCTTCCGCATCATTTATGAAGACATTGAACAGCATTGGGCCCAGTATTGATCCCTGGGGACCCCACTGGTGACAGACAGCTCCCCCACCACTGCACAGACCACATGTCTGGTCTCTAATGCTTCAGCTTCTCTAGGAGGAGCCTGTGGGAAACCACCTTTAAAGCCTTGGAGAAATCCAGGTAGATGATGGCCACTGCTCACCCCACATCACCCAAGCAGGTTACTTTGTTGTTGAAGGTGATCAGAATGAAGTTGTGGTCCGAACTGAAGTGTTACTGTTGGTTTTGGCAAAGCTGGGAAGATTCAGATGAAATACAAAGCCCATGTATGTCTTTGTCCCCTGGTATCATCTTAATCCTTGTCTATAGGTTTTGCTTGTCCTGCTTCATGTTGGGTGGCTGTATGGAGTTACCTGCTTGGTGGGCTTGGAAATCAGGATTCTTCCTAATCCTTATTGGGGATGTAAAATTAGCAAAAGCATATGAACTGCCCCAAAACCAGCTTTAAATCACCCAGAGGATACTAGAGCCTCCTAAATGCATGTTCGTCATGGCAGTGTGCTGTGTCACTGCATCTGCTGTAGATCCTTGGTCCTTATTTCATTTCCAAAGGTGAATTATGACTTCGCTAATGGATGCATTGATTCCCTGGTGCCAGTCCATGACCATCACTGAACTACAGACTTCAGTCAGCAGATCTGCTCTGTCAAGAAAAGCAATACTTGACAACCTGAATTTAGAAGGTGACTATTCAGAATAACCTGAATTTAGGAGCAATGTTTAGCTCGACGGGGGCTGTAGCTCTCATTAAAAGGGCAGTCTATGCTTGGTCAAGCATTTGTCTTTCGTATGTGTTATGTTTGGATGCTTGCACATGTGATCTGTCCCACTTTGGGAAAACAAACACCATGCACTCGTTGGAGCTTCTCCTTTTCTGCTATTCTTTTTAATCAAGTGGTCTTTTCCAGGATATTCCAATGCTTGTTTGGACCAAGGACATAAAAAGTGGGCTTTGGTGACAGGATCCTCTTGCAGAGGATGGCAACCTAACAGTGCAGCTGGACTTCCTCCTGGATCGCTCCTGGACGAGCAGTGGAGGTGGAAACCTTCTCCCTGTTGCCACAGTGTGCCTCTGTATATTAAAAGGATCTTTAACTCCACAAATAATCTTGTCCCACAGTCATCCTATTCTTGCATTCCCTATTAAAAAGGTCGGGAGCAATGCCAGGATAGCATTTAGTTTCCTTAGTCCTTCACAGTTTCTTTCATGGGTCTCATGAACAGTTCAAGCAGCTGTTGGTGCAGCTACAGAATTCAGAAACAAGAGAAAAAACGGGGGGGGGGGGGGGAAGGAATATTTGCATAGGATACTTTGCCCCTCTTTGGGAGAAGGAAACAAGAAGATGAGGTGCAGTGTGGAGATGGGTGCTTAAAGTCCTGACTGTGCACACAGTGGTGGAATACATAATGTATATAAAGGTCTATGATGTAGGTGGTATTTCAAACAAGCTGTCCCTTCAGTTTTATAATATCAATATTATTTAGTGAACTATCAGCCTTGAAATATTTTGCCATGCATTATTAAACACTTGGATAGATCCCCTTTTTTCCTTCCTTTTTCAATAATAATGTTTTGAAAGCACTCCAAAGCTGGTGTTTTCAGGTGCTGACAATAACTGTTTTTGGTGAAGCTGTCATCTATTATTCAAGACATTTTTCAGTAGCTCTTGGCTTTTGTTTTTGGTTTCGGGTCCTGCTGCATTCAGAACACTCTTGTTCAAGTTTAGAAGCCACCCTTGTGTTGTGGCACTTACCTGACAGCTTCATTTTGAGGTGGAATACATTGTTTTGTGGTTAGTTTAACTGCAACATCCTATTTGTGCCCTTGCTTGTAAATGATCTTAATCTGTGGGATGAAGATTTTCTATAAATATGCCTTTCAGAGGAAAAAGACTGATTTTTTTAAAAATATTTTTCTTCATAACCTAGTTGCTGGAACTGATGTTTAAAATATGAATCACCCTGTTTGGGTGGTTTTGTTTGGAGTTTTGGGGTTTTTTTGCTTTGTAAGGTAACCAAGCAGATCTGGCAGTACAGTTTCAATATTATTTTGCCTTTGATCCTTAATTGCACATCACTGAATGCTTAAAATCTCTTCTTTATGCCAGCTGGGCTATATAGAGAGCAGACAGGTTGCTACCAGTCTGTGGATAATGAGATTGGGTACCTGGCACCTACATGGACTGGGGGGCAGGAAGGTGCTTTCATGTTGGTGTTGCATGTTTTGTACAGTTCTGCACTGGAAAGGAATACTGATTTTTGTAGGATTTTTAAGTGCTCAGGAGTAGAAGCTACTTGTATGGTCTGGCTATACAGGACAAAGTTCTAAAACATGTATATGTATATATATATGTGTGTGTGTGTGTAGAGTGATGCACTAAGCTGTTTTGGATGCTGAACTTCGCGAGGAGATGGATAATGTGTGGCATCATCTGTTCCTTAACCATGAACCTGAATGTAGTCAGGAGCAGCTGCTGCTTTCCTGACAAGGCTGCTGTCGTGGCTGCTGGAGGCTGACTTTCATTTGTTGCAGCAAAGCTGATGCTCTGTGGGGAAATGATTTCATCTGTAGATGGAAACGGGAAGGAGGTGGAAGCAGAAGCGATGGAGGGAGGACAGGGCTCACGTGTGTTCTGCAGTCAGCTGAGGGGCGCCTCAACTGACAACAAGAACAAGGATGGGCTTGTGTGAAAGACCGGGGGGGGGGGGGATTTGTGGTTAGGAATAAGAGTTATAGCAGAAGAAACCCTGGCTGGCAGATGCCAGCGGCTGCAGGGGGACGTGCAAATGGTACTGGAAGAATATGGACTTCCAAAAAGAGCTTTATTTCTATGCAGATGCTGAAGAGAAGATGAATCGTGATGTCATTTAAAGAACATGGGCAGAGCAGGAGGACTGGGGAATTGGCTGTTTAAACTCTCCTTCATTAAAAGCTATGCTTTACCTAAATGTTACAAAATGGGATTTGGCTCCTGACCTGCTTTGTATCATTCATTTTAATCCTGAGGAGTATATATCCTGTCAGTAAGAAGGTGGGAAACGTCTCTTTGGCAGCAGGGAAAACTCAGGGCTTGTGTTGCTGGGTCACCAGGAACAGACAGGTAATAATTTTTGTGAAATGCAATAGTATTGCATTTGGAACAGTGGAAAATTTAATTTGAAGTGAATTGTTTGCCAAAAAGAGTTTTCTGTGAGTAGGCTTTTACATCATCCCTTTCTTGTTATTGGTGCTGGCCATAATCCTTCAGAAAATTAGGCAAATAGCATCAGTAACAGCATTATTGTATCTTCCCCAGCACTAGGATGCTTAAATGCGACTATGTGCCTCAACTGTATTAACTTCTTCCAGACAACTGCAGTGCTTTTAAGACTACAGGAAAACATCTGAAATTATTGAGGTATTATTTGAGCCAGTATTCAAAACTAATGTGGTGACATTCAGTTATGTATGTTGTCCCTAATTTTTACTTGTAAGGGAAATACAGCAGAGGAATTGTCACTTCCAAAGTCTCTTCATGGTTATTTTGCTGCATGCGGGGGCTCCAGCAAGGCTAAGTGTTGGGTTGTGTTGGCTCATGCTCTAAGTGGATTGGAGCAGGGAGAGACAACACACTGAGTGGGCAATGTGCTCTTGGGCAACAGTTGTCCCTGCTGGGCAGTGTGGTTCTTTGAGTCAAAAAGATCCTTTCAAAAGGATCAATACTCACTGATAGCTCTCAATATATATTGATACGTCAGTATCAATTGATCAGTGTATCAATATATATATTGATATGTGTAAATGGGTATACTGATGTCTATCAATACATATCCATATAAAAATATTCAACATACATTATGATGAAACTGCCATGTGAGAAATTACTTCTTGATTATAGCATATAAAAATGTAAATTGTTTTTAATAAGTTGCCATTTATTTCCCTTATCTTCATGAGCCCCCACCACAAGAGGGATGTGCATCCATTAGGTTGAGTCCAGACGGCATGGAGATGCTGCGAGGGCTGGAGCAGCTCTGCTCTGCTCTGGAGCCAGGCTGAGAGAGCTGGGCTGGGGCAGAGTTTCTGTGCTCTAACACTTCGTATACTTCATTTTTAACAGGTTCAGGAGGATTTTTATGGTACACGTTGTTCTTTTTTCAGGCTCTATACGTAAAATTTTTGGCTGCAAACAAAAATATAAATAGCTGGACATGTGCTTTGTGAGGTAGTAAAATCTTGTGTCCATTTATGGTTTATACTGCTCTCTCCCTGCTAGCTGCCTCTTCTCTGAGCTTGTAGGAATGTGTTATCTGACCTTGATCTGTGTTTTTGGGATATCAGCTTGTTTCCAGTTGGGTTTTCAGAGACTGAACTACTCTATGGACGCCTGTAAGGAGCAAATCCAATCAGCAAATGTGGAAAATGGGACATTTTGGCTGCTCACATGAACAGAGTTTCAGTACTGGGGAGGGATGCTCTCTCAAACGACAATGGTTGGGCCATGTTTGTAAATGGCAAATTCATCTTTGTATTTGAAACAGGCTGTCGTGCCTCTGGCCAGTGACTGCTTAATTAGTCATTAGAAGAGGCAAAATCCAATGATTCATCCCACTGGAAATCTCTAAACTTGGGGTATACGAAGCACTCCCTTAGTTCCTGCCTTCTTGTTGGTCAGTCTGGATATAGTTGTCCTTCGCCACATGAGGGATGTAGGAGCAGCATCTGTAAGTTAAAACAGTGCCACCTTTTCCTTTGCAATCTCCTTTGAGTTTTTCAGTTTTATTTTTCTCTATTATTACTTTGTGGTTTGTGGCACAGGAAAGCCAAGGGAGCAGCTGCAGGACATGGGCTTCATTGCTGATGCTCATTTGTCAGAGCAAAGTTTCTCATGATGCTGGGACAGACAGAGAATTAAGTTCCGAGCACCGTTTGTTCTGTGAGTGCAATGAAACAGGCTGATTATTTTAGTACTTTAACACCACCCTTTATGTATGGGGACGCTGCTTTCAGGAGGACAGCAGTGCTTCCAGAAGTCAAGATGCAGTGACTCAACCCAGGAGTACCAGAAAGAGGAACAGTCAAATGAATGGCAAGGCTTTGTTTGCACCATTGTTTTGGGTCTCCCAGCATCACGCAGAAACACTGTGACAGAAGCAAAGGGGGAAATCACTTCTCCCATTCGGTTGCCTCAATCACAGGCCTCACCCAGGCTCCCTGTAGTCCCTTTTAGTTTCATATTAGGAAAACTTTTCTTCCTTCCCCAAAGGGTGCTCAGGCATTGGAACAGGCTGCCCAGGACAGGGCTGCAGTCACCGTCCCTGCAAGTGTTCACACAGCGTGGAGCCGAGGCCTCAGTGCCATGGGTTAGGGGTGGCCTGGGCAGTGCTGGGAATGGTTGGACTGGATGAGCTTAAAGGACTTTTCCAACCTTGTTGATTCTGTGATTTCCCTTATTTTTGCCTTCAGTCACATCTCCAGCCAGTGAGGCAGGAATCCCACAGACAAGAGCTTCATTCACTATGTAGCTCTGATGAATTCCTTGGAAGCCGATTCATCCCCTGCACAGAAGGTGCTTTGACCTTAAGGGGAAGAGTGAGTGATCATGTTGTTATTCATATCCGAATTCAATTCCTTGTTTGTCAGAACCGTTTGCAACGACCTCAAGGAGTAATTCATTTTGCAACAGCTTTTCCTGTAAGTTTTTGTGTTTAGCTGGTTTTTTCTGTTCTTCCCACTTTCATTTTGTCTCAGCTGCAAGTTGAAGCTGACAGATTTCCATATGAGGTCCATCAGCGAGAGTGTGGTGAATAGGCAGCAACATCCTCACCCATCTCCAGCTGCCACGAGAGGAGCCCTTGAGTGGTTGTTGGAACAAATCATATCAATATCAAAACCTCAAGACTTGGGGTAGTTCCAGGCTTAGAAAGGGATTGTCATCTACTGAGGTGCTTTATGTATCCATGGGCCTCTTAAATAGCAAGAGGTATTAGATTAAAGCGTGGGTAAACAGGAGAAGCTGGTGAGCTTAGGAACAACTTGGAAAACACTTGCAACCTATTTTAGGTTACACGTAGTGTGGGCAACTTTGCACCTTTGGGCATGATTTGCATGGTTTGAGCTGTTTATTCACAGCTGTGTCTTTTATGCTCTGGGAATCCTGCTTGGAGGCTGAGTAGATATCTCTCTGGCTGTACTGGCATGACAGCAGGGGATCATCCCACCAGAGTCATGGTGGGTAGCAGTGGCCAAGCAGTTTCTCCTTTTATTATGGCTCTTGACAATAGCAGCCAAAAACCACTTTACAGATCTGACTTGGCTTGGGGGCATTGAGAAGGTTTATCTACAAAATCATTTAGGTTTGCAGAAGCTGAAGAGACACAGGTTTTTAGGTTCACCCACATTTGCTTTGAACTGTGAGCATGATAAAGTGGATTTAGCAAACAGGAGAATTCTGGATTACAGAATTGGGACCTAATGGCAAATTTTAGGAGGAGAGGAAAGAAACCACCAAACCATGTTTGTTCTTGATGTTGCAGGAGGTGATGGGTGGTTTGGTGCCTACAGGGGTTGTGTTTTGGTTGTGTGTCAGCACCCTAATGTGCTAGGTCCAGGTGGGACTTCTGTTGCTGCTGAGTGTCTGTGAATGTCTCAGCTCCTGGTTTTGTTTTCTGTTTGTTATTTAGGTCATCTCACTGCATTGGTGTCTTGCTTCAATCCAAATTACCTACTTTGAAATTTATCCAAAAGCTGTTTTTTCTGTATATGGACAATCTTGGAGTGTTGACAGTTTCTTTTCCCCATCCAAGCTTATGGTCTCTTTTGAAGAAGATGATTTGAGTTGTGGTTGCAAACACAGCTGAAGGTGTCCCTGCTCATTGCAGGAGGGTTGGACCAGTAATGGTTGAACTTATGATCTTAAAGGTCTTTTGAGATGGATCAACAGATGATTAAGAGAAAATAATGAAGTTTCACTCCCATCAGCAAACAGAAGATAAAAATCTGGTGAGAAGATGATGAAAATGAGGGGGTTAAGCATTATATCTGAAGGTGGCCTACAAGGATGCTGGAGAGGGACTCATCATAAGGGACTATAGTGATAAGACAAGGAGTGATGGGTTCAAACTGAAACAGGGGAAGCTCAGTTTAGATCTAAGGCAGAAGCTCTCCCCTGTGAGGGTGCTGAGGCGCTGGCACAGGGTGCCCAGAGAAGCTGTGGCTGCCCCATCCCTGGCAGTGTTCAAGGCCAGGTTGGACACAGGGGCTTGGAGCAAGCTGCTCCAGTGGAAGGAACTTTGAGGTCCCTTCAACCCAACCCATTCTGTGATTCTGTGATTATTTAAATGATGAAATGGACTGACATGTAAAACTTCAGTGACCACTGAGACACTGAGCCCCTACATGAGCTTTTCTAGTAGTTCTTACAGCTGCATCTGTCACAGATGCCTCAGTAGCATCAGCTTTGATGGTGCAGGGGTGTTATTTCAGATACCAGCAGCAAGAGGATGTTTGCTGCTTCAGGAGAGAAATTTGGAGAGCCCTTGTGCCACTATGTGCAGATTAGCAGTGAAGTGTGTTTGAACTGGCCAATTCTTTATCAGAGTTTTTAGGTTTATCTCTGAGGAGTTCCTGCCCACATGGTATGTGATGTGACGTACCTGTGGATGGAGAAATCCAGGCTCTCTTGAGCAGCCAAGCCTGCTACAACTGCCTGAGGACTGGCAACAGGGAGAAGATTTTGCTGTTTTTGCAGTCCCTCATCTAGGTTATGGGCTGTTATAATAAAACCAAGTGAACTTTGCTTCCAGAATTGCCCCTTTAGCAGCCTCCACGCTGACACTCATCTTTAGTTCTTCCAAATCATCCGATATTTGGCAAACTCTGTCAGTGACTTCAGGCTTTGGCTGTCACAGATTATTTATGATGGAGACTGATGCTTCCAGTGGATGATTTATTTTGGACTTTTGCCACGTGTTGCTTGTGCTGTCCCTGAAAAGGGAAATACTGAGATTGAGCTTTCTGAATGGAAAAATACAAAATGGCATGACCTAACCCTTCTGTTTGTTACCTTTGCACAGGTAACTGGGACATCCTCCTTTGTCTGATGCCCTGCCAGAATAAGCCTTATTAAAAACCAGCTCCCATTTCAAAAGCACACACTGTATGTGGTGATATATATGCTTAACTTGAAAAAGCACGTTTATTTATGTCTATTAAATTGTGGCCAACTAGTAAAAGATAGCATATAATGTAAAAATAAGCCATTCTGTACCAGTTTAGTGTATGCACAAAGCCCAGTTGACTGTGGTAGTATTAGTAGGTTTTCCTGCTGTTAATTGGATTATTATTGGGATTTTTAGAAGGCCCTCTCATCTCCTTGGAACTAGGAATCTGTTTGGTTATGCCAGAGGACACAAGGCTTCATTTGTAACCTCAGGTTTGTTTAGAGATGGTGCTTTTTGTGTTACAACTAAAATTATGATAGTAAAATTGAGCCACATCAGCATGCAGGGTCAATTTGAGTAACAGTCTCCATTTAAACACAGAAAATTAAAAGGATCTAGAAACTATCTAGCTGTAAGTGTCTTGTCTTAAAATGTCATCAGTTCTTCCTTTCACAGGCATGCATAGCCTGTGAATTTTGGACAGAGTTTGCAATTATTTCTGACCTCTGAGGTCTGATGTATCATCTGCATTTCCATCTCCCATGGGATCAGCGCCCCAGTACTGCTGCCTTCAGCCTTGCCAAAGCCAGTACGTGAGTGAAGCGGCTGCTGGTAAAGCCAGGTCCTTTTATAATCTGCCACTTACTTGGGCACAGCATCAGGAAGACAGTAGCTTTTTTTTCCATCGGAGTTTATAAACGACTTCAATGTAGCATCATTTTTAGATGTTCTCATTTAAATGTAACCCCAGAGCAACCTAAAATGCCTTTAATTAAAATAGTATTAACAAGTTGGCAACCCACAAATACTTCTTGGTGGGTTTTTTTTCTTGTTCCTTTTCAATTTTTTGTGTCCAAACACACAAATATTGTTAAATTAAAAAGTCCTATAAAAGCCAGTGTCACAGCCTGCTTGCACAGTTGTCATCGGGAGAGCCTTTCTCCCTCGCATATGGTAGTGACCTAATAACACCCGTTTCAGTGCAGTATTCTCTCCATACACTGCCTGTTTGATGCTGAGCAGAGCCAGGCTCATGTGCACCAGCCTTGGGAGACCACAAGCAATTATCTTCATTAACGTTTCTTTGACCTAACAGAATACTCCAGCCGTGGTTAGTGTTATTAAAAGCAAAGCCTGTGGCACACCTCCTGTGATTTATAGGGCACAAATTAGCACCTCTTTGCTTTCTGACCTTGCCACATTTCTTAGTCATTAAGTGGAAGCTTCTGGCGTTTGGGTGGTTTTGGAGGCAGGGAGGACTTGGCTGTTCTGTGGTTCCACAGTTACTGGGGCTTAGAGCCTCTCCGTGGGGCTCATGCCTGGCTCACAGTTCTGCTGGATTCAAGTTGTTTGGATGAAGAAGGCAAAGATGTTTGTTATTGCAGCGAGTCCCTGCTGTAGAGAAGTGAGGAAAGCTTTTGAGTAGGTGTGGTGGAGCAGCCTGATGCTTTAGAGAGGATTTATTGAGCTTGCACGCATTTAACAAGAGGGAGGGGGGTAGAAGGGAAGGTTGGTTTGCTCAAGGTTACCAACTTAAAGTCCTGTTTGCAGTTCTCACGTGAGTCAGCAAGGCTTTGTTACCTCTGATAACTTGAATAAAAATAGCCAGTCCTCTTGTTGTAAACTTTGAAGTAAAATCTTGATGAGGAATTATCTGGCTTAAGTGTGGTAGGTTCCCCCCGCAACTCCCTCCTCTCCTTCTTGAAGAAAAGCTGATGCTGGAGTCAGACAAAGAAAGCCCAACCCAGCACTTAACTGACATCATCCCTTTTGCATCTGTGCCTATAGGAAAGCTATAGGAAAGCAGTTGGAGTGCTTCCCAGTATATAGTATATGTGCTGCTACCAAGCCATGTGCTGTGAATCCCTGCCAGATATATTTCACGGTGACACATGGATTTCTTTGCTTTGAATAGCGCGTGGCTGGGGATAATGCACTTTATGAAATCCTGGAGTGAGCAACAATGCAACATG
Organism: Melopsittacus undulatus; assembly: GCF_012275295.1. Lineage (NCBI taxonomy): Eukaryota > Metazoa > Chordata > Aves > Psittaciformes > Psittaculidae > Melopsittacus > Melopsittacus undulatus. The sequence goes on along the minus strand of NC_047535.1, from coordinate 12,173,373 downwards.
AAACAATGGTTTTCATTTGAGGACCTGAGAAATCTTGTAGCAAATGAAACTAATCTCCGAATCCTTGTGTGGCGGTTGAAGAGGAGGGTGGTTGTGCTTGGAGTGAAGGTCTTGGATCTGGGTACTCGGGGAGGAGCGCAAGGACAGGGCAACCTGACGTTGCTTCCTGACATATGCTTCCTAATGTTGAACAGCTGAAGCTCAGGAGGTCCCTGAACCTGAAGTGGGGTTTGACTTCGTGTTTTGACCACTTTTGAGTGTTTTGTCAGTGTTGTCAGGGAGCTCAGTTGTGAGGTCTTGGTCCTTTGGGGCAGTGCCCAAGGAAAAGCTCAACATTACACTTAACGTTAGGATATGATCACATGAAGTTCTATAAGTATTAAATGCCTCCTGCCACCTTATTCCCAGATCCTTACTTTGAGGGTCCTTTGCATTTCTTCATAGTTAACTTTGGTCTTTATATTGAAATAACTCTTAACATCTGCAAGGTTTTAAGTTTCTTAGAACCAGTTGGTGGAGAACTGAGGATCATTAACCCTGGAATTGCTTTCATTTGGGGTTGGTAGTGGTTGTTGTCATCTTGCATTGATGATGTTTGAGAAATTAACTGTGTTTAACTTGGTGCTGGAGAATTGTGTTCTGTGTTTCGTAAGCAGTATGAGAGAAATAGTGAGATTGTATGGGTGAGTTGGCTGGAATACTTCATATCTAATGTCAGATATGGACATCTCCGAAAAAGGTGAAATCCTGTTCTGTTTTCAGCTGTTGGTTCGGAATCCTCATTTGCTTCCTCTAAGGTAGTTTGGATTGTCACTTGTGTTGCTCCATTGCATCTCATGGTGTATGTCAACTGGTTTCCAAGGATCCCTGCTGAGATAAACCTAACCTATTTTTGTTCTGCTTTTTCTCGTTTAGTTCTGCTAACATGATGACCTGACAAGATAGAGAGGACAGTCCTGACTATGCAGCGCAGGTACTGATGGGAAAGGATCCAATATGAGTGTAAATGATGTTGGAGGAAGACGACGCTTTGAGGAGAGCGAGTACACGCTGCACATCTACCCCGGGAGCATCGCAGAGGGGACTATCTACTGCCCCATCACCGCTAGGAAAACATCCACGGCTGCTGAGGTGATCGATTCTCTCATCAATAAACTCCAGCTTGAGAAGACAAAATGCTACGTCCTAGCCGAGGTGAAGGAGTTTGGGGGGGAGGAATGGATCCTCAACCCCACGGACTGCCCCGTCCAGCGCATGATGCTGTGGCCTCGCATGGCCCTGGAGAACCGCATCAGCGGCGAGGATTACCGCTTCCTCCTGCGGGAGAAGAACTTGGATGGGTCCATTCACTATGGGAGCCTCCAGTCCTGGCTGAGGGTGACGGAGGAGCGCCGCAGGATGGTGGAACGTGGCTTCCTTCCCCAGCCACAGCAGAAGGACTACGATGACTTGTGCAGCCTGCCAGACCTGAATGAGAAAACGCTCCTGGAGAATCTCAGAAACCGCTTCAAGCAAGAGAAAATCTACACCTACGTAGGCAGCATCCTCATAGTTATTAATCCATTCAAGTTTCTACCTATCTATAACCCCAAGTATGTCAAGATGTATGATAACCACCAGCTGGGCAAGCTGGAGCCCCATATTTATGCTGTGGCAGACGTGGCTTACCACGCCATGCTTCAGCGGAAGAAGAACCAGTGCATTGTGATTTCAGGAGAGAGTGGGTCAGGAAAGACACAGAGCACCAACTTTCTCATTCATCACCTCACTGCCCTCAGCCAGAAGGGATTTGCCAGTGGAGTAGAACAGATTATTCTTGGAGCTGGACCAGTACTTGAGGTAAGATGAAATGATAGTACTGTGGAAACGCTTCAATGGTAAAAAGTAAACCCTGAGTAATTATGATATGAGTTGAGGGTTATCTACTCGATGGCGCTACTGAAGTTACAACAGTATTAGTAGTAAAAAGAGTTGTGTTTTTGTCTATGGAATCCTACCTGCTCCGTAAAAAAGCAAAATGAAATTAGAGTAAATGGCTTTTTTTGGCAGATAGTTTGTTTTCACTCAAATGTTTTGTAGTACTGGTATATCCTGATGACTTTTCAGTTTGCAAATGGAAATGAAAAAACCTTTCTTGAGTTATTAGCCTTTCTTTTGAGTTAGTAGCTTTTCTTTAGAGTGCCTTGAAAAGAAAATCCATTGCACAAGTGGTTTGGTAGTTTTGCATTTCTGGAGTTTCTGAGCACTCAGTTTCACTGGGGAAGAGATCAAAGGGAATTTACATGGCCAATATATTTATTTCCTAATCATGAGTACTTGATTCAGTTATTTTATGAGGACTTTTCCTGTGTGTGAAAGGGGGTGAGATGAGCTGTACCCTTTGCTTTACAGATGTGAAACTAAAGAGGGATACAGGCATTTATTAATTTGCCTTGAGTTTGCCCTGTAACTCTTTGAAATGGTTTCCCTTAGAATGGGAGTTGTTGTGAGTTGTGTTTTTTAAAGCCTGTCAGCACGTGGCTGACGTGAACATCAGCTGCTGCTGTGCCATTGTTGTTCTTTGAATAAAGAGGTGGCCTGATAGCTGTGTGTTCTGCTCTTTAAAAAGGTGCTTTGGCTAAAGAGCAGTAAAATTCATGAGGCTTGGGAGGTTTGTTCTCTGTTTTGAGAGGGCTTTTTGTAGACAAATATCTGTATCTGTATTCCATTAATGAGTCTGAGGACTTGGGTCAGTTTCAGCTACTAGCAGTAGATGGGGAATCAGAGGAAGGACTGGTGCTCTTAGAAGTCTCCACTAAGGATAAGCCAACAGCTTCATTTTGCAAAGTCAACAAGGTTTTTTTCTGTTTTCATATCAGGTAAAATGGGCTGAACTGATTGAATGTGGAGTTTTCAAAAGATTAACATCAATCAGGATGAGCTTTGCTCTGAGATAGCAGCAAAATTGTGTAGCAAACTGAAGGTAAAGACATGAAAAAGTGCCCCAATTAGGTGACCACATGAATCCAGGAAAGCAGGTCTGAAACCTGTTGTATTCCACCTCCAATCCTATTATTTATACAAACCATTTGCATACCTGTTTGGATGTTGGTATGTTTTCTAATGTATCTTGTTGGACTAGAGTCAACTTCATAGTTCATACAATCATAATATGAATCCCAGACTGGTCTGGATTTGAACAGGACCTTAAAGCTCATCCAGCTCCAACCCCTGCCATGGGCAGGGACACCTTCCACTGGAGCAGCTTGCTCCAAGCCCCTGTGTCCAACCTGGCCTTGAACACTGCTTCAGTGCACCTCAGCACCCTCACAGGGAAGAGCTTCTGCCTAAGATCTATTCTACATCTCTAAAATCTAGTTCTCCTAAGTAGTGTCAGAGGGACCATCTCTGTCTAGCTTAGATATACAGAGGTGCAGAAGAGAGATCTCCATGAAAGAGAAGGTAGGAGGAAGTTTTGGGAATTGTATTTTTTTTTTCAGGAGTAGTGTACTTGCCTCTTCCCAGGGCCAGTGTGTGCGCTGGGATTGGGTACAGGGAGGGATCCTGGAAGCCTCTTTGCTTTCCTTTCCCAACATGTGCAGCTGTTTTCAAGACAAAAAGATTCTGAATCATATCTGTTGGGGTTTTTCTGCTTTTGGAGCAGGAGTTCGCATTCCTGTCCCCTGGCAGCTGTGCGGCTGCTGTTGCGCTGCTCACTGCTTCCAGCTCTCTTGGAGAAAGTGAGGGTAATCCAGATGTTCTCCTGCTCTGCAGCACCAGCCTCAAATAGTCACAAATCACACAGGCTTCAAGATAAAATGTGCAGGCTTCTGCTTTTCCTTCCCTTCCTGAAGTGTCCTAAAAAGGGGATGTTCAGAGGAGAGGTGTTGGAAAGGGCTGTGTTACAGCCATTTGGTTGCAGAGTTGACCTTTTGATTCCATGCATTTGGGAAGTTCTTGCAGGCACCTTCTTCAGTCCCCTTTTTCCTGTGTATTTTTTCTCTGTGTATTTAAAATTAAATTATAAAGGATGATTGCCTTTATGGAAGCACCTTGCATACAAAGACAGGCTGAGAACACTGGGGCTGTTCAGCCTGGAGAAGAGAAGCTGCATGGAGACCTCAGAGCAGCCTTCTGGTATCTGAAGGGGGCTACAAGGATGCTGGAGAGGGGCTCTTCATCAGGGACTATAACGATAGGACAAGGAATGAAGGGTTTAAACTGAAACAGGGGGAATCCAGGTTAGATATAAGGGAGTAATTCTTTACGTATGAATTCTTTACTTTGAGGGTGCTGAGGCGCTGGCACAGGGTGCCCAGAGAAGCTTTGGCCACCCCATCCCTGGCAGTGTTCAAGGCCAGGTTGGACACAGGGGCTTGGAGCAAGCTGCTCTAGGGGAAGGTGTCCCTGTCCATATCAGGGGTTGGAACTGGATGGTCTTAAAGTCAGTTTTTACCAAAACCATTTTATGATGTTCAGCTCAGGTTTCTCTTTGAGGAGGTAGCACATACCTCTTCATGCTACAACTTCCAGTTTAGGAAATAGAGCACAGCAACTAAGAGTTTACATGAAGCTGCTAATCTCTTTCCCTTCTTGCAACGCATCTCTGGTAGCCCGAGTGTTTGCATGGAGCCACCCGTTCCTGGGAATATACTCACAGTAGTGCTCGCACGGTGGGAGCGGAAGTGGAGCAGTATTAAGATATGTCTTTTTCCTGCAGCTTTGCTGTTTTCCTAATTTACCTTTTCTGAATAGCCTCAACCTATTGTTTGTGGGGGAGTTTTTTTGTGTTGTTGCATGAGATTCCTGTGAGTTGTGTCCAAATTGTACTTGTGGGGATGGCTGTCAAGGCAAGCTGTTACTGCCATCTAAACGTGCTAATATCAACCAAGAGTTGCATGTAGCAGCCACAGCAGGTTGGGCTTTGTACTGAGACCAAGCCTGTCCTTTTAAAGTGTATTTGATGTCAGTCCTGTGGGTTTTCTTCTGCCTACATTGGGATTTAATAGATGAGCCTTTTTGCAGCAGTGCTTTTTGCAATGGTAGCAATATGTCTTTTCAGTGTTTTCATAGAATCCCAGACTGGTTTGGGTTGAAGGGACCTTAAAGCTCACCCAGTTCCAACCCCTGCCACAGGCAGGGACACCTTCCACTGGAGCAGCTTGCTCCAAGCCCCTGTGTCCAACCTGGCTTTGAACACTGCCAGGGATGGGGCAGCCACAGCTTCTCTGGGCACCCTGTGCCAGCGCCTCAACACCCTCACAGGGAAGAGCTTCTGCCTAAGAGCTCATCTCAGTCTCCCCTGTTCTGGCAAGTTAAAGCCATTCCCCTTGGCCTGTCCCTACAGGCCCTTGTCCAAAGCCCCTCTCCAGTTTTGTGATTCTGAGACACTATAAAATATTTATGTACTACTTGTGATAATTGATATTACTTAAATACTGTACTTGTTTTTCTAACAACAAGATTCCAATTGGTTTTAAAAGGTGAGTTCCTTGATTTTTTTCTGTATTTTCCCCTGTTTTCTGATGAAGCCTGTCTTTCCTTACATAAGATTGCTTTCTCAGCAGAGTGTCCATAGAGCTGAGCTCTCTGCCTCTGTAATTTCAAAACTGAGCATCTCAAATTTAATTATTCAGTGTAGTTACCAGAGGAGGAGTTGCATGTGCTGCAATTCTATTCTGTTTCCTATAGGCTTCATGCAGTACGTCAGATGAAAAGTCCATTATGGCCTTGATGCTCCATCAGGGACCCAGAGTGCACAGCTTTATTCCAACAGTTGCACTTGGGTTTGGATAGGCAAACAGGAGGAACTTCCTCTAGGCAACTCATGCAGACCATGAAGCGTTTCAACTTGTTTTCTAATTCTAAACTCTGAGTATATTCCCTTTTCTTTTTTTACTCCTACTGGGATCAATATTAGTGGGAGATAACATTTTAATAGATTCATTTTTTTTTTCCCTACATGAAACAGTATGAAGGGAGGGTAACCAAATTTCATTAAAATACCCTTAACAAAACTAAATTTACTTTATCATGCTCAGTTTCCACTACTTTGGTTTTTAAGTGGTTGGGTTGTCATATGGCTCTAGAGGCTTTATATGTGAAAACCGGATTTATGTGAAGGGGTGGGGGAAGAGCCGTTACCTTGCTCATTGCTCACTTCTGACCATTTTTAACCTGCGATATACACTGTTGTTATAGCTCTCCTGGGTGGCTGGGTGGGGGGAGGGGGGGTGTAGGTGTTTAATGCAGCACCCAGGGGTTTTTTAGCCTCCCCAGAGCACAGAAAGCTTCCGGAGGGAGTAGCACAGAGATCATACAGATGATGCCTAATGTGGGAAGAATTTGTGCAGGCCTCCGCAGCAGCCGGGACACAAAGGAGTCACACAGCAAAGCTCATGCACCAGATGCTTTCACCAGCGCTTTCAAAATGCTCTTATTCTTCAGCTGGGGATGTTTTACAGTTCCAGGCTCTGTATCAAATAGCGTCTTGTTCATCCGCTTCTCCCATGCTGAATTATTCACTAGTTTCATTTCAGAGTCCTCCTGCAGTGCCCAGATTGGCTGGATTGGTGGCTGAGGTGAATATTCATATTAGCTTTCATTATTTACTATCTTCAGCAAGCATTTTGTTACCCCAAAGTCCATAAAAATACATATATGCATATATATGTATAAAACATGTGTGTATATATACAATGTCTGAATGACAGAAAATGGTGACTTCTGATCTACGATGGCTGCAGGGAAATAGAGGAATTATTAAACAGGTTTGTGCAACACTGCTTTTCCCTCCACCCTGAAGAATTAGCAGCTATTTAGTTTCCAGAGAGAAGTGCTAAGTAAATCCCTGCCTTTGCTGGGTGGAGGGCTTGCTTGCAGGGACCATTTTATCCAGCCTACACATCCAAGCATCCCATCTTTTTCCATCCTTCTTCACCAGCTCTTTTTGGGGCAGTTGTTTTGTCTCTTGCCATTTGTTCTCATTCATACCCTTCCCTTTTTCTCCTTTTCCTTAGTTTTCTTTCACTGATCTTTTTAGGGTTTTGCTTCTCCTCTAGTGATCTGATCTAAATTTTATAGTTATCTAGATACTGCGTATCTAGAGATCTGGATTTTGTAGATATCTGGATCTCGAGGTTTTGTGGACCCCTAAATATCTTGATATTTAGTTTTTATAGGTATTTATCTATACAATAGAATCTTCAGTCTGACTCAAGCAGGGGCCAAGGACTCATGCTTCCATGCAACCTTGGCAAACCCAGGTGAAGCTCAGAATTATGCTGACTTTATTAATATAATTTCTTCCTCTTCACTGGCTAATTGCCCCAGTAATTTGGGTTTCTGTTAAGCTTTTTTGTTTTCAGCTTGACTATCAAGGTGCACATTTTATAAAGCATAAAAGAAGGGCCTCTTTCCTGGAAGCTTTTTGTTACTATATGTACTTATATCTATATTTATCAAATAATATAATGATAATATAAGATTCCAATGCTTTCAACTGAAGATCGTGCTGCTACTGTCCCACAAGGATTTTACATGGATAATTACTCCCTAATGTCTGTAGTTAACATGACACTGTATTTTCCTAGTCCTGGAATGAGGAATTAATGCTCTAGTAGGGATTTTGTTTCTCCCCCCCCCCCCACCCCATTTTTCCCAGTCAAAACACAGAGTGTGGTTGTAGGACCATTCACTTGAGACCCTTTGGACTTTTTTCATGGCTGGGGAACCCAGGTTGGGTTTTTCACGCTGGGCCTGTGTGTGGGTGCCAGATAGGTGCTGTGCTGTAGCACCCTGCCCTTGATGGGGAACTGAAGAGCCTGAGAACAAGCACATGGCCTACACCCAGCTCCGATGGTAGCAGTTGACAAATGTTGGCTTTTGAAGGGTTTCTGCTGTCCCTGTGGCTTTTCCAGGCACCACACGTCAGTGCTGTCACTGAGCATCCCTGGTGAGAGCATCTTGGTTTGCTGCCCGAGGAGCAAGCCCCTCTCTCACCTGCTCAGTGCCAAGGTGACAGTGTCTTACTGAGCGCTGGGATTTGGGACAAATTGTTTTCCAAGGCAACAAATGCCATTTCCTCAATCTGTCCTCGAGTGTGTTCACATGAGAGGTGTCTCCTGATTTGTAGCACAGAAATGGTTCCTGTCCTGTATTTTGTGCAGTTTATACATTCTGTGTGTGCATGTACAACCTGTATGTACGTAGCAAGGAGTTCAGCACCACAAGGAGCCCTTGCATGAAGGGAAGCAGTGAGTGCCAAGCCCTCACATGCACCTCCAGGGTGCTCCCATCTAGTCCTGCAGCAGAAGACCTCAGCTGCCTACAGCCAGGTTTTAGGTTGAATCACAGCAGTTTTGGAGCATAGAAACTGAAGTGGATTTGGTGGGAGGGACAAGAGGTTCCCTTTGAAGACCTCGTGAGCTGACTGCAGCACTGCAACTTCCCCATATGCTTCCTATAGGAAGAGAGAAGTCAACACATTCACTGATGACCTCAAGCTGAGTGTGAGCATCAGTGTGAACAGTGATCATCATTCAGTGAAAATGTCTAGACACAAGAGTTGCCAGGATGAGTGATGTTGGCCACATCTACACCTTGGAGAAGACTCTTTTCTTTGTGGTCCTGATGCCTGCCAGATACAAAGAAGTGTAACTCCTGCTTTGAGCAAACAGTTTGGCCAGGTTCAAGGGAAATAAATTTAAAAAGCAAGGCAATATGGTGAAGCACGTGCAGGGAGCTGCTCTAAGGTTAAACATTATACAGAAGTTAAATTAAAGTCCAGCAGAGTGCGTGGCAGAGGGCGATGGGACAATCCTTCTCCCAAACCCTCATTGTGCAAGTCTTGCTGCTCACGGCAGCAAGCTGGGGGAGGCAAATAAACCCATTGTTTCCCATGTTTGCAGAAAGGATCTGCCTGAACTGCAGCAGCCCATTGCAACTCACTTCCATTCCCTTAATGAAGATGGATGAGGGATAAATCGTGCCAGACAGTTGAGCCTTTGGCTTTGTCACAGTCACTGGGGATTTGGACTTCATGGGCAGGCTGCCATAGAGAAGATAAAAGGACAAGCTGAGTCTTAAGAGTTACTCTTGAGCTTAAAACAGTGGAGACATTTTGCAGATCATTTATTTGAAGACATTTAAAGGATTACAAAATATATGTCCTTTTGCATTGGTGTGTGCAACAAATTAAGGCAGCTTTTGCTCACTGTAGTGGTTGGTGCCACACATGCATCACTGCTTGATCCCATGAAGCTTCATGACATAGATCAGTACTACCTCTCTTTTGTAGAGAAGGGTCTTGAAGAGTGAGGTCCTGCTCCACAAGGATGATTGAGCTCAGCCAGGAGAAGGCTTCACCTCATCTTTCCATCCCCAGGAGAACATTAGGCAGGAGAGGGTGAAGCTTCCTGAAAGGAGGTTGTAGTGAGGTGGGGTTTGGTCTCTTCTCCCAAGGAACGAGGGATAGGAGAAGAGGCCAGGCTGAATAGAGTCTTGGGTGACATGGTCTAGTGTGAGGCATCCCTGCCCATGGCAGGGGCTTGGAGTTAGATGATGTTAAGGTCTTTTCCAACGCAGACCATTCTATGATTCTATGCTGTTATGGGGAGACTGGTAGCAGGGTCTAATGTGGTGTTTTCCCAGCAGTTCCTATGAAAACACTTAATGATTTGCTAATGCCACACTCGAAGAACGTTGGAATTTTGAGGGGAACATGAAGGAATGATTTTTAAAAGAGCTTTTCAGAGTAACAAACTGTTTAAACTCCCCATTCCCCCATTGCTGCTATCAGGAAAGTGGGGTTTTAAAGGCAGAGAGCACAGGTCTCGGATAAATGGGGATGTGGACCAAAAATGCTGATTTCCTTAATTAAAAAAGAGGGGAAAAAGGGAAGGGAAGTTCAGCAATTTCTGGTCATAATGCAATTAAAAAATCCTATTTTTTTTGCCAGAGTTTTCCAGCATTATAATATCCTCATGTTTGATAAGAGGGAATAAGAACAGAGGAACTGGGTTCCTGTGCAGTGACTCTGTGCTAGGGACCTAAAGTTTCCTGATTGTCCCCAAATCAACTGATTTATATATGGATTTTAATGAGGAGGAAAATCTTGAGCAAGGAGTTGTGTGAGGGATGCCAAAGGAGAATGAAAGGATGTGGTCCAAGATAAGGGCAAAGTGTTAAAACTTTAATGTGCTTTATCATGGAGGAAATCGGAAATCTTTTGAGAAGTGACAGGTTTGGGGAGCAGAGGTTTGGCTTTGAGGGCTGTATCCCAAATGTTCACTGCTCCAGTGCTTCCAAAGCAGAGCAGATCTAATCTCTCTGGACATCAGTGAAGCATCTGACGTGCTTGGAAAAGAAACAAAAAAGAAAGAAGAAAAGATGGGAGGAAAAAAGCAGATTTAATAACAGGAAATCTTTATTTTAAACATTACTGCTTTCTCTGAATTTGAGGTATTTTAAATGCAAGCTGGTAGGTATAAGGGGTGGCACTGAGTTTATCCTATGGGAAAGGGTGGGGTTCATTGGGAGTTTTCTTCTTCTGTCTTACAAATGGCACTGAGAAATGAGTTAGCATAGAACCACAGACTAGTTTGTCTTGGAAGGGACCTTAAAGCTTATCCAGTTCCAACCCCTGCCACGGGCAGGGACACCTTCCACTGGAGCAGCTTGCTCCAAGCCCCTGTGTCCAACCTGGCCTTGAACACTGCCAGGGATGGGGCAGCCACAGCTTCTCTGGGCACCCTGTGTCAGTGTTTATTATCCATTAATTAAGTAAATTATCCTTTAATTAAGAAGACTCACAAGATTGTCCTGGAGAGTAGGAAAATCTGTGTTTCTTTTTTGTTGTTATTCATTAAAGGTGGAATGGACTGTATCCAACAGAGCCAGGGGAGGATCTGGGGTTGCCTCCTTAAAACCCCCTTCTCTACAAGGCTTATAACCGCTTCTTCATCACAACTAAACTCTGCAAGCTTTAGGAATACACTGCTGTGGTTCACTTTAAGGCACTGAACAATGTGCAGTTGGAAGTATCGGAGTTCATGTCTCTATTGCCTTGGCTCCAGCTGCAGAACCGGTGATGCTCAGAGGAATGTTTTTGAATTATTAGGCTGAACTCTGCATTTCTGGGCCAGAGTCATCTTGGTATTTGGAGGCCGCTGGGATGGAGGTAACTTTGCCAGCAGCTCGTAAATTTGAGCCGGGCTTTTTTACCTTAGTCAGGAAATTCATGTTTGAGCTTTATTTAAGCTGGGATTCACGGTGATCTAATCCCAGCGCACTGCCAAACCCAACCTGCCATTTGTAATATTCTTTTTTGGCGTTTCATTGCTGCTCTTTGTTTTAGCCTTTGTGTTTTGGGTCGCTCGATTCCCTCTCCATCATGTTTGTTCCCAGAGCTGCTCATCAGAAGGGGATGAATGCACCCAATCACCCGGCAAAAAACCTCTCTGGTAATTGCAGAGGCAGCGCGGAGCGGCTGGACCCGCATGCGTGGGGCAGAGCTGACCCGCTCCAGGCTTTCCAGGGAAAAACACAGTGAGGAAATGCTTTCCATTTCTCCAAATAGCAGCTAGAGGAAAGCATGGGGTGGCATTTTGCAAGTCCTGGGACATGATGTGTATGTGTACGTATATATACACACATCTGCACTGCTGGTGTTGCATCAAAGTCCAAAGTAATACATATAGAATAACATCTACTATGATAATATATGTAATAGAACATTAATGTACGTACACACAAATCTGCATTGCAGCTGTCCAAAGTAATATATATCTCTAACATAATCATAATTATAATGTAATGGCATATGGTGGTATTTTGCAAGGATTGGGAGACTGTGTGTATGTATATGTGCAAGCACAAACTGCATTGCAGTGTCATTATATATATACACATACATATTATTATATATATACACATGTATTATTAATGCATATGTTGTATATTATAAATATACAATACATGCATTATTTAGGTATTAGATAACAGTAATACAATAATAAACACACACAAATCTTCATTGTAGGTGTCATATAGAAGTCCAAAACAATATATATATACATTTATAAAATCTACTAGAATAATAATATATACAATGTAATGGAATATTATATATACATGTAAGTCTTCATTGCAGATGTCATGTAGAAGCCCACAATAATATCTATATTATGATAATATCTATCTCTTATACTAGTATACATAATTATATATGCACACCAAAAGATCTGTATTGCAGGTGTCATATAGCAGCTCCAAGTAATTAATCAAGTAAAACCCCACTTTGTTTTTGGGTTATGGTTTGTCATGGAGCTTAGCATCCTTCTTGTAAAAACCTTCGTTTTCCCTTAATTCTGAAGCTGCAGAAGAGCACGAGCTAACACGAGAAAACCCTTTCTGCTATGGAAAAGCACCTCTGAGATGGATGCTTAAAATAGTTCAGGGAGTAGCCAGCAATGGAAATCTGTCCAGATTTCAGTTATTGCATCTGCTCATGGAAAGGTGAGGTGTGTCAGTTATCTCTTGTGGGTGCAAATGGTCTTATTCAGTACGCAGGTATGTCACTGGGAGCTGAAAAGGCTGTCAAAGCTAACTTTAAATTATATGTATTAAATCAGTTTTAAAGGCATTTAAGTGAATCCCCCAAGCCAGCAGCTGGTCAGTACTGGGCTGATGATGATGTGAGGACCCTGCGTGGTCCTCAGAGCAGTGCTGTCCATGTGCCTCCAAACCTGGCCTGGGCAGTGATTTTTGTGTGGCGCATACAGCACAGTAAAGCTCATTTCCCACTCCACTCCCCCCCACCCCTTCTTTTCTTTTCCTCAGATTGAATCAAATAATCACCTGCTCCTGCTTCTTATCTCAATTGCCACTGTATGCTTGCTTTAAATAACAATACTCTATTGCCAGAAGCTTTAGATTAGCATTAAAGGGGGAAAAATAATACTGTGGAGAGAGCAAAGCCCTTCAAAGACTTGCATGTGAGGTATGCTCGTGGTAGGTCATCTGCCATTTCAGTTGCCCATGCATCTGGCCAGTCCTTAAATCACCCGTGATTTACTCCTCGTGTTTGCATCATGTGGGTGCTTAAAATGATAAATAACTCCAGTCCTGCTCCTGTGCTTATGCCTCAAATCACAGAAATGAGGATGCCCATTTAATTTTACCAGTGATACACACAGTGATACTTCCTAAACTGCCTCATGTGCATGTACACAAACTTCTCTTATTTTACTGTTCTCAGTACAAGTGGGCATCCAGGAGCTGCTAAGCCTGGTTTAATCCTGAGCCTGCTTCAGGAGGGATTACAGCCACTAGTATAGGCATTAACGCTGCAAGACAGGAGTGAAGCTTCCCAAAGTGCTTACACAGCACAAAGAAACTTTGCTGAAGCCTTTTGACTCGGGCGCTGCTTTCTCCTCTGGGCTGCAAGGGAGAGAACTGTGGCTTCTAGAATTACATCACAATTAGGATATTTGTAATAATAGAGGCAATATAAATAGCCTCATGGCATAAGGGAAATAGACGGGTAATGAATGGGTGCGACCTGCCTGTTGCTGTCTTGGTTTTGCTTTCTGGCTCGTGCAAGCCTTCCCTCTGTACAACATCTGGTTTTCATCTGCTACAGGAAAGCCAAATAATTTCAATAAAACCAGGAGAAAACATAATGCTTTAACTCCCCCATCCCGCCTCGCCATGTACAGATGTTAGCCTGGGTTTCAGGCAGGGCTGTTAATGAATTTGGTCAGCCTGGGTTATTGACAGCGTGGATGCTGACTTGGATGGTTGGGTAAATGCATCAGCTGATGGACAATGCAATTAGAGCTTCACGAGGTCTGAAGTGATAAATAACGTGTGGTGAGGTTGCTCTGAGTTCTGGTGCCTCCCCCAGCTGATGTTCCAGTGGAATGCTGAAGCATGGAGGAGATCCTGCTGGTCAGAACAGCCTTGTTCCAGCAGGACCAGCTGCCTTTGCTTGAGCATTAAGCACACAGCAACAGCAGCGCTGCATTAGCATATGACAGAGGTACATGGCCTAAATGGTCAAATACCAGGTATATCGATACAAAATGAAGTATGTAATATATACATGAGATATATTAATAGAAAATACACATATAATTTGAGATGTATAAATATAAAATATAATGTATCTTTCCTTGAGATGCATAAAAATGAAAGACATTTATTATTTTCTTTATATCTACTCCTTTAAGTCTGACTGAAGTTGTTGTTTAGGCTAATTTGAAGGTTTAGATGTAGTGTGGGTCAGTGTCTGCTCAATCTCCAGCACATTAGCAGCCCCCCTAAGTTTTTAAATAATACTTTATTGATCTCAGGCTTTTAAAGAAGCCCAGAAGCTCTTAGTGAGGGCTTGGTGGTGTGCAGATGGAGCATAGGTCTTGCTATGAGCAATATTGGCCTGAGCAATTAGGTATTCTAGGAGTAGTTAGTAATTCGTTTTTCCATTTAGACCTCAGAACTCATCAGCTCCTGCCCCCACTGCGGTTTTGTTTCTGTGAAAGCTTTGTTGAGGTATAATTATGAGAAAGCAAAAGATTGGAAGACATGGACTGGTGGAAAGCATCAGGGTTGGAACTGGATGATCATAAGGTTCCTTTCAACCCAAACCAGTCTGGGATTCTATGATTTCTGGTTTTCAGTAGTAAGTACATCTTCTTGGCAAGAGAAATGTAGCTAGGAGAGGGAGCTTTTTGAATAACTAGGTCACCTTACCTGCTAGCATAAGGTGTAAATGATCTGTGTGAGTCTGTAGGAGCCAGAAGTTTGCATTTTTACTTTAATGGTTGTAATTTTAAAATTGCTTTATGGTTATCATGATGAAAGATGTGAACTACTCATTTTTCCAAAGAGTCTATTGAAGTGTCTAGCTTTCAAGTGGAAATTCCTAAAGTGAAGGAAGTTTGAGCTTACTATTAAGGAAAAACACAGATAGGTTGTAGTTAACTTTTAAGTACGAAGTAAAATAGCTTTGAGCTTACTATTAGGTTTTCTGTTTGGAGAAAAACTTGTACATTTCCATCCAGTTACAGAATCACAAACTGGCTTGGGTTGGAAGGGACCCTAAAGCTTTTTATCATTGTTGCTTCTGGCCTGGGAAATACTTGCGTGAAATGTGGATTTCACCACCTGATAAAACCTATCAGCCTGAATCGCACTGCTAAAACTCTACCCCTTGCCCAGCTTTCAGTTTCCATGAGGAGCCCTAAAAGCCACCTCTGTGCAGCAGAGCCCACGACACCTGAACAGGCACCAAAATAAGGACCAAAGCCAAAAATCATCAGCTACAATTTGAGTACCTGCAAAGTGAAACAGCATTTATGTGAATCCTTCAAGCCTCTGTTCTGCGTGGGCAAGCAACAACACTGAATATGTTCTCCAGAGCAAGGAAATACGAGTTCAAGTGCTAGCACCTTGTTCTTCAGTTCTCTTGCTTGTGGTTCCTGTTCCACTCAGCCTAATGAAACCATCAATGCTTTTATGGCAAAAAGCACAAACCACAGAGCATTTATGGTGTTGGTGCTGCAATGCTTCAGGAGAGCTCTCACCATGCCTGACCTGCAGCCCTGAACTGCCTTTGAAACACTGACCTTTAAAAGCTCTGAAGTTTTTCTCTTACATTATTCTTTTCTTCACTGTGCTGCTGGAGCACCTTGCAGAGCCAACCCCCTATTTTCCATTACATGGAATCATAGAATGAATCCTAGAGTGGTTTGGGTTGAAGGGACCTTAAAGGTCATCCAGCTCCAACCCCTGCCACGGGCAGGGACACCTTCCACTGGAGCAGCTTGCTCCAAGCCCCTGTGTCCAACCTGGCCTTGAACACTGCCAGGGATGTGGCAGCCACAGCTTCTCTGGGCACCCTGGGCTAGCGCCTCAGCACCCTCACATGGAAGAACTTTCTTATATCTAACCCCTTTTTAAGTCTGAACCCATCACCCCTTGTCCTACCACTCCAGTCCCTGATGAAGAGTCCCTCTCCAGCATCCTTGTAGGCCCCCTACAAACTGACTTGACTCAACCCACATTTGATCTGACTTCGCCCCCGACTGCCAGATCCACATTTATTTTGTGCTGAGGAGCAAAGGTTCTTCAGACAAGGCTGTGTGACTGGGGTTAGGAGTTTACAGTTGTTCGAAAGGAGTTATTTTACTTAGGTGTTCCATTTTTCAGTGCCATCCTATTCCTTGCCATCGAATGAGTTTAACTTTGTGCATCCTGCTGTGAACCAGGGCTGGGGACTTGGTTAAGAGGGTGCAAGAAGTGAACAGTTCAGAGTTGGTGCTTAAACATATTGATAATTCAATGTGGATATATTCTGACCTCTTTCTGCCTATTACAAGTGTTATCTTTGAAACATTTGTTTGCTAAAGTGGCACTGGAAGAATTGCAAATGGAGTAATAATCCCAAACCCACTTTTACCGTATGGTTTTAGGCTGGCTCAGGACCTTGATCTGGTTGGGAATAGGATTCCCCGTGTATTTATGCCACGTGGCCCAGGGAGCAGCAGAGTACAGATGGGGACCTCTTAGGGTGATGTTGGTGCTCAGCGTTGCTTGTCTTCAGTCTTTGATTTTGGAGCTCCTTAGCACTAATTCCACCCTTTCCCCCCCTTTTTGTACAGCCCCTAACTGTGTGGAATATTTTTCCTATGCCTTGTTTTATTTTCCTCCTGGATTTTAATTATAGTGGCTTTAGACAAGGCGGATGAGGAATTTTCAGTAGCTCCCATCCATCTGGATGTCATCCAAGCAGAGAGACTAGGAAGAAAGAGCAGAAAAAGGAGAGATGAGCAGGGTAAGAGCCTCGCATCTCGGATGCCAGAGGCTGGGTGACCAAAGCCTTCCTGCTGAAATCCGGCCAGCACGAGGTAGGACAATCGTGCTGCTGTTCTCTCGGGGGCTTATAAACAAGAAGATGGTCTCAGCAAAAGAAAGAAAGGTTTCTTTCTGTGTTTTTCCTTTCTGTCAGTTTTTTAAGCTTCCTTTTCTATCCTTCCTCCTCCTGCTGCACTGCAGGCAGAGCTATTTAGGAAAGAAAAGTGGGTTTCACATGACTTTAGTTTTTTAATGTAGTGTTTTACTTGATGATCGAAGTCATTAAAGGAATAAAATACCCTCTCTTTAAAGATGCAAGCAAACCTTCCTTAGCTACCACTTTGAGGATGATGTGTTCTTTAAGGGAGAGATCTTTCAGCTCTATCCCCATAAAGCCTTTCCAAATTGCTCCAGCCCATACATGCTGAATCATTTTGACTCTACTACATTGCTCAAGTGGTCCTTTCCTTGGTATTCTCATCAGCTTCCCATCTGGGAGATGTATAATGAGAGTAAACAGATACTATCTGTTGGTGGTGACTTTATAGCTGTATGTATATAGAGTAGAGGTTTTGGAAATGGATAATATGTGATGGAGAAAGTGAGAATCAGGATCTAAGGATCCAACCTTTTTTTCCCACTAAGATGGATACCTCCACATAGATGTGCTCTGCTGGGTTTGATTTAAATCATATAAACTGTGGTTCTGTCTTAATTGAAGGGGGAGAGCCAAGACATCAAAACTCCATGTTTTGATGTATCCTTGGCTTTTATGAACACAAAAATTAGGTTTTGGATCAGGCATCATGAAGTCACCCTCGCCCTCTGGAAGCTCTGTGCATCATCTAAGGGCTGTAGCTGGAGAGCTGGGATTGTACCTTTGGGCATCACTTTTCTGCCCTCAGTCCTGCAGGGAGGAATGC
The DNA here is from genome assembly GCF_012275295.1 of Melopsittacus undulatus. Lineage (NCBI taxonomy): Eukaryota > Metazoa > Chordata > Aves > Psittaciformes > Psittaculidae > Melopsittacus > Melopsittacus undulatus. The sequence continues at coordinate 12,155,617 of NC_047535.1, read as the reverse complement.
TCTTGTGCTCTACCATAGAATCCCAGACTGGTTTTGGTTGAAGGGACGTTAAAGCTCATCCATTTCCAACCCCCTGCCATGGGCAGGGATGCCTTCACTAGAGCAGCTTGCTCCAAGCCCTGTCCAGCCTGGCTTGAACACTACCAGGGATGGGGCAGCCATATCCCTGCTCCAGGAGCAAGTGCAGCAATGCCATCAGCTCCTTTCCTTGCAAATGCTTTTTCTCACTTCATTTTTACCAACCAAACATCATTCGTAATGTCCCACTCTTCATTCTGATGTGTTGCTGCACTTTAGGTCACCACCTGCTTCCAAATAATAACTGAAGGTGTGTGTTTTTGTGTAGGTTATAAATGATAATGTTGTGCTCAGCACAGGGAGTGCTTGTGTTTCCCTTCCTTTTTCCCTTCCTTTTGCTCCTCTGTTTAAAGAGCCTTTTTTCACACTGGATCAGTTCATTGGGTTCATCTGATGGATCTCTTGCTAAAGGTGGGAAAGAATACTCTGAATTTGTCCTTTGCAGCTTGGCTCAGCCTGGCAGATGATGTGTACTCAAAAGCTTCTTGGGTTTTCCAGCTATTCCAGTTCATCTGGTTAAAGATAATATTACAGCTGCCTACAAAGGGTCTACCTTATCTCTGTATCCCAACACAGCTACAATGATACCAGCATCAGGCTAGGGTTTTTGTTTATTTATTTACAATGTATTAGTTACAGAAGAATTGCCACAAGGTTTAAACATACTGTAGTGATTCTGCAGAGCTTGGAAGAAGAAATGCTGGTCTAAATGGTTGGAGAGCTTGCAGGGTTCTTACAAGGGGACTTGTACATCGTTTGTTTCATTACACAGTGATGGAGGCAGCCAAATATCTTCAGACTGGGTTGTAATTGAGAGGCTTCATGAGGCTGCAGGGTGGCAGTTGAATAGTCTTGATCCGGTTCTGGGGCAGCAGCACAAGAGGGACATGGAGCTGCTGGAGTGAGGGCAGAGGAGGCCATAGAGATGCTATGAGGGCTGGATCAGCTCTGCTCTGGAGCCAGGCTGAGAGAGCTGGGCTGGGGCAGCCTGGACAAGAGAAGGATCCTGAAGAGGAGACCTGAGAGCAGCTCCAGTGCCTAAAGGTGCTGCAGAAAACCTGGAGAGGGGCTTGGGACAAGGGCCTGTAGGGACAGGCCAAGGGGAATGGCTTTAACTTGCCAGAGGGGAGACTGAGATGTCCCTTCCAACCCAAACCATTCTGTGATTCTACTATTCTAAAAATATTGGCATTGTGCAACATTCTCTGCTTTGTGGAAAGCTTGAGTACAAAATCTCACTGCATTTCTCTTTATTTTATTATTGCAGGGTTTTCTCTTTGGTTGGATTTTCTTTTCTTTAAAAAACTAAAGCACTGTTCTCAGAAACAGTGACTTTAGCAGTATCAGAGAAGATTGCACAAAGCTCAACAGGGGATTTTGGCAGGGTGGGCTTTGCAATGGAAGCTCATCCCCTGCTTGGAGACCTCTTGCATGAGAAACTGAATTACAGCATTGTGCCACGGGACATGGGCCATTCTGTGCTCATGTGGCAGCTGGTCCTTGATCTAGAGGTAGTGATGTTCGGTGTCACGTTTACCCATAGCTTAGTAACCTTCTCAGTTCATAGAAACCCTGTCCATCATGATTCCAGTACACCCCCATTAATATTTTTGGAAAGGTGACAAGCAAATTGTCCTATTTTGTTTTACCTAATGGCTGAAAATACACATTTTAGCCCTTGCCTTCTCTCCTAAGACAAATAACTGATAGAAATATGTTGATTTTTGAGACTTCTTTTTCACCTCCTGAAAAGAATCAGTGCTTTTTTCTGGCACTTATCAAACATTCTGGTTTGCTGATGATTGCTCTTTTCAATGCTATGCATCAATCCAATGAGATCATTAGTTCTTTCAGTGATCTGGCTCCTGCAGGTGCTGTGCTCCATCCCCATACTTAATAATAAGCATTTTTAAGCGTTCGTTTCACCACTTGAGCAGTGCTCAAAAGAGGAACAGATATTTTCATGGATCAATCGGGTATCCCATGCTGCCTACTGCTACTGAAACATTGCAAGCACTGGAAAACATGAGCATGGCTGAGCTGCTGTGCTGTGAGCGATCCTGACTGCGTCTGATGCATGGAAATCTGATGCTGCAGCTTAATAGCACTTGAAATTGTGGAATTGCATCCAGAAGACTTGCAGATTATTCCTGTAATCCCCCAGAAGAGCAGGGAAGGGCTGGAGACGTGTGCGCATGTTTAATCTTGTCCTTAACTCATGTTGTATTTCACATGGCAGATAATAAATGTGGGGTTGATGGTGTTGATTTAATGGGAGAGCTCTGATAGGGGTTTGGTTTTCAGAGGGGAGGGTGTGTATTGTTTTTGTCTGCAGCTAGTAGAAAGTAGCTGAGGTCTAAGAGGAAGGATAACAGAGGCAGAAGCCAAGCTGGCTCTCATGTTACAGTGGTATGTTTTTGTTGCTGCTAACGTGTTTTTGTTTTTCTTCATTACACATAGTTCTCTTGGGAAAAGCAGGAAAAAATATGTGTGTAAAATATACATGAGGGCTCCGTGCCTCTGGGAAGAGATTCCAGATGGGAGGCGTTGCAATGGAGACACTTTCTCCTGCCTCTCGGTTTGTGGCATTGATCCTGGGGACAAGCTGCAGGAAAACTTGTACCAGGCCAGAGCAGTGAATGCTTCATTGTGTTTTAGTGTGTCTTGGGCTGTCCAAGTGTGCAGTGGGAAGTTCAGACTTTGTCTCTAAACATTTATGGCCCTGTGTAGAATCATTATATGGAAAAAAGGAAGAAAATAGGGTCTTGAAGGGACTTTGAGAGGCCTCCTCCAGGAGCTGGAGTGTGTCCAAGGATTGCACACCAGACCGGATCCCTCTCCCTAAATTAGAGGCTGATGGTTGGTGAGGAGGGAATGGAAACTGCTGGGGAGATGCCTCTCCAAGGGATGAGACTTGCCGATGGGTGAGGTTTCACTTCTGTGATAAGCAGCAGCTCTTGGCTCTAGCTAAGGTTGACATCTTCAAGACCTACTCAGACATTGATGGTGTGTTTCCTGACCTGCACTTGGGCTGAAGGTCCACAGCTCCACCACCCCAAGCAAGCAGTGTTGCAGCAAAAGCTGCAGCCCACACTTGGGTGAGCCATCAGCAATGTAACCTGTCACCACCAGCTCTTCAAACAGGTGACTCCCAGCTTCAGCAAGTGCCTCTGGGTGCTGCTAGAGATGTCAAAACGTAACAGTGGAGATGGTGGCTTGTGTACTACAGAACGTGTTGTCCTACAATGTTATCGTAAGAGAATGTTGTCTCCTGCATGGATGTTTTTACATAATGAAGTTATGTCCTAAAAAATTGTTCTTGGTTTGGCATGTTGTGTGTTGCATCATCTGAAACATTGACGCTTCCAAGACCAACGTGCTTCTGGCCAAAGAGACCCAAACCATGTTACTTTTGGAAGTACATGAAGCCATGGGTGAGGGCAGCCTTTCTTCAGCTGCCTGTAATGCTTGATGCACTAAAACGTTATGGGAGATGCTTCAGAGACAGCAATTTAGCCCGTCTTCTGCAGAGCACTGAAACACATAGATGAAACATGGAAAACCAGCATGGGCTGCACCCCCAGAGCATGAGCAGCAGCTCAGGGAGGGGATCCTGCCCCTCTGCTGTGCTCTGGGGAGACCCCCCCTGCAGCCCTGATCCAGCTCTGGGGCAGCAACACAAGAGGGACCTGGAGCTGTTGGAGTGAGTGCAGAGGAGGCCATGGAGATGCTGCGAGGGCTGGAGCAGCTCTGCTCTGGAGCCAGGCTGAGAGAGCTGGGCTGGGGCAGCGTGGACAAGAGAAGGCTCCTGAAGGGGAGACCTGAGAGCAGCTCCAGTGCCTAAAGGGGCTGCAGGAAAGCTGGAGAGGGGCTTGGGACAAGGGCCTGTAGGGACAGGCCAAGGGGAATGGCTTTAACCTGCCAGAACAGGGGAAACTGAGATGAGCTCTTAGGCAGAAGCTCTTCCCTGTGAGGGTGCTGAGGCACTGGCACAGGGTGCCCAGAGAAGCTGTGGCTGCCCCATCCCTGGCAGTGTTCAAGGCCAGGTTGGACACAGGGGCTTGGAGCAAGCTGCTCCAGTGGAAGGTGTCCCTGCCTGTGGCAGGGGCTGGAGCTGGATGAACTTTAAGTTCCCTTCAACCCAAACCTGTCTGAAATTCTATGATTAAGAGTATTTTTATCAGTCAGTGTTCTATGACTGCTGTTTTGTGCTCATTTATGGCAGTTGTTTTGCCTGCTGGGGAGCATGAAGTCTCCTCAAACCATGAGTTGTTTTCAGCTGGTCATTTTATTGCTCGGGGATGATTTTATTTCTCTATTGGTATGAAAATAGCATTTGAAGCACTGGTGAAGGAGATTTTGCTCAGTCCTGGGACCTGTCAGACACCCACTATCTCCATTTGATGTAGTGAAGTTTGTGCTTTGGCTGCCGAGTATAAACACTGGGGTGGAGAGGCAGTGTAATAACACCGAGCTTCCCAGCTTCATTTTGGGATACTTCTGTAAATCCCAAGCTGAACCCAGGCTGAAGAGTTTGTTTTTCCACCACAGTGTTTGCTGGCATGCATCCGTGTGTGAGTTTGCTGGAAAACTCGTGCCTTTGGCTGCTCTTCCCAGGGCTGTCCACCCTACGTGTAAAAGAATAAATAGATGAGCAGAGGAGCAGGGATGTGAGCCAGAGCTTATGGATTTTGCAGCCTCTGTCTCCAGGACCCATCCATACTGGCATTTGCCTATGACTGTCTGCCAGCTGAGCAGGATTTTATTCCCTGTTACAGCACTTGAGTAGGAAAACTTTCCCTGTTCGGGAAGAGGACTTAAGCACAAGGCTTTGGTTTGGTTTTGAGGTTTTGTCTTGTTGCATTGTGGTTATGTGGTAATTCCTTTGTTTTCCAGAGTGTTGCTTAAAGGGAAGAAGCTGCAATGGTCTGATCCCATGCTTAAGTATCGGAAATGGGGGAATTTTCTGCCAACATTGAAGCATTTGCCAGGAATGCAGATGCTAAATCCTGTTTCTTACATAGCTGATAGAGCATCTGCATCAGCAGAGTTTGAAATATCCCAAACGAGTGTGTGTTGTAATGACTTTTGTAATACATTAGCTAGGTTATCGTACTCTGTAAGTGTATTTACTGGTGCTCTTTATTCCCATTACATACATTGCCACTTTTATTCAAGTAAATTGACCCCCAGACCTTCTCCAGATCAGTGCTCTCCCATTAAAAAGTAATTTTTCTCCCCTATTGGTATTAGGGAATGTGAACTCTACATGTACAAAGTCAGGTGATCTTAACTGGCCCTATGTTTTAAGGCTAATTGCTGTGAAAGATGCATTCCTCAATGCTCCATCCCAGGATAGTGACTGGATTCAGCAGGGAGGGGAGAACTGCTGTGCTCAAATAGCCTCAGTGTTACAATGGTCAGGGAGGTTTAGTGCAAATGTTTTACAAAGGTGGGACATTATGAGTTGGCATAAACTGCCTATAACAAGAAAAATCTCCAGAGAATATGAGGAGTGTTTTAACCTTCATAAATGCAACTATTGGTACATTTGTTTGGAGACTGAGATGAGCTCTTAGGCAGAAGCTCTTCCCTGTGAGGGTGCTGAGGCGCTGGCACAGGGTGCCCAGAGAAGCTGTGGCTGCCCCATCCCTGGCAGTGTTCAAGGCCAGGTTGGACAAGGGCTTAGAGCAAGCTGCTCCAGTGGAAGGTGTCCCTGCCTGTGGCAGGGGCTGGAGCTGGATGAGCTTTAAGGTCCCTTCAACCCAAACCACTCTGGGATTCATTCTATGATTCCATGTAATGGAAAATAGGGGGTTGGCTCTGCAAGGTGCTCCAGCAGCACAGTGAAGAAAAGAATAATGTAAGAGAAAAACTTCAGAGCTTTTAAAGGTCAGTGTTTCAAAGGCAGTTCAGGGCTGCAGGTCAGGCACGGTGAGAGCTCTCCTGAAGCATTGCAGCACCAACACCATAAATGCTCTGTGGTTTGTGCTTTTTACCATAAAAGCATTGATGGTTTCATTAGGCTGAGTGGAACAGGAGCCACAAGCAAGAGAACTGAAGAACAAGGTGCTAGCACTTGAACTCGTATTTCCTTGCTCTGGAGAACATATTCAGTGTTGTTGCTTGCCCACGCAGAACAGAGGCTTGAAGGATTCACATAAATGCTGTTTCACTTTGCAGGTACTCAAATTGTAGCTGATGATTTTTGGCTTTGGTCCTTATTTTGGTGCCTGTTCAGGTGTCGTGGGCTCTGCTGCACAGAGGTGGCTTTTAGGGCTCCTCATGGAAACTGAAAGCTGGGCAAGGGGTAGAGTTTTAGCAGTGCGATTCAGGCTCATGGGTTTTATCAGGTGGTGAAATCCACATTTCACACAAATATTTCCCAGGCCAGAAGCAACAATGAGAAGTGATTTAGCAAGGCTCTGGCTTAAGTAGCCTAGATGCATTTTATATCCTGGCCATAAGTCAATATATTTCTGTTAAAAAACAATGTAACAGGTCAAAAAAAAAGTCATTGGAGCTTGGTTGCAGGTTGAATGAAAACAAACAAAAATGAACTTTATTGTCCAGGTGTTCAAGTTTCAGGATGCAGAAAAGAATTTGTAACTACAGGGAATAACTTTAAAAGCCAGAGAATGGCTCGGTCACAGATTTAACCTGCCAGAACAGGGGAGACTGAGATGAGCTCTTAGGCAGAAGCTCTTCCCTGTGAGGGTGCTGAGGCGCTGGCACAGGGTGCCCAGAGAAGCTGTGGCTGCCCCATCCCTGGCAGTGTTCAAGGCCAGGTTGGACACAGGGGCTTGGAGCAAGCTGCTCCAGTGGAAGGTGTCCGTGCCTGTGGCAGTGGTTGGAGCTGGATGAGCTTTAAGGTCCCTTCAACCGAAACCAGTCTGGGATTCTATGAAAATTACAAAATTTCAGCATGCTATTTTTTTTTCCCTTGTGCTTTTTTTTTCCTGTTGGAATGAAGATATTTATGATTTTTTTTTTCAAGCATAACATATAGAATTTTAGGGGGAAATTACCTTCAAATCTGAACATAAATTAGAGGTGATGTTTAGACTCAGAACTCACTCCTGTGGAAGCCTACACTATAGGTGAAGCATGTGATGCACATCTGACTTTGTCCTCACTGTTGTATTTTTCGTGTCATGTCCATCTCACTCTGGCTTTGACCTCATGCTGATGTTGTTTGATAGTAAATAAACTTTTCCTGTGGTTTTTTCTTTAGTGCAGTCCCTGTGCATTAGTGCTTGTGCATCTTGTGGACCCTGCACCCATCTTGTCCTTTGCCAGCCCCTCTAAATGCAAAGATTTGAATTCACAAATATTCTGTTTGATTTCCTAAGTTCAGATGAGAGTTTGGTTTCCATGACTGACGCTTTGAGTTTTTCACCTTGCTTATCCAGTTACAAGTCATTCATGCTTTATGAATGCATTTGATTCATGAATTCCAGTATTCACAGTGATCCAGGGAATACGAGTCCTCCAGTGGGGTCTCTTCCCTGATATTAATCTATTTCTTGGCCCAAGCATAAATGAGCTAAATCTTGCTCCCAGTCCCTTTAGTGCCCCATGATGGAATATAACTATGAACATATCTATTATGCAATGGCATAGCCTGTATTCCAATTTAAGCAGTTGGCTTGTCTCGGATATATTCATGGTTTGGCTTTCCAAACAAATTTAATTTATGTTTCAAGTATATAAGAAACCATTTAAAACCACATTTATTAATATGGTTCTATATAGCAAAAATAAAATCATAATGTGTTTATGTTTACCTCAAAGGGTGGTGAGTGTTAGAGGCTCAGTTGAGAAGGGCAGGGCTGGAGACCTTAAATACGCCAGCAAGAGTACATCATTAGACTAGTGCTTTCTGCACTAGTGTTAGTAACTGCAGAAACTGTTATGCCATAGGGGAATGCAGCTGATATTCTATAGGGGAAGGCATTCAGTTAGGATCATCTATCTAACAGCATCGTTTTGCTATTGCTATATCAGAAGAAGTCACTGTAGTGTCTTCCTAGGCCATAGAATGATTTGAGTTAGAAGGGCTCTTAAAGCTCAACAATTTCCAACCCCCTGCTATGGGCAGGCATGCCTTCCACTAAACAGGTTGCTCCAAGTCCTGTTCAACGTGGTTTTGAGCACTGCCAGGGATGGGGCAGCCACTGGGGTTTGGGTAATAACCTTATTTCAAGAAAGACATTAAAATAATCCTTATTGTGGCTGTAATCTGTAACGAATCCAGACTGCATTCATGTTCAGTCCAACATGAAGAGGCCACAAGTCTTTGGGATCACGCAAGGAAGAGCGTGAACTATTTAGCCATGAAACTGTTAATTTCATTTTTTCCCTTCCATCCATGATAAGCATCTCTTTGTGCAGGAGGTTTGTAGGAGGCAGCAGGAATGGAGCTGCTCATTGCTCTGCCTTCTCTAAATCATTGAATCCTGAGTGCCAAGTCCAGAGGGATGCTCGGCTCCTACAGAGTAACGTATTGAATTTTGTTGCCATCAAAATTTTGAGCCTTGGCCAGGAAAAGCTTTGGTCTCCCCGAGAATTTTAGGAATGCTGTTACAGAGTTTTGTCCGTTGAGCTGCTCAGCAGCTTTGAATCAGTGAGTCAGGAAAGGGAAATCATACAAACAGAAGATAATTTGTTTTCGGAAAGCAGTTATAACTCATTTTGTGTTTTCTGAAGCTGAACTATTGTGTATGCCCTGGTTGCAGAAGGACGTGGCATCTTCTTTGAGTATGGATAGATTAGGCATGCAGAAATGGAATGAATAGCACTGTTCTTCAATAGCCCAATAGTTCTGTTAATGGAACATGCTGAGTAAACCAAACAAAACTGCATTAAGTTGTCTCAAGTTCAACATCGGGCGTCTCTTTAGCTACTGGTTGGCCCATCACCAGCGTGTCTTTGCCATAGAGGCAGCCTTAAGTTTTAACAAGCTGTGATCCAAAGAGCTTTCTCATTTACATCAGCAATAAAGACAAATGCCTGAAAGAGGGATATTATGGGTTATGATTTCTGTAGGCGTTTGGGTTATAAAATATAATGTGGCCTGGCATGTTAATCCAGAAGAAAGCTCATAAAAGAAAGACAACTCTTGCACTTCCCACTCCTATATTTGAAATGTTTTCTCCTGACTCTAAATGTTACCTGTTACAGAATAAAAAAGGTTTATCCCTGAGTAAGGCTCTTTCCGAAGCTAATCCTAATAAATAGATCTTATTTCTCTACCTGTGCTATTACTTATAAGGTATAAGGTATAAGCACAGGGAACCGAAACAGAAAATCCTTTTAATATTGCTTTTGGCTTAAATTCCTTATTAAATTATATCAAAAGATGGTGAAAATAGGGCTGCCTTCTGTTTGGTGTGCTCAAGTTTGTGGTGCTGCTGGCTTGTTTGTTCTCAAGTGAGTAACATTAATTAGATATATAGAAAATATCATATTGGCTTAACATGGTGTCTTGGATTAGAGTGGAGGCTACTGTAGGGAAATGTTTTAAAATAATTAATATAATTGAAAACTAATATTAGATTGGATATAAGGAAGAAGTTCTTTACTGTAAGGGTGGTGAGGCACTGGAATGGGTTGCCCAAGGAAGTTGTGAATGCTCCATCCTTGGCAGTGTTCAAGGCCAGGTTGGAGAGAGCCTTGGGTGTCCTGGTCTAGTGTGAGGTGTCCCTGCCCATGGCAGAGGGGTTGGAACTGGATGATCTTAAGGTCCTTTCCAACCCTAACTATTCTATGATTCTGTGATCTAAATATCTCTATAAATACATAGAGATATATAGCTTGAATGTCAACATATTCTGCTTTTTGCTGTGTCTCTGCTTGCTGAGATACCTGAAGGACGATACATAAAAATGTTAATCATAGAATCATAGAACCACAGAAAGGATTGGGTTGAAGGGACCATAAAGCTCATCCAACTCCCTGCCTAAGATCTGATATATCTTCTGCCTAAGACCTCGCCTCAATCTACTCACTTCAAGCTTGGAGCCATTACCCAAGAAATAAAATAGCATTCTGACTTTTATTGCAAAAATGCCTATTTCTGGGGGGAGGATGCCAGGATTTTCCTTGTTGGGAGAGTTTTGGAGGCTTGAATGGTCACCCACATGTGTGGGCATCTTTCACACTCTCTGGAGCATGGGGTAAAGGTGGGGTTCTATGTGTGGGGAGGATTTTTTTGGGGAATAAGCAAAAACCGACTGTGAGCAGCCTGAAAAGAAGTGAAAGCTCTGCAGGGGAGTGTTCCTTAGCTGTGTCTGAAATCATCTTTCAAATATAATTTGCTTGCTCGGCAGGTTTCGGCTATCCCAGAACTTGTTTTAGTCAACTAAAGTGAATTCATATGCAACAGCCTGAGTTTAAACAAATCCCTGTATTCAAAATAGGGGGGAAAAATCATGTTGTTATTCAGGTAGCAAGCCTCCTTTGGTTCTTAAATCATGAAATCTAACCAGATTGCTCACTAGATGTGCTTGGGAAGATTAAAGTAGGTATGAGAGCGCCCACGACGCGGGTACTGAAGGTGTCAAATGCCAAATGTCAAACCTTCTTGCCAAGGTTTCACTGAATTTACCCTTTCTTTTTTGCTTTTAATTGCAAAGTTAAATCTGAAAAGGTCATTTGAAAATCTCCAGATTATAGATGTAAAGCTCTTTTTAATCTTTTCTAATAAATAGCTGAGTAGGGAATAAATCAGTTGGGAGCTCGAATCTGAGCTCTAATATTAAGCCTCATACAAAATGTCCATACACAAACAATACTTAGAAATTATCTTGTGTATAATTACCTTAAATAAGTTTGGCTGAGAAGAAAAGGTGAATGATTCTCAAAACTGGTTTATAAATGAAACATTAATTGGAGCTGTCAGTTTGACAGATCCTGTCACTGTGGGCTGGATTATTATTCGAGTTATTTGGGCACAATTGAAAACACCAGTTTTCAGAGGAGCTGAGTGTCGGTCCTTACAGGTCCCCAATAGCTCTTCAGAGATTTCTTTTAAATGGCAATAAATGACTCCTTCTATGAGGTACCTCACTGAGGCAGGGGTTTAATAAAAGCTTTTCATAATAAAGACTTGAAAGCATTTTGATTTGGGAAAAGCAACAGCAGCAAATCGAAATGGCAGCGTCTGAAATGCTGAAAATACTCTGGGTTATGCTGGTGCAATATATGACATTGTCTAACGTCTGAGTAGCCTTCAAAGCATTTTTTCCCTCTTAATTCCATAGATAATTAAAAAGCAGCTTCCTCCAGCTCATTAAAATTGAGAGTCTTGTTGGAGCACTGTACTTTTCTATTTATTTAAATTAATAAAGCACAGCCTTAATGTAGCCTATAATAACTCCTACTACTAAATCTCTCTTGTACAGCTAACAATTTTTAAACAGTGTTTATCTGCCCTTCATGAATACCAAACTGGCAATGAATATGGTCCCCATAAGCTCATCATATTATTTTATAGAGCATTCAAATGACTTTCACCATATGCTTTTCAGTAAATCTACACTGATAACAAAACCCCAAAGTTGAGTTGCTGGTGATGTGAATGTAAATAAGGTCAGGTGGTGGCTTTTCCAATGTAATGATGGTATCTCCCTCTCTTCACAGGCTTTTGGAAATGCAAAAACAGCCCATAACAACAACTCCAGTCGCTTTGGCAAATTTATCCAAGTGAATTACCAGGAGACGGGCACCGTGCGAGGGTGAGTGGCATCAGATTGAAGATGCTGTATGTCCTTTTATCTGCACACAGAGCCTGAGTAGGCTGCTGTAAGGAGTACACAAAGAAGGTTCATTTTTTTGGACCAGTATTTTTTCCTGAAAGGGAAAGAGGGAAAAAAACCCAAATGTTTTTTAGCATATTTAAATCCATTGGTATGAAAATGTTGGTGCATCTGAGCTGTACATTGAGGTGTGAATACACCTGAGCTGGCTTCAAGCCTATTGAGCTCTCCTTAGGATGTCAACTTTATAATTAAGATGAAATGGAAGTTTTTCTCTTAAGACAGCAGTTAAGGCAGGAAAGAGGAATGTTTTAGCTAGGCTGGGTTAGGGGTGTGGTGCATGTGATGGAAGCAGAGGTGGAGCAAGCTGGCTTTGCTCAGTCCCAGGGGGGATTTAATCTCCAGCTGCCCCGTGGGTGTTACAGAGGTGATGGAGCCTTGATCACTAATTCCCCATATGCTTCTGTCTCTGCCCTGAAGTCTCTTTTTAAGCCAAGCCTTGAGCAGTTAAGGCCACTTTCCCCCCCATTACAAGAGGCGCTTGTCTCCAGTGTGGCTCTCCACAGTTTGTCTCAGCATCTCTGCTGCTACCCAAAGCCCTGCGGATGTGCAGCTGTGACTCAAACCTTCCTACCCTGGCAACGGCTGCCACAGAAGTGCTGTGTGGTTGTAGCCTGGCGATGAAACCTACAGTTGGGCTTACCTAAGCCTGGCTTTCTCCTTTGCTTTGACACTTTGCAGGGCATCAGGTCGTCGCAAAGGGACTCAAGCTGGCTCTAAATGAGCAGAGCTTCATTAACTCTGCTTTTTGTACAGGTTGATTAACTCAGTTGGAAAAACCAAGAGTAGAAGTAGCATTCCAAGGGTTGTGTATGGTTTCTGCCACTGGCTGGGAGAGCTCTTGCTGGGACTTTGTTTTCTTTTAAAGAATTGCTTTTAAATCTTTCTTTCCTTTTTTTTTTTCCCTGGCAGAACAGGTTCACACAAATTGCTTCCATTAATTTTCACATGAGCTGGGTACTCTGTGTACCTTCCTGCTGGTTTGTCATCCTATGTCAAACCTGATGTTCTTTTTCTTCCTTTCTTTTTTCTTCTTTATTTCTGGTGAACACAGCAGTTAAAAGGATAAGCCTAAGGGTTTTCTTAATACCGACTGAAATACAAGGTAACAAGAATCCAACAAATGCCATAACAACATGTTATCTTTATGCCAGTTATGTGGAAGCGGCCTCTATACTTGCAAATTGGTGCAGTATCACTGTATTTGTGTGCTCTAGTTCGTAAAGAAAGAGGGATTTTCTTTCTTCTTAAAAAAACCCAGCCCTTTCTTAGTCTTTGCTTGACAGTGTGGTGGGATTGTGCTTTGCTATGAGCTTGCAGGGCTGCCCCAGTGAAAATAAAGAGACATTTTAAGTAACCTGTGAGCTGTTCCTGGCATATGAGACCACAGGTTTTCCCCTTAGTCTTATAAAGATCACAAGTATTTTATTTCTTTTCCTTTTAATTTAGCATAGATTTTAAGCACAACCCAAGTTAATCATCATTTTATATTCTGCATGTAATTTGTTTTGTTAATGTAACTGTAGTTTGCAGCCCCAGATCAGGATTTTTCTCTCTTCAGAGGCTGAAAGTAGCAGTTGGGTGTTTGCTTACAAACCCTGTGAATATAATGCCCCAAAACTTGAAGCAAATTTCAACTTAAGAGATGTAATAGCCAAGAGCTTTAGTAACAGCCAACTCCACCCCATGAAATGAAGGCTTTGAAGACGTCTTGAAAGTTGATGGAGCATGAGCAATGGCTGCAGCAAACCGTGTTCCCATAAAGCTGTCCTAATTTATGATGTCCTCTTCGATGATAAGCGAGTTGTGGAGGAAGGTCTTTGCAACCTCTTCACTCCTCCTAAGATGATCAAAAGCCTCAAGATCTGACACACTCCATAAATTGCAGAAGAGCCAGATAGGAGACATTTTAATTAAAAGTAGCAGGGCCCTGGCGTAATGATAACTCTGTGCAGTGGCATGAGGCTGTATCTCAAATAACATGAGCTGGTGCTCTCAAACACGCCATGCCAAAGAGTTTTGCATCTTGGTGTTTGTATATGATATTCAGTCTCGGATTTCAGATTATGGTACCTAGGATGCTAAGTACAGGCTTTGTAGCAGACTTAAATGAGTATTTTACACAAAATCATACTCTCAGAACTCCTTTTCTTTGCTCTTAAAGATAGGTTTGATGTAATTGACAATAGTGAACAAAGAAAACGTTTGGAGACATCTACTTTTTTATCCTTCCATTGGTTTTCCTTTTCACTATCCTGTTACAAGAAGGGATATAGGTTCCTCTTGGAATGTGCATTCACTATTGCCTTTGCACTAAGCAAGTAGAATTCCACCAAAACACCGTTTTAGTTGTATCTACCAAAAGAAAAAGAAAAAAAAGGAAAAAAGAAAAAAATTGCCCTGATTTAAATAGTGTCTGGAGCAGATGACTTCTAGAAGACCATTTCAACCTAAATGAGAGTGATTTTCTAGGGGATAGTCTATAATAAGAGCAGAAACCACAGGGGAAGGCATGAAATGTTAAGGCTGGTGGATGTGATCCGAACTGTCATACAGCAGTGTGCTGAGCTGCTACCCAGGGGTGGGAGTGGTATTTGGGACACTCTGTTACCTTCTTCATTTATCTGCTAAAAAACCCTGCAATGAGTATATGGCGTGGCTTGGAATTTAAAAACTGGTACCAGGTTAGGAAGTAGATACAAAAAAAACTCCTCTCAGTAAGGAATATCCATACATTGTTTTCAGCTTCCTCGCAGAGAATAAACAAGAACAAACCTTTCTGATGCACATCATACAGAGGAATAGCACTGCTTTGCTGTCCTTCCTTTACTCCTGCTATGCAGCAAGATCAGTGACCTGCTGGGGGTTGGATATGCCATTTTGTAGAACCACAGACTGGTTTGGGCCCCTTAGAAGGGACCTTAAAGCTCATCCAGCTCCAACCCCTGCCACGGGCAGGGACACCTTCCACTGGAGCAGCTTGCTCCAAGCCCCTGTGTCCAACCTGGCCTTGAACACTGCCAGGGATGGGGCAGCCACAGCTTCTCTGGGCACCCTGTGCCAGCGCCTCACCACCCTCACATGGAAGAGCTTCTGCCTAAGAGCTCATCTCAGTCTCCCCTGTTCTGGTAGGTTCAAGCCATTCCCCTTGGCCTGTCCCTCCAGGCCCTTGTCCCAAGCCCCTCTCCAGGTTTCCTGCAGCCCCTTTAGGCACTGGAGCTGCTCTCAGGTCTCCCCTTCAGGAGCCTTCTCTTGTCCAGGCTGCCCCAGCCCAGCTCTCTCAGCCTGGCTCCAGAGCAGAGCTGCTCCAGCCCTCGCAGCATGTGTCCTACCTCTTCTAGTAGCCTCTCCTATGAGCTGCTGTAAAAGTTGTCACTAATCTGCAGCTGCACAGGGTTTTTGTTTTACTGTTCAGTGGAAAGAGAGGCAATTACTGGGATGTAAGCAATGAACAAGTCTGCAGACTGGAGATGCAAGAGTAGAGGCACTTCCCTGTCCTGCCATGCCCGATATTCAGTGGGTTTCTTGATTCATATGTGGCTGCTAATGTTATGGCCACGTCACTGGGCATCTGGAGCTGAAAGAGCACAGCTATGTCATCAGAACTCTGGTTGCTAAATCCCTATCATTACTGGTTAGTATTGCTTGGAAGAAAAAACCTGTAGAAGCTTGTTTTAGCTCTACAAGCTTGAAAATAAGTATTTAATATATAAATAAAGCATGTTTGTTGCAGAGGCTCTTAGGAGAAAATGTAAACTCCAGTCAGGGGCTTTTGCAATTGTTTGTTTCTTAACTGGAGCCACAACTTTACAGCCTGGGTTTTTTTGGGAAGTGCCTCTTCTGGAAGAGGGAATGGTGACTTGGGGGGGGATTCTGCAGCAAACTGTGATCCTGCACCCAGGTCTGTTTCCTGTGTGCAGATGCTTGATCTGCAAGCAGTTTTATTTTGCTGGCTTTGGATTAAATAGGTACCCAAGAGTCTTGGTTGCTGTCAGCATTTCCCCCTGTGCTCCCTGCCCATAGGCTAATGCATCTGAGATCATGTTTTTCATATCCAAGTTAGTGTTGGCTTTGTATCAAACCAAAAAAACCTCAAAAGCCAAACATAATATTGGACTTGTTCTGCCTAGGAAGAAATTTATATAACTAAGTGAAACAAGGCTAAAACTTTTGATTTCTGTGTGTACCAAGCCTGCAAAGTCCTGGTAAAGCTGCGTTCATTTCACTGAAATATTGGGTCAATGAATAATGCTTTTATTTTGGCCTTCCAGAGCTTATGTGGAGAAGTACCTCCTGGAGAAATCAAGACTAGTCTATCAGGAGCACAATGAACGGTAGGTGCCTGGATTTTGCTTACGGGGCTGGTTTTGAGTTCTCTATGCATCGATAGTGTGGCACTGAGAGCTTAAACCCTTGTTTTAAGGGAAGTTGGTCAGGGGGGGTCAGGAATTTCATGGTCCTAACCCTGTGCTTCAAAGATAAATGATGCATTTTATATTTTGCTGTTTCGGGAGGAATGTGCTAACCAGGGAAAACAAGCTCCATTATTTTATTGATTGTCCTTGACTTATATTTTCCATTCTCTTCATGAGTCATGTCATATGGTATACTACATACCATTTGTTTCCTTGTGCAACTTGTAAGCTATTTAATATAGAATTTGGGGGTGGAGATGGTATTTTAGTTCTGTTTTACAGTTCCTTACACATTGAAGCCATCAGAAAGGCCTCTAGAGAAAGCAAAAACTATATAGACACAAATGTAAGCACATTGTTCTTTCCTAATTGCAACATCTGAGTTGTTACATACTTCTCTCTCAACTCTTATTACTCTCATTTTAAATAAATTTGCTGCTTCTGGTTGTCTTTGAACCTTTGGCACTTCTTTTTTTCCCTTTTGAGACAGATGTATGAGAGGTTTTCTTGAATGCTCATGAGCCTATCCCAATGTTAAATAGCCCATTCAGCCTCGACAAATGTACTCTTGAGTGTTGCAAGATGATTAAACTTGGTTCCTCTTGGAAAAGATCCAGCATAAAAGCAAAGATTTAAGTTTAGAACTGCTGCTACGCTTTCAGTGTTACACTGTGCTAGAGTTGTCTCCAAGTGAAACACGAGTGTCACTGGGGTGGGTTTAGTATTAGTAATATTCAAGTATTCTGAATATTTGAGTAGTCATGAAAATGGAGGCTTTTTCCACTGTCTTACAGAGCTGCAACTGCAAAATCATTGCTTTTTAGATGATAATAAGGTATTAAAAATAATCATCATCATTTCTGCATTGCAAGGCAATATGTTGGTTTGATTCTAATCAGAATGTAGGCATTGCACATGTTTCTGAAGGAGAAAGTGGTGATGTCAGTTAGGAATTCATTAAGCACATTCTAGGCCAGTGGATGTCCTTGGATGGAAAAGAGGGTTCTCATTCTCCATTACTTCATTTCATCTTTTACATCACAGCAAAGTGATGTCAAAGTGACTCTATTTCCAGTGTTCAGGCCTGAGTTTGGAAGCTGGAAAATCCAGTTCTGAGGTTCACATGCGCTCCTCTGATGAACACTGCTGTTTAGTTTGAAGTCTAACATCTTTCTTTTATTTGTCACCAGGAACTACCATGTATTTTATTACCTTCTGGCAGGAGCAAGCGAGGAAGAGAGATCAGCATTCCATCTGAAGCAGCCTGAGGAATATCATTACCTCAACCAGGTGGGAATACTATACAGGAATCTATTACATGGTCTTGCCTTTTCTACTGCTGATATTTAATGCTAAGAAAGAAAATCTGTGGAGTAGTAGACAACTAACAAATGTGTTGTCTTAATGCTTGACAGGCAGCCTTTCTCACTGGAGATAATTCTGCTTTGGCAATCTGAACACCTGATAATATGACATAAAAATATCAACATGGGCATTTTCCGTTTCTGTCCCCCAGCTGGGAAGCATGAAATATAGTGTGGGTTTAATTGTCAAAGGCAGAAATGGTAATGATTTACCTGTTATGTGTGTGAATGTCATCTAGGCATTAACGTCTGTTTGCTGAGTAGGAGAAAAGGGGAAGATGTGTGATGATTCTAGCAGCTCTTCAGGGTATAACACCTTGCATGAGGTAGTCCTAATCCTGTAGCAACATGGCTGGCAGTGAGCATGATCCTTTTAATTTAACAATAGAAGCTTAATCTCAAGAAAACCACAGCAACCACTGAAAATGTGGGAACTAAAAATGAGTGAGAAGTTAGCAACGGTACAATAAGCTCAGAGTTTGGAAAATGTGATTTCCTGCAGGTATTTAAGATGCACTTGTCCACTGATGCTGGTGAATGAAGATTTTATTGCTTTTTGCTCAAAAAAAAGAAAAAAAGGAGCAGGAATAAGTGAAAGAGTAGTTGCATTATAACTGGATTTTTAACTAATTGCCATTTTGTTGGAGCTGGAACAGAATTTAACCCATAAACTGGGGAGAAACTTGTATGTGCAACTCAACCCAAATAGCCTTTAGTCTTCCTAGAAATAGAATGTAATGCTGGAATATGCCTCAATTACCTGGGGCTTTATAAAGGTCTTTTAAAGCAGGTTATCAAAACCAGAATGTATTGTGATATTAGCAACTCCCACCCACTCTTAGCAGCATCAGGAAATTTGCACAGATGAGTGGCATACTCAGCTGAAGGCCTTTTGCTTGCCCTCATCGTGCCTCAGGCGTTAGCTGGAGAATGTGGTGGGATCTGCTCGACCATCTGTGCTGCTGTTTTGCAGTGGGAAGGAGCCAAGATCATTTGGATCCAATGTTTTGGATTCACAGGTTTTGTTGGGCAATCCGACAGTTTTCTGTTTTTGAAAACATTGCTTTTAGTTGGAGTCCTTCTGGGGTATTAATACCACTTTAAGGGTGTTCATATTTCAAGTCAAATTATAAATCCATGTAGAGTGTAGAACCAGTAAAAGTGAGATCTTTTAGGCTGAAACATGTATTTTAATCTAAATTAGGATGCTGTGGGCGAGTAGGCTGGAGAGTGATGCAGAGCTACATCCTGTGCATCAGGGAAGCAGACTCTGAACTTGCCTGAATAGTGTTTGGATAGTGGTGACAGCCTGAATTTTTAGGAATTTTATTACAATGATTTAAATATTTTTAATAATTAGTGTTAAAAAGACCATTTAACACAGCCGTGGGAAATGTCACCTTTAGATGTGTTCAGGCTATCATTTCATATTAAAACTGCAGTGATAGCTTTCCTGTGCCCTACAGGCAAAGGGGAGAAAGGAAAACAAGGAAAAAGAAGGAAAAAGAGGTACTGAAGGAATGGGAAAAGAAAATTTGGAAGCATAAAAGGGGAAAAATTGTAAAATAACCCTTGAGCATTTACAGTAGCTTCTTAAATGTGTGCTTGAGAAATCCCTTTTCCTTTAAAAAGGCCAAGAACGAGCTCAGAAATGAACCTGTGTGTAACTACAAATTAAATAGTAAAATGGAAAAGCTAGAAAATATTGACCCAGGCCCTTCAAGTCAAATGCTGACCTGGTCCTTGGATCAAGCACTATTTTAGTTGCCCCTGGTTCCTCAGTTCATGCCGTGTTACACAAAACAAACGTGTGTTTTACATTGCAGGTGAGAAATAATCTATTCAGTTATTTCACCAAAATGGGATGGGTTTTTTGTTGATCTGTAAATGCAGGGATCAGGTTTGTTAAAAAACCCCAACTCTAATCCCCTGAGTTTGGACAACTTCTCCATATTTCATACCAATGGCAGGTAAACCTTCTGTTGCCTACCCTGTAACTTGCTGACTGTTCTTTGTGACTTATTCACATTTAACCGTATTGAAATCAGTTGTTTGCAGGATTAGACCCTTAGTTTAAGTTCGTCAGGAGCTCTGGTGCAATGCATCTCTCCCTTCTAGGACTGGTCACTGACACATGCTTTGACTTCTCTCAACTCCATCTCTGTCTGATTGGAAATAAAGATACTGATTCCTACAAAGCTTTCAAGTGTGGCTTTCTAATTGGTTGGAGGGTTGTGCTTTTGCAGCACTTACGTGTGCCTAGAGCAGAGGTTGAGAGTAGAAACCAAAGAATTCTGGTCTTCAGCTGGATTTTTTACATCAATAGCTCTTCAGCTCTGGGTAAACTAAAGGGTTCTCCAGCCGTGGAGAAAAAGATCTTAAAATCCATAAAGCATGTGTCTTGAAAACACAGGAAGCAGGAATCAGAGCACCATGAATACAACAGCATTATAAATCATAGCTTAAAAACAAAACAAAAGTAAGGAGTGACTATCCAGAATAACAACAACTATTTGACTTGGAAGGTTGACGTTGCTGCCCTGGTTAAAGAGCAGGTTAGTGAGAGTTCTGTTTGGTCTGAACTAACCCGGTCTGCCTTGCTTTCAGATGACAAAGAAACCCCTCAGACAGAGCTGGGATGATTATTGCTATGACTCTGAGCCGGTCAGTACAAGTACCCGTGTCTTCTGTGTTGCTGGTGCAGGGCTGCTGCTCCTCACTTGATTTTGTTAGGTGCACCGAGACCTGAGCAGAAAATAAAGTCAAATTACATTTGACCTATTAACTACCCCTTCTCTTTCTCTGCCTCGCAGTGGTGTTGCTTTGTATTAGCTCATGACAATACAGATGTGTTTCTCTTGCCCTTTTTCGGTTCCTTCCATCTGGAAAGCTTCAACAGTTTTAGCAAACTATGGGGGTTTTTCCTTCCTTATATAATATGTAATGATTTATAGAAATTGTGATACGGCAGCAATGTGAAAATTAAATTCCTTTCTGCTAAAATAGCAATTCAATCTCTTGAAACCCATCAGTTCATGGTTGTAGCAGTGTGTATCTGCTCCCCAGCTTCCAGAGGGGAAAAAAAAAAGGCAAACCCCAAAACATCTCCCTCAGCCATCTGGGAGAAAATCAAATCTTGGTATTATTCAGAATGCAGAACCCAGCCCTCCTCCTAAAATAGTTCTGTTGACATGATCATCCTTTCCAAATGGATCAACCCAAAAAAGGGAATGGTGAAGCTTCTCCCCATTCCTCCCTGTGTAACCGAGTTGGAGGCAGTGGCTTCAGTTGGTGATGTGCTCTGAGTGTCTGTGTGTTCCGTGATGGTCTCTGTTGGTTTTGTCTGGCATGGGGTAGCATGTTTCACGTCAGCTGCATGTTGTTCCTGCTAATTTTGCCATGTGCTTAATGGTTCTGAACTCTAGCTGATGCATCTGGATCAGTAAAGAGGTAAAGTGTGAAGGGAGCTGGGTTTCACTTGGGCTAAGTAAGCATCTTAACAGCATGACTTCATTGCAAAATCCCTAGGAGGGGGAGAAGGAAAAGGACTTTAATCCCTCAGGGTTTAAAAATGTTGGCATCATTAATGCATCAGCATCCTGAGAGGTCCTATAGGAGTGGGCAGTGAAGAGCAGATGTTTTTCCATGTATCTCAGTATGCTTTACGAAGTTACAAAGACCTGAGTCTCTTAAGGAATGGGTTAGGACAACTCACTGGTGGAATTCCAAAATAAAACAAATCCCAAATTTGGTACTTTCTGCTGCAGGGGCCGATCATGCCCTGACAGCTCAGGCTTTACCATGATACAGGTCCTTATTTTGCACAGCAAAACTGTGTGCCATTGCAATTTGCTTATATTTTATTCTTCTTGGGATCATTTTTTGTAATATTCATGGTAAATCACATCTTGGCTTCAGTTGATTCGCTCTTAAGCATTGTATGGACCTCTCCCCATAACCATGGACTCAAACCCCTGCAGAAATCAGCTTTATAAAGAGCCTATTTATAATATCCTCTTGGAACTTCCCCTAGAAATCCATGGATTGCTCCAATGTGATGATAGTAAGCAGGGGACTTGCTTCTTCTGGAAAAGTAATTGCCCCAGCAGAATATGAGTGACAAGTTTGGTCTGTGAGCATGGATTTGTCATGTTGTCTGCCCTACTATCAAAGAAACTCCTTTTTTTTTATAATCATCATCCATTGATCATCCATTAGGAACCAGTACAGGGCTGAAACACTTACAGAAAGCATCCACTTTTTAGCAGATAAATTGCAAAAGGCCTTTCCATGCAGATTAATGAGTTTGGCAATTGTTATGTATTAATTAAATTGCTTTTAGCATAGATCGTGCTACTTCTGAGCTGTCTGTGGGGTTTTGCTGTTGACTTATGACTTAAGTTTGGCTGGCTGGCCAAGGTTGAGTTTAGGAGGGACAACTTTTTACCCTGATACTTTATGGTGTAAAGAACTACATTGCTCATGCTTGCCGATCTTACTGATACATAGCGTAGATGTCTTTGCTGCATTCCTTTGGATGACATGTACAGACAAACACCTTATACATCTCCTAAAAAGGGTCATTTTTAATGGTTTATTAATAAAAGGTGAAAGTGTTACATGCAGGCATGTTATTTTCTTGTTACATTTAAGACCTGATGTTCATTGATGCTGCACATGCTTTTTTATGGTTCAGTGTCTCTAAATTCACTTTGTTTATGCATTATTAAGTTGTTATGGATAAAGAAATGTTTTCTTGACCAGTTGACCCTCTCTGTCTTTCAGTTGAGGGGACAGGGCAGTTGTGGGGATTCTCTTATATTGAAATATATATCTTAAATGAGAATTTCTCACTTTAATCGTCTACTGCTGTAATGATGCTAAGGAGTGGAATGAAAAACTCTATCACTGATAGAGTTGTAAGGCTTTCAATGTGGAAGGCACAAAGCTGCTACTATAAAAGAACTTCATATATTCTGTATATATGATTTATTCTATGTACTGTGAGTACAAGTGTCTTGTCAAGTAACAGTTG
The DNA here is from genome assembly GCF_012275295.1 of Melopsittacus undulatus. Taxonomy (NCBI): domain Eukaryota; kingdom Metazoa; phylum Chordata; class Aves; order Psittaciformes; family Psittaculidae; genus Melopsittacus; species Melopsittacus undulatus. The sequence goes on along the minus strand of NC_047535.1, from coordinate 12,132,906 downwards.
TCACTTTATGACTACTTGGTCCCTGTTTAATGGTGTTCACTGTAGTATTCACATAACCCTAGTTAGTGCTGGCTTCCAGAATTATCTGGGCAAAAGTTTTGGGATAAAGTTTATGCATACATGCTCAGGGGTGAAATTTGATTTACGGGAAAATGACCAGAAGAAAATATGTGGATACAGCTGCTCAATCGATCATCACTGCAACTGCAGCTATAGGTTTTAATTAACCTGCCTGGATTAACCTGTAGAAAGTCTCTGTCTAAGTGTTAGTAAAACATTTGGAGGTTTAAAATAGCACTGTATCATATGATGCCCAATAAACTCACTTTGATTCAGAGACTGGGAATTTTTATAGGCAGCAATGGGAGAAAGTATTAAAGATGAGCTACGAAGTGAGAAGGAGTGATCAAAATCATCCCACGGTGAGCCAAAACAAAAGGAACTTGGCATTAAGAGTTTATGTATTGAAGCAGCTGTTATGTTCCCTAAATATTGGTGCAGGACAATATTTATTGGGTCCAGAATGTCACTGGATTTTCATGAATGTATCAATGACTGCTGTCAGGTTGGGATTACCTGAAAACCCCAACTGCTCACACACATAAACGTGTATAGACATGGAAATAGAAAATGTGAGTTTCAAATTCTCTTAGTGCTCACATTTTTAGAAAACTTCATGGTACTTAGAATAAAGTTTGTGAAAAGTAGATATAAAACTTCCCTTTGCAGGACTTAATTCTCTGATATCTTACATGAAATTATGTGAAGTTACTATTAAAACTGGATTTTGGAGAAGTTGTTTCAACATAGTGCTCTCTGGGGTCAGGTTATTGAAACCAAACTGCAGCAGGCTGTTGGAACTGGATGGTCTTTAAGGTCCTTTCCAACCCAAACCGGTCTGTGATTTACGGAGGAGGTGTAGTATCCTTTGAAAGACTGTCTCACTGTGCTGAATGAAAATGCAGTACAGAGGAAAACATTTATGTATGTGATGAATAATATTGTATTGAAATTTGTGCTCTCGCGGGCTTTTCCCTAGGGTCCTTATAGAAGCAGATTCTCCTCAAAAGCTTCATTTCAATTAAAAAATAAAATAAAATTAAAAATCAAACTATAAAAAAGAACATTTTCAAAAATCCACCTTGTACGTTCTCTTTCTACTATTTAAAGACAGAAAAATCTGCCTTCCCACTGCAGATAATCCTGGTCCTTTGTGATGTTGCATGTGTGTTTCTTGCTTTATTTGTGAATCTCCCTGGGCTGGGTGTTGGGTGTAATGAGCCACAGTTACTCCCCATAATGTCAGTGGGACCTTCTGGATATCTCATCTCCCAGTGCCAGCTTGGAAATGTTCTAGTTGCTGATAAAACACATGGAGATCACTAAATGATATTTATGAAGTGTTGACTTGGCCATCTGGACCTGTTCTCATCTTAATGACTCTCAATGCTTACTCATGCTGTTTGTACCCAACAGGACTGCTTTTCTGTGGAAGGGGAGGACTTGAAGCATGACTTTGAGCGGCTACAGCTAGCCATGGAGATGGTGGGGTTTCTTCCCAAGACTCGCAGACAGTGAGTTTAGTTTCCATATTAATAGCTTGAATATTATATTAATCATAGAATCACGGAATGGTTTATGTTGGAAAGCACCTTAAGATCATCTAGTTACAACCCCCCTGCCTTGGGCAAGGACACTTCACACTAGACCATGTCACCCAAGGCTCTGTCCAACCTGGCCTTGAACACTGCCAAGGATGTGGCACTCACCACTTCCTTGGGCAACCTATGCCAGGGCCTCACCACCCTCCATAATAAGTGAGGTAATACACCTCACTTGAGCTAACATAACTGTGGTGCTCTATGTAACATATCAGATTGGTGAGAAGGAATAATTGGAGAGGCGCTGGCACAGGGTGCCCAGAGAAGCTGTGGCTGCCCCATCCCTGGCAATGTTCAAGGCCAGGTTGGACACAGGGGCTTGGAGCAAGCTCCTCTGTGGAAGGTGTCCCTGCCTGTGGCAGGGGTTGGAGCTGGATGAGCTTTAAGGTCTCTTTCAACCCATACCATTTGAACTACTTGACCACTCATACAGCAAACTGCCCATTGTTACTGTAGTTGACAGTTGTCTTTATGCAGATGGAGTATTGGACAGTAATTGACAGCATGAATTGTCATGCCTTACACTGCATGTCATGAATCCAGATCCTGGTTTAATCAGAAATCCTGATTATTAATCATAATTAATCCTTTGGATATAATTCCTGATTCTGTAGACTCATTTCCAACTGGCCTTCATCCACTAACTCACTGGAAGCAGTGGTTGAAAAACAGGTTAGGTTGGAATAGCACCTTCCACTGATCGCAAGAAATTATGTGCTTTGTATGAGGGTTGTCTTCAACCAAACACATAAATTAATTCCCCTCATGTTGATTATTGGCTTGAAAGCCTTGAGTAGGTTTGAATGAATTTTGCAGAAGAATTAACCTCAAAGTGAGTATGATTTTGACATCCCAAGTATTGCTGAAAATCGCATCAGGAGCTGGAACACAGTGAGAAACCTTGTGCTTTTTAAAGTTACAATGTTCAAACAAGAATTTAATGAACATGGTTCCTTTTTGACTGAAATCCTGGAGGTTTATGTGGGAAGAGAGAATTGCTGCTTTGTATTCATGGCACTTGAAACCCTGTTCATCACCTTGGGTAAATGGCGTTTAAGGTTCTAATATATAATTATTATTCTTTTTCGTTTTCTTCTGGACTGCGTGGTTTACCTCCTATGCCTTTAAGCACCATTTTTCTTGCTTTTCAACATGTATCTGAGCCAGCAGTTAGAAGCAGTTAACTGTGAGAGGTTGTTCTGCCTTCTGCTCCACCAAGAAATTTTCACCCAGATGAGGATCACAGAATCCCAGACTGGTTTGGTTTGGAAGGGACCTTAAAGCTCACCCAGTTCCAACCCTTAAAGCTCACCCAGTTCCAACCCCTGCCACAGGCAGGGACACCTTCCACTGGAGCAGCTTGCTCCAAGCCCCTGTGTCCAACCTGGCCATGAGCACTGCCAGGGATGGGGCAGCCACAGCTTCTCTGGGCACCCTGTGCCAGCGCCTCAGCACCCTCACAGGAAAGAGCTTCTGCCTTAGATCTAACCTGAACTTCCCCTGTTTCAGTTTGAACCCATCACCCCTTGTCCTATCACTACAGTCCCTGATGAAAAGTCCCTCTCCAGCATCCTTGTAGCCCCCTTCAGACACTGGAAGCTGCTCTGAGGTCTCCACGCAGCTTCTCTTCTCCAGGCTGAACAGCCCAAATTTTCTCAGCTTGTCTTTGTATGCATCTTTTCCATAAGCTCATCCTTGGAACAAATCAATTATGACATTAAGACTGCTTTTTCTCTATCCATTCCACTCACATGGATACACCCACTTCTACCATCAATCTGTTCCATGTCAGCATGCCTCCTTATCTTTCCAGGATCAGGTTTGAACGACAAGGGTTTTCTAAAGCCTGCTTAGGGAGCAATAATGGAGTTTAACTGGCAGAGTGAAGCAATCAGTAATTGTCAGGACTGAGCAGAGTTGGATGTCACAGTAAATTCACACTTTTGATTTACTGTGCAATAACTTTTCTTGGCACACAAGTTCTTGTATTTCTCTGAGTGGAGTTTGCTTGTCAGAAAATACAGAGGATTCTTTGCTATATGAACAGGTTTGATCCGCTTGGTGCTGTATGACTCTAGCACAAGTAAGTAACAACCTTCAGCTGAGGAAAGAAAGAAAGGACATTTTAAGTATTACCATACTTTATAAACGATTGTTTATAGCAAAACCTTGGGGTTCACCTTTGTGGAAGAAGTTACAGAAGTGAAATATTTGTAACAATATCCTTGTAATTCATGATAAAGAATCAGTATCGCTGTTTTAGAGATAAGGAAGGACTGGCTTGGAGAGGTGAAAGTGTCTCGTCCAGACAAGCTGGTGGCATGGCTAGGAAACAGATTTGCTTTCATTCATTTTTAGCTCCCCAGAGACTGCAGAAATAGGGACAAACAGGGTTTGTAGCTGAAGTCAGCCATGACTTGATTGCCTCAAAGAACTATTTTTCTTTTGAGGAGTGAGGATCTAACTTTAAAATGACCAAATTTCCATCCCCCCAGGGAAAAAATAAAATAAGAAATATTAGCTGGATAGATTTACTTGAAGTGTAACAGCTTTTCTTTGTCTCAGTATGCTTATATGTTATAAGCACTAAAAAGCACAAATGTTTTTTTTTTTTGCATAGGCTTCCTACCTGGGACTAGATCTGAGAAGATATTAAATACATGTGCCAGGGACTAATGAGTTGGGTGTCTTGAGTCCAATCTCCCCCTTAATTCAGGCAATTGCAGGATAGATATTTAATCTGGGTATCCTAGATCATTGAAGGATTTATTTTGTTCCTTATAATGTGGGGTGTTATTTTATAGCCTTCCAGTGTCTGAAGGGAGCTACAAGAATGCTGGAGAGGGACTCTTCATCAAGGACTGCAGCGATGGGACAGGGGTGATGGGTTCAAACTGAAACAGGGGAAGCTCAGTTTAGATCTAAGGCAGAAGCTCTTCCCTGTGAGGGTGCTGAGGCGCTGGCACAAGGTGCCCAGAGAAGCTGTGGCTGCCCCATCCCTGGCAGTGCTCATGGCCAGGTTGGACACAGGGGCTTGGAGCAAGCTGCTCCAGTGGAAGGTGTCCCTGCCTGTGGCAGGGGTTGGAATTGGGTGAGCTTTAAGGTCCCTTCCAGCCCAGACCAGTCTGGGATTCTATGATGTGTTAAATAATTTTCAGGAAAGCCATGGCAATGCAAGGTACTTGACTAAGTGAAAATATATTTTACATGAGGCAAACTGTATGCTTCATTTGAGCATCATTTTTGAGGAAAGATTTGGGACAAAAACTGCTTTGAATTGAAAATTTGAGGAATGATTCAAATCCGAAGCTGGCACAGGGTTTCAGGGGGATATGGTTTGATTTTTTTCATTAGCTTTCTGAAAGAGCAAGTGAGTAAAAATGAATTCTCTCTATTTTCTTTAGGATCTTTTCTCTCTTGTCGGCGATACTTCACCTGGGAAACATCCGTTACAAAAAGAAGACTTACAGGGATGACTCCATCGATATCTGTAACCCTGAAATACTGCCTATTGTGTCGGACCTGTTGGAGGTGAGCCTTGCCTTTCTCTACCGTAACCTTCATGCCTAAAGAGCCACTTCTAATGAGGTTTTTAATGTTGGGTTTATTCCCCTGCTCTTCAGCTTCACATCTAATGGACTGAAAATACTGTTTCTGTGATTAAAATGTGAAAGATTGTGAAGCAGTTTTAGGGGGAAGGCAAACCTGCTACTCAGTGTAGCCATTTCTTTGGCTCCAGCTCCCTCGTATAAATTCCCTGGTGCTCCCAAAATCTGTTCCAATATTTGTATAAGAAACTTGAGTGTGAGCCCACTCTTCTGATTCGGGTGGTGACTGCAGGAGATATTGAGTTCACCTGCTGTGTTTTGCTATCTGTTGTTGCCCTGCCAGCATCCACAAAGGTTGTATTAGCGATGCTGGAGGGTGCATCTCAGCCCTCTAGTACCTACTCATGGACCTATTATCCATGTATTTATCTAGTTCTTTGTGAATCTGTTGATGCTATCTGCTGTTAAGACCCTTTACCAAAAACATTTTGTCCTCTGTGAGTCACTTATGTGTCAGTGTCATGTGGGGAGGGCTTGTAGGTCTCAGCCTATATAGACCAGGGCCAGATCCAATTCTGTAAATCCATGCAAAAGCATGAAGGAAGTTCTTAGGAGAGCTTCTCTGCTCTCCAGCAGGCTATAAAGCTGTGCCATTGCTACATTTCAATGAGCCAGCTTGTTCTGTGCTTGCCTTAAGTGTTCAAGACCTGAGCTTAACACCTCTTGGTGTGCATATAGGTGGCCAGAATGTCTCCTAGCTGTCTTCTTTTCTTGAAGTGCTCTAACCCACTTGTAACTCCAAAGGATACTAAAGTATTACACTTGTACTTGGTTAGAACAACTATTATCTGTATCCCTTTGTACTTGCTGGATGGTGTGGAAGGTTAATTTTTGCTGAATTTTTGATAGCATCAGAAGACAAATTGTCATTTTGTGTACATGTGATACTCTTTCTTCCCTTAAATAACACTTATGCTGTCTCACTACCTAAAGAACTTGGGAATTAGCTCTTGTGGATTTTTATAGCACTTCATTAATGCTTTGAATTTCGGAGAGGGGAAAGCTTTTGTAAAATATGGGTATAAGCAGCTGGATGCTCTTTGTGTCTTGGCCTTGGGGATTGCAGAAATAAACAGAAGGAAAATATGAGTTTGGAGGAGAATGTTGTTGATCTTGCCCTGTTAAAATGGCCAAGTCATTTAAGAAGTAATGGGTTTTTAAAGTAGTTTGGAATAAGAGAGTGACTTAAAGATCTGAAAGTGTTCCAGGCTTTAGGTCTTTGCCCTTTGCAGACAAGCTCTTCTGCAACATCTGCATGCTGTAAGGAACCAGGTTAGGTTTCTGCATGTGTACATGTGAAAGAATGCATCAGCTGTATCAATGCAGCGGTGACTTAGTGCCGTGGTCACTACAGCACAGAGTATGGATACCATGCTCACTTGCATGGTGTGCAAATCATATATACAAATAATATTAATTATATATATATTTAACTTCATCATTTTGCAAAAGCTCTGGAATCTGAAATGCTTGAGCCAAATAATAGATTTTTGTGCACCGTGGTAATTCTTTTGCAAGCAAATTACTGTATACAGCCTAAAATAGTTGTGAATTGGATTAGGACAATGCAGATCTCAGACATGATCTTGTGAAATCCATTGCTGGGTTGGGTAAGTGGTGTTGCTTGTCTTTAAAGCTGCATTTCTATGGTAATTCATCCATGGAATTGGAGACATTGCCTCTGAGTGTAAACTTTCCAATAGACCCACTCCCTGATTAGCTGAACTAAAGTGAATAATTTAGTTTTCAGAAGAGGCTTCACTTCCTTTTCTGAAATGCTTGGTTTCTATTTCTTTACAGACCTGAATAGATCTCATAATGCATATTCGAAAGGCAGGACTAAAGGATTCAAAAATCAACGCAAAGAGCATACATTGCACTACTTAACAACTCTCCAAATAAAGTCTAGTAAATTCTTCTCAACAAAATAGTGTTTGAAACATTTGACACTTTGTATTTGGTCTCATTTGGGTAATTATTTTATTACTTTTTGGGTTTTGTGGTCACTGAACAGTACACAGCTTTGCTTTTCCTGCCATTCTTGCTAAAAATATGGGTTGGCTTGAAAATTTTCTTAATTCCCTCTCTAGATCTTGGCATTACTCACTGAGACTGGAAAATCAGCTCGGAATAAAAATAATATTCATTGACAAATAGTTTAACTTCTTTTCATACAGATACTAGATGCTTGGCAGGACAGTCTTGAGCACAGCAAAATGATGGAAGAAACCAGCTCTTCTGTGATCTGGTACTTCATAGAATTAAAGAATAGTTTGGGTTGGAAGGTAACTTAAAGCTCATCCACTTCCAACCCCTGCCACAAGCAGGGACACCTTTCACTAGAGCAGCTTGCTCCAAGGCCCTGTGTCCAACCTGGCCTAGAACATGCAGCAACAGTGAACCACTGTCCTTCCTCTATATAAAGAGGCTTGTATCCCTATAAAATGAAGCCAATGCACAGGAGGAGTGATAAGGAACCTGGGTGGTGATGTTGATGGGTTTGATTTTCCTTAGAAGCCAACAACCTCATCCTATATGGTTTTGGTTTCTTAAAGCATTCAGACCAGCATTTGTTGAAAAAGCAAACTGCATTCGAAGCCTTTGGCCAGACTCTGAGATCCTGGTTTCATTTACAGTGAGATACTGATTCCATTTCTTCTTTTTTTTTGTTCAAGAGCAGACATAGCGTGTGGATTCTGAGAGGCTTTTGGCAGGTTCTGCATGGTCTTTGTCTAAACTTTACTGAAATGCTGCAGCGTGATGTCAGGGCTGCCTGATGGATTGAGCAGACATCAAGCCCTGTGCAAGCACTGCAGAGATCCCAACTCCTCTGCAGGAATCACAGAGGGTGATGGAAAACTGGGGACAACTTTTCTGCTTTCAGGGAGAAGGCTGGCAAGGCTCCTTTTTTGGCTTATTAGCAAAAGTAATTTATTAGGTATGATCTAGTGTCAGCTGATCTTAAGGAAGGTTATTTTTGTATTCTGTTAGAAGAGCGGGAACATGTTAATTGTCTGCATTTACTGATACCAAAAATTATTTCCCTGGGTGAAACATCAAGTAAGGAAGGCAAGTTTTGTCTTTGTTCAATGGAGTCTCAATGCAAATCAACGTAAATATGAGTTGTCAGGTATCCTAAATTAGTTTTCCCAGACCTCTTTTTGCATTGATGATGTTGGCTTTAGGAGCTAACATCTACCTCCACAGGAGATCAGTGTGCTCAAGTTCTTTTTCACCTGAAAGATTGTCATCAGCTTCCTAGGGGAATCCTAGAGACATTGTGCTCCTCGTGTGACAAACATCTTGGAAAGTAACTTGGGAACAGAAGGGAGGTGAAGATTATGGGGCAGCCAGTGCTTGCATCCAGCCTTCTGGACCCATGTTATGAATTAAGTCTTGGGGATCATAAAATCATGGAAGGCCTTGGGTTGGAAGAGACCTCCAAAGGTTATCTAGTCTATCCCCCACTGCAATGAGCAGAGTTTAAATTTAAACAGCAAAAATTCAGGTTAGATCTAAGGCAGAAGCTCTTCCCTGTGAGGGTGCTGAGGCGCTGGCACAGGGTGCCCAGAGAAGCTGTGGCTGCCCCATCCCTGGCAGTGTTCAAGGCCAGGTTGGACACAGGGGCTTGGAGCAAGCTGCTCCAGTGGAAGGTGTCCCTGCCCGTGGCAGGGGTTGGAACTGGATGATCTTAAGGTCCTTTCCAACCCAAACCATTCCATGATTCATCAGATGTGGAGCTCCGAGCCAGAACTCGAGCCAGATAACTTGCTTGTTGTTAGAAAGCCCGAAGAAAAGGCTCAGATAATTTTCAAGAAGAACTGATAGAAATCTGAATTTATTTTCCATATGAGGCAGCTTTTGAACAAGCACTCTCCACTCTGATCCCTTCTCAAATATGGGTGAGAGTCAAAAAGTGACGTTTTCTTGCTCTCAAGTTGGAAATGGTTCATTTTCCTTCAGCTGCTCTCACATAATAGCCCAGCATTATTGGAGAAGCAATCCCTGCCTTCCTTGGCTCCAGTCCAGTCTTTGCAGGAGCTTGGCTGGCTGCTCCCCGCTGCACTCCACTGATGTTTATAGCAGTGGCAGCATTGCTGGTCATCCTTCACTGGGTTTTAGTGATCTAGTCATCCATTCCTCTCAGCATTGGTTCCACTTGCATGTGGCAGTGAAGTCTTTAAATCTGCATTTTGTCCCTGTAATCAAGATATAAACTCCTATGGGCTGTGTAGTTTTTTTGAAGAAGGAGAGTAGGACTTGCCCTTTAGCACCAGAAAGCAAAAAACCATGAAATGTAACTTAGAATTGTAACTCCTAGGGCAAAAAATAAAAGAAAGAAATAAGTTTCTAATAGGTTTTTGTCTCTATTTAACGTACCCTGCTTACTGGAGGAGGAAGAAAAGGATGTACACAATGGGGAAACTACAAGTATTTCCATGCACCAGGTGTCCTTAGTCATCAGCAAGCACCAAGTTTCTCTTTAGAAGGCTCCTATGGCTCCTTGTTGCCACCAGGAGTCAGGTACTTTCAAGCTGTGACCTTTAATGAAAATTAGGATAATTTGGTTATACCTGTGGTGTTAGCTTTCAGAGGTGATGAAGCAGTTGCGATCAAGCTCCACTGGGAGGTAATTGCAGAGAGCCAGGGAGATGCAGGTATTACATTCGCATCATTGCCAAATGTGGGGTTTTATGTGAAGATGATTTGATCCCTCCAGCTCAGCTCGCAGCAGGTCTGGAGATAAAGGATGCACATCTGCAGGTCTCCATCAAGAAAACATCAGCATCCATCAAGAGAGCAGAGAGAAGGAAACCAGAGTGGATGTTAGATGGAGTTGGTGAGGGACAGTGCAAGTACTTGTTTAAACCATTTAGAATCCCTGTGCTTGCTGACAAATGTGGGACTTCGAATATTACATTGACCTGTTTTGATTAGTAGCCATCTGATGCCCTCTGCCTGTTGCCTTTGATAAACAAACCACCAGCATGCTGAAGTGGGATAGCAGTGGTGTAAAATTCACTTTTGTTCCAAGCTGTCAGTTGAGGGAGGGCAGCCGATGGTGCTGCAGAAGTGTCCACATGCTGTCTGCAGAGCCAAAACGAAAAAAAGCATCATTCTGCTCAATAGAGGAATAGAAACTGAATGTGAAAACTCACTGTGGATTTCCAGATCATAGACTCAGAGAAACAACCAGGTTGGAAAAGCCCTTTCAGCTCATCCAGTCCAACCATCCCCAGCACTGCACAGGCCACCCCTAACCCATGGCACTGAGGCCTCGTCTCCACGCTGTGTGAACACTTGCAGGACGGTGCCTGCAGCCCTGCCCTGGGCAGCCTGTTCCAATGCCTGAGCACCCTCTGGGCAAGGAATTGTTCCTCAGTTCCATCTAAACCTGTCCTGGTGCAGCTTGAGGTCAGTTCCCTCTTGTCCCATCCCTTGTTCCTTGGGAGAGCAAACTGACCCCACCTGACTGCAGCCTCCTGTCAGATGAACCAAATTATTTCTTTTCACTTGATTTTGCAAGGTAAAATCAGATCATAGGAACTGGGGGCTCTGAGGACTAGTGAAATGAACCACAAGGTGTTGATGTTCTGCTTCCAGTGACACAGACCTTGCTGGTAGGTGACTTCATGTTTTCTGCTTTCCTCACCACAGTAGCAAGTTCTTGTTATGGGTTTTGCAAGAAAAATCTGTTATATAAAAATGCACTGGAATTTATCAGGGAGAGTCCCTGGTAGAAAGTAAGTTTTGTACAGAACAGCATCATTACTGCATTGGTTTGTGGGGTTTCTTGAGTTCCACTGGCTTGTTTGAATTGCTCTTTGTACTAACTACTGGATTAAACGAAGTCAAAGTACATAAGCCACTAAGTTTCCCATCACCCTTGTCAAATCATAAATGGGGTTAAAATGCAGCCTTAGATGGCTTCAGAAATGTGGATTTGGTGCTTATAGTCTTCATCAGAGCAGATCTGGTCTCTGCACTGAACCCTTCAGTTAACAATAAGCAGCTTGTATCAACTTCAGTGCAGCTCCTCAAGCAGCAGCATCACCGCATCAATCCATAGCTACCAACTCTGGGCTCAAATGATTTCCCCCCAAACTAATGTATTTTTTGACACTGAAACTTAGCAAAGAGCAGTCAACACCTCAGAGTATTCAGGTTAACTTTTATATAAGTGTATCACCACTTATGCTGGTACAGAGGACACACTTCTGAGTTTCTCCACAGGACAGCAGAATAAGAGGGGCTTTGAGCTGGTTGGAAAAGGGGCTTTCTGCCATTAATTTATGGTGGGTGCTGCTTAATTTGTCAGCACCATTTATTTACCTATTTGTCAAAGTGTCTGTGTCTACACAACTGTGGTTTCTTTTCTGTAAACTGGTTTCTGTTATGGCTGATTAGAGATTGCCATTGTCACCTTGCTGGGAGCTGGCAAGGGAGTAAATATCAGCTGCAAATAGCAGAGCAAATATCAAGTGCTTTTCTAAAGGTTTCTCCCTCCTCCTAACTCCTCCCCACCCTGAAAACCACCAAAAACCCTTCCACAGAAGACTTGGATATATTGAAACATCCAAATCTCAAACTGATGACACCATTTTGCTTATTTGTAGAGGGATTTGTATGTTGTTGTCTTGCCAACACTAAAAAGTTGACCGACTTTGCCAACAGTGTGGGAGGGAGGAGCTGCACTGGGAGCAAAGGAAACCATTGGGAAATTGCTAGAAATGGGAAGGCTGAATGCAGAAAATCAGGTTCCCTTGAACGCCCTGGTGTCTGATTTCTGCTGCTGGCTTTATGTGCTGAGTTGTCTCCTCCAATGGCTGGTTTATTCTTATGCCTTCAACATTAACTGTGCAAGGGCTGGCAAAGTGGCTTAAATGATTTATAAAATTTGATTAAGGAGTTAAATTTATGATAATGTTTGCATGTAGAGATTTTAATTTTATTTTTAGTAGGATTTTTTTAAAAATACTCTCAGAATAATGGTTAACATCAAGGTTTTTGTTTCAGGTGAAAGAAGAGATGCTGTTTGAGGCCCTGGTTACCAGAAAGACAGTAACAGTAGGAGAGAAGCTGATCTTACCCTACAAACTAGCAGAGGTCTGTACATGATGCTTATTATTAAAAGGGCAACTCTTGGGATGGTTTTCAATGCTTTGTGATGTACACTCAGCTCTGGTAGAGTTTCTTTCCAGTTTATTTCTGTAAAACTACTTCAGGAGAAGCTTATGTGTACAAATCTACAAAACTATTGACTTTACCTTCTACACTGTTCCTGGAAAGCAGGATTGCACATGGCTCTGTGCTGATCTTTAAATGTTTGAATGATTTACGCTCGTGTAAGGGCTCTTCAGAGCAGACCATGTGCTGCTGAGCGTACATGATACAAGGAGCATTGTTCATAGTTCCTTAAATCATGGCGCTGCTTCATCCCACAGCAGAGTGGTGACCAAAGACATCCAGGAAATTTGGGGAGAAGTCCTTAATGCCAACATTCCTCGTGGGTCTTGTAAGGAAATACGTGAGGAAGGAGCTGAAGATCCTCTGTAGGAGATTGCCATTACCTTTCTTTCTGTGCCCTCACAACCTGGGTCCTCGTGTGATGCTTTGAAGTAATCATAACTCCACCAGCAGCTCTCAAACTTAGTATATTCTGTGCCACTGCTAGCCATGGGGCTGACACTGCATAGAATATTTCATTTCTCTGTTACGGTGTGTCTCAGGATTACAGTGTCAGCAAACATGTTTGGGGTTTGGGTTTTTTTTTGTTTGTTTTTTTGTTTTGTGTTGGTTTGGTTTGGGTTTTTTCTTAAATATGTGGTTTCCAGGAATTTTGAATTACATTCTGTGGCTGATAAACAGAAACACCTCTGGTTTAAACTGAAACAGGGAAAGGTGAGGTTAGATAAGCTCTTCCTTGTGAGGGTGCTGAGGCGCTGGCACAGGGTGCCCAGAGAAGCTGTGGCTGCCCCATCCCTGGCAGTGTTCAAGGCCAGGTTGGACACAGGGGCTTGGAGCAAGCTGCTCCAGTGGAAGGTGTCCCTGCCTGTGGCAGGGGTTGGAGCTGGATGAGCTTTAATGGCCCCTCCAACACAAACCAGCCTGGGATTCTGCGATTATTATTATAGTCTCCAGATTATATAAGCTCTGTTCTGCTGAAATACATGTTTTGACTGTTTCTGCACCGAGTGCTCTTGTAGCATCCCTGCCCCCTTCAGTGTGTGTGGCATCACACCATGCTCCATCCCTCGGTTGCCCCTTCTTGCCGTATGGTTGTGTGAGAACTCACACCATCTTGAGTAACATCTCTGAGAACAGTCTGTTGTGTCCCAAGTAAGTAAGCACACGATGTGTTGTCATGGGGGTCAGCTGTAGATATTTCAATTCCTTTTTACCAGAGGGAAAAATAAAATCTGTTCTCCACTTTGGAGATGGTGTTTAGCCTCAGTAACTGCTTTAGCAGTTATGCATTCCCTTTGTGTAAGGCTTAAATCTGCCCTAACAAAGGGCACACAAATGCTCTTACTGTATTTTCATGATGGACACATGAGGGATGCAGTATTTGTACTTTTTTCCTGCACCTTGGGCACAGACTTAAGAAGTTCTAGAAAAGCTGGGACTCTGTCACACATCAAATGTAACTAGAACCACCCTTCTGCTGGAGGTTACTTCCCATGGTGAACCAATGGGCATCAGTGTGCTTTCAACCACCTCACTGCAAAGCTTGGCAGGTTGGATTAAACTACTTCTTCCAATATTTTAATCTAGGCCAGCAAATTTTGTATTGAAAGAGCTTGAAATAGTCTTACATAGATGCTCCTTCTGTTGACATCAAGGAGCCCTTTATTGCTACCTAAACCAGCTGAGCATGAATTTCTTAAGGGCTTTCCAAAATGTTTTTGATGCTGTCTCTGCCCATGAATCTCAAGTATTCACTTCCAGAAGTTGTCACCAATATCTAGTAAAAGAAATGAAAGATCGGGGTGTGGGGTAAGACAAAGGAGCACAAGGCTCAGGTGGGAAAGGTTGATGTAATCTCCATGATGAAATCATTCTGTAAGAAGCTGTAAAGTGTAAAGTGTAAAGTAAGGAAAGATGGGCACCACCCATGCTTTTTACTCAGTCTTTACAACATCTGCATCCTGACCACAAAATTTTATCTGACAGTCACCTCTTTCTGGTAGAAGGTTCACTCCTGGCTTGCTCATGCTTGATATGCTAGAGCAGAATTTGAGATGCTCAAACTAAAGGCCTTCTGCTGGTCTTCCTCTGGCTCAGGGAGTAAGAAAAGTGACTTAGATTCAGATCATCTAAACCGGGAAGGAAGAGTAGGATCCATGTGACACTTTGGGACTTTACAAAGAACACTGATGTCTGATCATCCCATTCGTGACTAATTGGACTGTTGGTGCTGTTAGGAACCAATGGGCTCGTTATTCTTGTGTATTGTACAAAAGAGCATTACAGTTGGTTCCAATGGGTGGAATGATTGAGGTCTGGAGGTTTTTCAGACACGACTGTCCCAGCACAACTCCTCTAAGCTGCCTTTCCTGATAGAGCAATGATGTATGTAGCAGCTACTTTATTTTCCAGGTGCTAAAATACTTGGTGGTTTTTGCATAGCTTGTCAATACACTGTAGGTTTCAGGGGAATTTGTCTGGAAAAGACTCTGCTGCAGTGGCCCTCAAAACAGGGTTGTAAAAATGTCATTTTGGCACATGCTTGCTTTTTTTGCACCATCAATAAGAGCAGCTTAGATTTACCAAGTGCCTTCCAGGGCTTTGAACACTTCTATAAAGGCAGTCACTACAGGAAGAGCAAAAACTCAGCCAAAGAAGGAATTCTAAGAAATTTTATTTGGTTCTGAAACCTGTTGTATAAACTGTGGGTAGAAATAGTAGATTACGGGCTCTGTGACTGTAAGTAGCATTGGGCTTCTGCCACCACCATCACTGATGATGATTATGAGATTGCTGAGCATAGGGGGAGAGTTTGTTGCTGAGGAGATTGTGTGTCCGCTGATGGAGCCATTACCTATGTAGACGAGGGACTTGCAGACCTGGGTTTCTTGGTTGTCTTCTTTCTGAATTTTGCGTTATTAGCAAAGAGATGAACATTCTGAAATAAACATGGGTTCTTATGGTTGGGATCGGTCCTTGAGCTTTGGTGAGGTTCCTACATGCATCTGCTCTGTACTAAAGAGATCACATCACATTCAGTGCAGGTGGTTGGACTTGCCTGTAGGGGTATAGGTGGTGTTTCACCTTCTGTGCTTTGCACAGGCACTGGCATTTGCTGATCCCTTTCAAGAGATGTGGAATATATGTGGATGCCAACTTGATGTAGAAATGCTTCCATGGAATGGCTAATGCTAGAGTGATCATTCTGTGATCACAGCCTGGCTCCTGTGAGATCTGTAACCTCAGTCCAGAAGGGTGACAACTGTCACCCTCCTTTAATAGTCTTGAATGGACAGTGGATGTACAGTAATCGTAGAATAATGGAACAGTCCTTTCCTTCAGAGGTTCGAAGGCATCAGAGCTGAGATTGAACTTTATTATACCAAGTCAAGCCTTTTCTCTTCCATTTTCCCAAGCTGTAGCCCCATAAGCATATGGAGAAGGATGCTATTGTGGGATTTGCAGTGATGCCACATTCCTCTGGGTCAGCAGGCTTGCTTGCTGCACTGTCATTGTATGCTGAGTAGAAACCCTGCCCTGGGGTTTCAGGCTTTTAGTAACAGTGGTTTGAGCACTTGGCAACTCCTTGTTTGAAACACCTCACACTAGGCCATGTCCCTGCCCATGGCAGGGGGTTGGAACTGGGTGAGCCTTAAGGTCCCTTCCACCCAAAACCATTCTAGAATAAATTAAGGGGAGGCAGTCAAAGCAAGAGCTGGCTTGGAAGGAAGAATTCAGCACTGCTTTGTAGCTGCAACCTCCCATTGCTGTGGTGCTGATGGCAAAGGTGGGCTTCATTGCAGCCTCTGTGCATGTGCAGCTCTGTGGAGAGCACTGCCCCTCTGCATCCCAGAGCTTGTCAAAGCAAGGACACCCCATCCATAAATAATGATTATATTTACCTCTGGCAGCTGCCTCTTATCTTGGGAGCCATGCTGGCTTGTCTGACTGAGCTGCCTCCTGGAACCATTTATTTTTCCTTTTATAGTAGCTGGATGGTATTTTAATGCAGTGTTTGAAACAACTGCATCCTTTGGTCTTGTGCTAAGGTTTAGAAGCTGCAGATAGACTTAGAAAAAACACTGTATGGACATGAAAGGATGCAGTTGTGTTCAGAGGTCTTGCTTTGTTGTCCAAACCAGCTGCCAATGTCTTTCTCAGGCGTGAGATGGTGGATTAATGGAGCTAGCAGCAGTTAATGGATTTTGAGAGAAATCAGTGTATCCGTGCAGGGCGAGGATAGCATTCGGTGAGGGGGAGCTGGCCAAGTCCACTTCATCTAGCAAATAAAAGTACAGTGTAAGGACCCTTTGAAAAGAGAGGATTTGACAGTGGGAGCAGGAGAGCCATCAGGGGTGTCTGTGGGTTTAGAGTATTTGGATTCAACTCTGTCTTGAACATTGGGCATCTCTGCAGCTGCGCTATTCTTCTTAATAAGGTAAAATATAGCAGGGAAATAGGGGAGAATGGGATTTTAACAGCAGCAGAAGAATAATGCACTCTGAGGGTTGCTGTTGTCCTTCCCCAAGAGCCCCTCAGCTCCAGCCTCTGAGTGTTTTTGTCCTATATCGTGTGCTTTCTTGCAGTCCTCCTGAGGGGGGGGAATTTTCATAAGCCACAGTTGAGGTGTTTTAAAGGAAAAAAACCCAGACACAGTAAATACTAAGCAGCTTGCCTGGTGTTTGGTAGGAAACGTGAAGGAGCAGAACACTTGAACCAAAGCTTTGCAGAGAACGTGGCACTGGTAAATATCTTTCTCTTCATCCTGCTTGTGATCTAAGCACCAGCTTAATCTGTGCAAGGAACTGCCCTTCTGGGCCATGGCTGTCTTCCTTCTATCTAAATAATTCCAAGAATTCATGATTTTTCCATCTCCTTTTACAGCAAGGCTCCATTAGTTTACACGTTGACTAATACACATAGACACTTGTCTCAAATCCATTCAGCATCTTGACCCCCACTTTCCATTCCCCGTTTTCACCGTGCTGGAGACAAGCCCCATGTCTGAGCTCTTCAACCATCCCCACCTTGTTCCCACTCCTTTGTTTTGCTTATCAGGCAGAATCAGGCTTATCTGTCACCTGCTTCTCTGGTTTTCACCAGTCTCTGCATTTGTTCTGTTCATCAACTGAGGAAAAAGTGGTTATCAAAGGGAATACGTCTTTTAGTGAATCCTCTTTTACATCCCTCCAGAAACCAGATTTTTCCATGGTGCTTTCAACTCAGTTCTGTTGGTGTTTCTCAAGTGAATGACTTTGCAAAAAGACTTGGTTTTACCTGATCTTTATAATTCTCAGCCATTTGTGACCAAGGGTGTTTCATCCCTAAGGGTTAGTTAATGAATTAATTCACACTTTCAGAAGAAGTCTGATGTGAAGCTGCCCAACAGAAGGGAAATAAAAGATGTGAGATAACTTCTTGGGCAACAAGTGGGCTGATTTTTCCCTTCCATTAATTTTGGAAAGCTGTTAGGAGCTGGTTGTTTGATGTGAGGAGTGTCACTGTAAATATGTCTTGTATTTAACTTCCCCTGTACTCAGAATTGAAAGTGGAAAATGGGTACCTAAAAAAACAGAGGAACTGAAAGGGCCTGTGTTGTACATCCAGGGAGGTCCCGGCAAGCAGATGTGGAGCACAAACCAAGCATGCTTTTTCCTGCCCCTGTGGCACTCTTCTATGACAGCAAGATATAGGGTACAAATGTAGAATCCCAGACTGGTTTGGGTTGAAGTGAGCTTAAAGCTCATCCAGTCCCAACCCCTGCCACAGGCAGGGACACCTTCCACTGGAGCAGCTGCTCCAAGCCCCTGTGTCTAACCTGGCCTTGAACACTGCCAGGGATGGGGCAGCCACAGCTTCTCTGGGCACCCTGTGCCAGCTCCTCAGCACCCTCATAGGGAAGAGCTTCTGCCTAAGAGCTCATCTCAGTCTCCCCTGTTCTGGCAGGTTCAAGCCATTCCCCTTGGCCTGTCCCTACAGGCCCTTGTCCCAAGCCCCTCTCCAGGTTTCCTGCAGCCCCTTTAGGCACTGGAGCTGCTCTCAGGTCTCCCCTTCAGGAGCCTTCTCTTGTCCAGGCTGCCCCAGCCCAGCTCTCTCAGCCTGGCTCCAGAGCAGAGCTGCTCCAGCCCTTGCAGCATCTCCGTGGCCTCCTCTGGACTCACTCCAGCAGCTTCACCTTCTGGTGTTGTTGCCCCAGAGCTGGCCCAGGACTGGTCTTCTTTACCTGGCATCAGTGTCTTGCTGATGAATGCAAGACACTTAGCATGTTCATTAATAACCGTCACAAGATGGTTATTTTGGGTGGTAAACTGCACTGTGTGTCAGGCTAAAGCTTGGGGGAGAACACTGACTTTTCAGCATGATAACAGTTAACTGGCAGAGACATAAGATAGAGAAGCCTTGAGGAGCAGACTTTAATGAGGGGAAAAAGGTATTTCATTACAGCAGAGAGCTGAGTGATGTTTCATTAGCTCATGTACTAGTAGTGGGACTCTCTGATGCCTTTTTCAGAGCATCATAAAGAGAAAAGAAATGGAGTCCCAGGGCCAAATGGCATAACATTACCTAAGACATTAAAAAAAACCCAACAAAGGAAAAGATCAGATTAATCATGAGCATTTAACAGCCTGAAATGTTAGAGAAGAAAAAGTGGGCAGGAGACAAAGTCATTAATAGCGTGAAGAAGGTGGAATGAAAATTCTCATTCCTCAAATATGAGGACAGGGGCACTTAATGGAACAGAAAGTAGGAAAACTGCTGGAAGCACCTACTTATGCCAAACCCCATTAGCTAGGAGACTCATTGTCACCACAGGTTATTAGCATTAGGAGCTTAGCGGGGTTCCTTTGAAGACCTGGGATGTTGATGACTGTATTCAGAATTAACAGAGAAATCTTCCTAAAATAACACAGGAACCCCACAAAGCTTTGAAGAGCCAAGTGAGTGTCTCTGCGTCAGGACAGGAGGGCAGCCTATCCATGTACAACCTCAAAAGCAACTTTTTCATGGGATGAGGGTTCTCATTTTCCCCTTCAAAATGCAAGCACCAGCTGTCCTTAGTGACAGAATACGAATTAGGTGAGACTAGTGGGTTTTTGGACTGGTGTGCTGCATATATTTCCTCATGGGATGCAGCATCCTTCCTTTATTAGGAAGATCAAGTCCATCAGTGTTGGGTCTTGTGTCTAAAAGCTGTTATGATCACTCTTTTGCTCTGTGCCACCATGGGAATTCCTGTGTGTTAGCTGAGTTCATGCTGCATATTTGGCACGAATGTCGGGGGGGGGGAAGGGAGACATTTAGATTTCAGGGTTTCTGAGCAAACTCCAAAATAAGGACTTTAAGAAGGGAGACTCTGACTTTCCATGAACCAACCTCCCTGCTCCAGCTGCCCTTCCTGTCATCAGATCCATTCTCGACTCTTTAATGGCTTCTTTTTATTCCATCTGATTACTGTAAAGATGCTTTAATTTCATGGAGTCACTTTTGTTACTTAAATTGAGGCTAAACTGATGTGAAAAACTTTGTGAGACTGGAAACCATTCCTGGGTTAGGGAGTCAGCTGTACCCACACAGGAATTTGGGTACAGTTCATTGGAATATGGGATTTTTCTATATAATTCCAATCTGAACACATTTAGATTGATGTCTTGTTGGCCTAAAGCAGTTCATCAATGCTTGACAGAGGTGGAGGTGTAGCAGCTCCATGGCTGCACAGGGGTTGTTGCACAGACTTTGCCTCTACAGCCAAAGCAGTTGAGTTGTGATGAGAAATAATTTCTCTCTGAGGAAGCTTGCTAAAACCCAGAAAGCCTGAGGCGAAGATGATGACACATCGGTGGAACAAGTGTTTCTGCAACAGTGTCTTCTGCTTGGAAAGGGTCAACAGAAAGGCAGGATTTGGCTTATAAAACCTCGAGTGCTATTTTTGGCGATGCGTTGGACTTCATGGTGGGAATGCTGGTGCGCTGTGGCTGTAAAGTGGTGAGCAACTTTCCCTAAATGTAGCCTACAAGTTCCTGCTCAGGTCAGGTCACACATTTACTTCTTGTGCCACCACGTAACCTACTAATTTATTTGTGTAGCAATTTCAGTCTGAAAACACAGACTGAATGGGATCTCTGTTAGAACAGACTCCAGATGAACAGATGGGGAGGAAAATCCTTTTTGTCTGAAATAAGTGTTTGAAACCTTTCCCATCAGTGAACCCTTCAAATGTGGTTGCCTTGTGACTCTGTTCTTCTGCAGCTCTTTAGGATGGCCTCCTGGTTGGTTTGTGTGAGCACCTTTTAGTAGAGGTCCTCCACGAAGCTCTTCTCTCATCCTTTCATCCATGGCAAGAAACAAGAACCACAGAACCACAGACTTGTTTTCTGGAGGAATTTTATTTCAGGAGGAGACAGTGGGGTTTTTCCTTTCTTTTCTTGTTTGATTTGTTGCAGATGACATTTTCTGGCCACGCTGGCCAAAGCAGAAGGCTGAAGGCTTTGACTGAAATCTTTTTAGGAAGATGATGCTGTAACCGCATGACTCCACAGAACTTTGAGAAAATCCCTACAAAGATGTTCGTTGGGTTAGTTTGGCTTTGACTGTAACGTGGGTGCTCTTAGAAGAGCACAACCACAGCATATTGCAGATATGCAGCTACAATATGACAATATTATAGACAGGGACTTGCAAATCATCTCTAAAGATATGGAGACAGGCTGAGAAAATTGGGGCTGTTCAGCCTGGAGAAGAGAAGCTGTGTGAAGACCTCAGAGCAGCTTCCAGTGTCTGAAGGGGCTACAAAGGTGCTGGAAAGGGACTCTTTATTGGGGACTGTAGCGATAGGACAAGGAGTGATGGGTTCAAACCGAAACAGGGGAAGTTCAGGTTGGAGATGAAGAAGCTCTTCCCTGTGAGGGTGCTGAGGCGCTGGCACAGGGTGTCCAGAGAAGCTGTGGCTGCCCCATCCCTGGCAGTGTTCAAGGCCAGGTTGGACACAGGGGCTTGGAGCAAGCTGCTCTATGGAAGGTGTCCCTGTCTGCACCAGGGGTTGGAACTGGATGAGCTTTAAGCTCACTTCAACCCAAACCAGTCTGGGATTCTATGATTCTATAAATAGTGGGCAGTCTCTAAGCATTGATGGGGATGATGGGTCTTCCATCTGTCCTCTTTCATGTCCTGCCTACCACCACCTGAGATACAATAGGTGGATCCTCCACACCCACAGAAGATGTTCTCGTTTCAGATTCTCTACTGTTTCCCCCTTTACACCCATCTAACAGCAGGAAGATGAGTAAGGAGGGGGCAGGTTGCAGGAACATACTGACACTTCCTGTGTTATTCCTCAGGAATTGTGTTAGCACAGGAACAGCAAGAGCCATTTCAGAGATAGGGAGAGTTGTAATGATGAACCCATTAATTTATGATAAAGAATGCAACATAAAAATGTTTAAAATGATATTTTTAAAAAGAATTAACAAAGGATTACCAGTTTCCTAGAGCAGCAGGCAGGCTGGTAGCTCTGATGGACTTTCTTGTCAACCTGATGATACCTGGATGCAGGAGGATTTTCTCAGTGGACAACCCCATTGATTTCACTTCTTCCATCGTGGTTGGGATATTTGTGAAGAGTGTTGGTATAGTTTGGGAGAGCCCCTAAAAAAACCTCTGGGTAATACAGGCTGGCAGGGTGGAGGTGGACTTCTGTCCAAGAAAGGTAATTGTGAAGGTGCTGGAAACTGGTCCAAAGAAGGTGGTCATGGATTGTACTGGAAAACTGGTACAAGAGACGGGAGAGCACAAGAAGACTAAAAAAAACCACATTTGATACGTGAAGTTGGAAACTAAAATTTGAAAATCTGAGAACTTTGCCCACTGATTTAGTGAGAAAAATCCTCGGTGTCTTCTTGTTTCAGTATCAAAGAATGATTCCGTATTGTATTGTAATGACATCCCAGTCTATTTTTCATTGTAAAATCCACCCGTAAGTTCTGGAAAGCATCACTGACACTTGCATCTCTTGGATAGAATCCATTGGCTGGACATCCCCTGCCTCTCAGCTGCAGGGTGAGAGAGGAAGGTTTCTGTCAGGATGCAGCAGGCAGCTGGGAAGCAGGAGCCAGCCACTGTGGTGGTGCAAGGCTTAGAGGCTTGTTCATTGGGGTATTCAGTATATAGTTTGCAGGTACATTTATTGCAGTAAAACATAAAAATAAGTCTTTTCTGAAAGTTTATAGTGTTTTGAAATTAACTTTATAAATGCACTTTTCCTTTTTCCTTTTTTTTTTTTAATTTAACTCTTGCATTTTCCACTCTTCTTTCAATGATGCTCTAAAGGACATTTTTCCTCCTCCTAAGTCAAACATAAATTTCATTAAAAAACCCTTTTTCAGGCTGCAGTCAGCATGATGTGTTAACAACTTGAGTTCTCTTAGGAAAAGCAAACAGAGAATGACAGAATTTTAATACGATGCTAAGATAAAATGCGAGTATGGAAAATTACATCATACTTATCCAGCCCGAGTATGATATAATACTCCTTGATGCCAAGATAGGGATTAAGCTAGAGACTGATATCCTGCAAGAGTGCTTTCCTCTGGGCGTTAAGCCTCTGTCTATGAAAAAAAAAAGCTAAGCCTGCCCATCACAGCCTGTGTCCTGTGACCCAGAGGGGAATCATAAAAGCTGCTTAATCCATCTCCCACCGCAGGACATGGCTGTGAATGTAAACCAGACACTCATAGATAGGAAGTGAGCACAAGAGCAGGAAACCGTAACTCCCCATGTGCACATGTGTGACTTGGGACCCACTGAGAAGACTGAACCTGATGGGAGATAAGAGCAAGACACGAAAACCCACGTCTGGACAAAAAGAGGGATTTAGACCTCACCTAATTCCAGCAACTTGGAGTTTTCATCTATTTGTTTTCAAACCCAATAGTATTCTCCCCACTTTCATGTAAGCCATAGAGAGGTTGCAATGCTGGCAGGTTGTGCATGTGGTGCTACTAAACTTCATCACCATCCTCCTCATTCTCTGCTTCTTCCCTAATTTAGCTCTGCTTCACAGCTACATGTCGCTCCCTTCCTTAGGTGCTACTCCATCGCAGAACAGGAGTGACAGACTCCACAAGCCATCCAGCAGCAGTTGTTCTCTGTACCTACAACTACAAACCCAAGCTGAAGCCCTCTCACGTATGCTTTCATTTCAGCCCTCATGGAGCAGTAAGGGCGTCAGAGATTAAAACTAGATTTTATTAGTATTTTAGTACATGTGGTAGCTACTTCTCCGACACCAGCACTCTCATTTGTAGCTGGCATCCCTAAGCCCTACTCAAATAAAACGGGGTTTCTGGGTCTGTTTAATCCTATAATTCATGAGACTGTCATCCCCCCGATACCCACGTGTGCTGTTTTCAATTGACTACATGTCCAAGACTTACTGAGAATGGGAGATCTGCTTCTGGTTTTGTTCATTAGACCCTTTATGAGATATAAATCAAGTGTATTAGGAGAGCTTAAATTGCTCTTGGTTTTGCTTGTTCTAGCAATAGATAAATCCTGCCCCTAGTAGTGGTATAGCCATTCCACTGCCTCAGCATTGCTAATAGATGTATTTCTTAATAAAAAGGAGATCAATGTGGATTTTTTTTTCAGAATAGAAACTGATTTATTTCATTTACTCATGCATGCAGTGTGATTGTGTTAAATACATACTTTGAGTCAATTAAGCAAACAAACGTTTACCTTGATTCCCTCCCCTCCCCCCATTTGAAAATGATTTGTATTACAAAACCCACAGAAGTGGTTGTAGGAGGAGGCATCACCAGAAAATGTTAGGACAATACCAGGGGCAAAATTCAGTAGGTATTAAACTGTGCTTTTCCCTCTTGAGTCATCTTTGTGTTACAGTAAGTAACATTTGTTACAGTAAGTGCAAATGTAATTATGAAGCCAGATTTCACCCTGGAGAATAAATGGGGGGAAAATGGGAATGGCTGATAAGAATTTTAAACCAGACATCAAATGATAACAAAAATCAAATCCTGTGTATGATAATAGCTCGTTGAATCTTTTTGTTAGGTAGGATATCAGCAGGTTCCTGGGATTTAGTGCCAGATCCCTGCGAGCAGAAACACCAGTTGGATAATGCACTGGAAATTGATTCCACATATTAAAAGAGAAAAACAAACAAACACAAGCCCCCATATTGCCACTAAAAATACATATACAGGTTTGATCTGGGGGGATTTCCTGAAGAGGAAGAATCCTAGTGCTGCTTTTCCCCCCAGATATTTCATTAGAAGCACATTTCATCCTTGTATAGAAATTATAGGAAGTCTATCAAAGGCCCTAAGGGAGAAGGGGATATTTCCTGTCTTCCTGTGTTCATATCTTATTTCCTGAAAAGAAGAGGAATCTCCGTTTCCATTATACACAAGCAGACAATGTAAAGTATTTTGTGGTGCCTGGCTTTACCTATTTAACTTAACTCCTGTCTTTGTGATTTACATCAAGTCTTGCAAACTTCACACTCAGAAAGAAACATTCCTTGCCATCCTGGAATTGCTCTACTTGGTTTTTCTAAGTGTTTGCTGATAGGGGTCTGAAAGGAGAGCAGGGATCGCTTGTTTTCTTCCTGGAGGGCAGAAAATACCCACACATGTGTGTGTTCATGTACATGTTATGGAAGAGCTGTTGGGTCACTAGCAGAGAAAGAATCTATAGATGGTTTCTACACCTGTATTGGCATCATTCCTCTTTTAACAAAGAAATTTCTGGAGACTGCTGCAAGTTCCTAGTGAGGAGTTTACAAGGAGAGTTGCTTGTACAGCCAGAGTTTTTGGTATAGTGGGAGTTGTGCCTTAGTAGGGAACGCAGGTGCTGGCAGTGGGTTTATCCAGTGTAAGTAATGTTGGTGTCCGTTATGAGACACACATGTGGTCTCTAAGATAAATGCTCAAAAACTTGAGAAAGGACAGACCATAACCAACAAGGCACCAAGTCTTTTAGACTAGTGGCAAAGCAACAACTCTTTGATGCTAACAACAAAGCAAGAAGTCATCGCCACCTTCTTCCAAGTCTTCTCTTCCAGATCTAATGAATTGCCCAGATTTGTGCTGAGAAATGGCATTTAAACGTCCCCTTTTCAAGTACATACAGTTTTTAGAAATTCTGGGGTGGGTGTTCTTGACCTAGCTTCCACATCTACATTGCCCCTGATGAAAAACTGGGATTTACCAGCATTGTGATGACCGAAAATGTTTGAAAGTGTAGTAACATCCTGTTGAGCAAATGAATCACTCAGCATGTCTTCATGGCTTTATGTATGTCTTTATGTTTCACAGATTTGCATAATGCTAAAGAAAGAGCATAAGGGTTGCACATTGTCACAGTTAATGAGCTCAATGGGGTTTTAATCCTCAGTAGGGCTTTAATTCAGTTTGGTTCTTGTGCTTACTCTCCAGTTTTACTTTTTAAATCCAATTCTCATTAACCGAGTCTGTACTTAGGAACAGGGGTCCAAAATCCTAGCTCTAGGTGCATACACCTTTCATAAGCTGCATTTTTTACAGTAGTGACCCCCAATAGATTGCTGCTCTCCCATGTGCATGTGTTAAAGGGCGATTTTCCTGGGCAAAATTGTCTTTGGTTTTTTCTGCCTCGCTTTTAAGAGAGGAGCATGTGGTGCCCTGGAAGTAGTAGTGATGGAGTGATGCTCAGTGTCCCTCCTGAGCAAACTCAGTGGCTTTGATCTATGTTAGTTGGCTTTCTTGATCAACTGGTCCTATAGAGCTGCCCATACCCAAATACCCATCACCTTCCATCACCTGGCCTTTTTGTTCTGTTTATCCAGGGTCAGTCTATCCCATCCTTCACATTAGCAGTGAGGGAAGATGGGCAGACCTCTCAATGAGCTAAGGTGTTTAAAGACTTTAGAGATCTATAGCTGTCTCTTAAATACCACTTGGCAAGCCTTTCTTACCCACAATTGATCAGTGCATTGATACAAGGCTCTTCCTAAGTGGTAACAAAAGGGATGAGCTTTGCTTTGCTTCTGCCTAGTTGTGATGTCCTGGTCTCATGTCAAGAGATACACTATGCAGAAATGGTTATTTCTTTTAAGCAGGCTTTTTTTAAACAAGATGTTAGAGGAAGTGTTTATGCTGGTTAAAAGGGCCCTTCATGCACTGTTTTTGTTTCAAGTTTAACGTTAGAGACTGGTTGCTGTTCCAGATAAGGTCTATGGTTGGTTTGGTTTGGGTGGAGTAACTGGGGGCTGGATCTGGCTTTTGTATTTCAGTATCACTTTGGATTTCATTGCAGTTAGTGGGCTCCACACTACAGGAAATGATGGTCTTGGCTATGGAAGCATTGGATTAAAACCACATCTCTTCCAGCAGTATCGTGGTGGCTTTTTCTTCAGCAGGATCTGTTGGCTTTCTGCTACCTGGCATGTGCAATCATTGGGATACCACTGTAATTATGCATGGTAAACGGGTGCTCTTTGCCTTTCAAACCCCTTCAACATTTTTTTCCACCCATCCTCTATTCTTCAGACTTGATTTATTCCCCTTAGTCTCAAAAGCTGGCAAATGTTTGAGGTTTTGTTGTTAAAATTGAACTATTGCTCAGTTTTGCCATATGATAGGTTAGTCAACAATGTAACCATTGAATCCAGCAAGGATCATGGGCTGCATATTAGGGAACTTCTTATCCCAGCAGACCATGTAAAAGGTTAACTGGGTGTCTGCCAGGGGGCAAGTCTCAACAGTGACCTTCAGGGTCTGGAGCAGCACTGAAGGGGGAGAAGTTAAAGCAGAATGAAGCCCTTTTGGTACCTGGTACTTGTTGGTACATGGGCGTCTCTTCCTATGTGCTTTGCAAAGTCATCTGTTGGTTTTACAAGGAGATGAGAGTTCAAAGGCAGAGCTTGGTGTCACTTCTCTACTGGGCTGTGTCAAGAAGATGGAATCAAGAGCTGTGTTGGGTGAGAGTACCTTAAATGAAGCCTTCACCAAGCACCAAACCTATCCAGCGGTATAAAGATGAAGTGGACTGAGCTCTACTTGGTTGTGATGGACACCTTCATGGGATCCTGTGCTCAATTCAAGATGGTTTATTTCCCATTAGATTACATGCTGATGGATGAATATTTTAAATGCTGATGTTGCCCCTGCAGCAGCCAGTGCCTTAATACCATATTGGGGTCAAAGAGCTGGAGATTGCTCCTGCTTTTGGCTCCAGGACCAAGTCTAGAAGGTTTGTGATGTTGCAGTGCCAACACGGAATTGACACACACAAGCCTGAGTTTTACTATTTCTGGCATCCCTGCATCTCCAAGAAGGAGCAGGGAGACAGGCGGGGCAAGACCTGAGGTTTGAAATGAAACTGGAAGTAAGAAAAGTGTTTTCTGATGAGTTGTTCAGAGTGGGTACATCCAGTGGAGGAGCTGTGCAGCAAAGGGGCCCATCTGCCTGTGATGGCACCTTTTCAATATTTAAAGTCATAACTTCAGCCGTCAGCTTAGAGCATGAAATTGGTCCCTTAGATATCTCCTTTTCTACTTAGAAATGTCATGGCAGGGAGAGTACCAAGTTGCTGCTGTAAGCAGGGTTTGGGGAAGAGAAAAAGTTGCTTTAATCTTGGTTGTCTATGTATAAGGTGGTGTGGCTTCTGCAGCAAGGTAAAAGAAATCATTCTGGTGTTTATTAAAAAGATGATTTTTTCTTTCCTCTGAACTCGGCCAGCTGCAGCTGTCCAGCCCCTGTACAGGCTCTAACAGCAGTCAGCAATGAGGAAACTAAATTCACATTAAAATACCACCCTTTACATCATCACATATAGCTTTCTTCTGGGTTTTGTTCTTCATGAGTCATTGGTTCTGTGGCAAAAGATAGATTGAGGCTGTCTAATGCAAAGGTGCTATTGTTATAACAATGAAGCCTATAAAATTCAAGTTTCATAGATAATAATTTCATAATATTGATTCGGGGGGGATTTGATTGGCAGCAGCAGAACTGTCTTAGGGGAAGGGAAGAAAATTTTCCTTTTCCATATCTTTTTAAAGCAGACACACTATTTAGAGCGTTAACACCTCTTTTGGGTTTTCTTTTTCTGTTTGATTCTCTGTTTTTTCCATTTATAAGTTTGCTGGGGGTGCTGTAACCCTTTTGATTTCCTGGATTATCTAGGGACCAGCAAACATTTGAAGGATGGCAGCAGGAAAAGACCTATCTTCAGTGTTTCAGATCCCAGTTGAGTTTGGAACAGTGGGAGGGACAAATCCTGACCCTGGGTGGGAGCAGTGGTGATGCTGTAGGGATGGCAGTGGATGGGAGATGTGCTTATCTAGAGAGTTTGTAATCTTTAGAATTAAGAATCTACTGAACATGTACAAATACGTTTTACAGAGGCTTTTAATTTGAGCCAGTTTGGTTTCCTTAGATTATATCTTTTGCCGCCTGTAAAACACAGGCTGGCGCTGCTCAAATGTTAGTCCTTGCTCCAAAACACTTCAAAGAGAGATCTGAATTCCTCAGTCTGTCTTTGCCCTGTCCCTTTTGGCAGAAGATGGTTCCACAAGCCTATCTATTTTTAAGGTAGCCTGAATCTGATGCCTATCATGAAAAGTTTCAGGCCAGTTACTCTGGCAATAAAATCTTATGTAGAAACCCAAATATCCTGTTTGACGGTCTTAGCCAAAATTGGCCAACCCCAACAACTGGCATTTCTAGCATATAAGAAATAAAATCTATAACTTGATAGCCTGATAAGCAGGAAACCTATTGATTAAAACCTTGTCTTCAGCTTATTTCCTGGATCTCCAACTTGATGTGCACTGCTTTCCAATCAGCAGTGTCTCTGCATGTGTGCAAGATGTTGCTCTCGCTTTGATCCCCAAGAGATTTGTTTTGGCGTTGTGGGAGCTATTTTTATTTTGCTTCATGAGGGAAATAAAAAGGGTTTGATGAGTGCCACAGTTCCAGATCCACTGAAGTGTCACGTACCGACACTTGCAGAAGAGACAAGAGGCTGTGCTTGAATGTTTAAAACCAGGCTGGATGTGGTTCTGGGCAACCTGATATAGATGGAGATGTCCCTGTCATTGCAGGAGGGTTGGACTAGATGAGCTTTGAAGGTCCATTCCAACCCAAAGTGCTCTGTGATTCTCTGATTCTGTACCTGAAGACAAGCCATATGTAATATATCTATTTCAGAGAATAATCACATTTAATATGAGTAGGATAATAAATACAGGAATAAAGAAATCCCCCAATAAATACAGGAGTGAATGTTTAAGTGCTTATTTTAAAGGCACTGCAGCATTTGCCATAGCTTTTTTGCTATAGCAATGCCATCTTTATGTTAGACAGTCCCATACCAGTGACTGGTGTCCCTTAGGGATCCTCAGGGATACTGGGACCAGTGTTACTCAGTCTTTGTCGACAATATGGACAGTGGAATTGAGCACCCTCAGTGAGTTTGCTGATGACATTGAGCTGTGTGATGCGGTTGAGATGCTGGAGGGAAGGGATGGGATCCAGATGGACCTGGACAGGCTGGAGAAGTGGGACTGTGCAAACCTCATGGGGTTCGACGAGGCCAAGTACAAGGTCCTGCCCCTAAGTCAAGGCAATCCCATCACAAACACGGGCTTGGTGGAAACCAGATGGAGCAGCCCTGAGGAGAAGAACTTAGGGGTGCTGGGTGAGAAGAAGCTCCCCATTACCCAACTTCAGTGAGCGCTTGAGTCCAGACCCCCCCCCCCCCCCCCCCCGTGTGCTGGGCTGCACCCCCAGAGCGTGAGCAGCAGCTCAGGGAGGGGATCCTGCCCCTCTGCTGTGCTCTGGGCAGACCCCCCCTGCAGCCCTGATCCAGCTCTGGGGCAGCAGCACAAGAGGGACGTGAAGCTGTTGGAGTGAGTGCAGAGGAGGCCATGGAGATGCTGCGAGGGCTGGAGCAGCTCTGCTCTGGAGCCAGGCTGAGAGAGCTGGGCTGGGGCAGCCTGGACAAGAGAAGGCTCCTGAAGGGGAGACCTGAGAGCAGCTCCAGTGCCTAAAGGGGCTGCAGGAAACCTGGAGAGGGGCTTGGGACAAGGGCCTGTAGGGACAGGCCAAGGGGAATGGCTTGAACCTCCCTGAGATGGGCTCTTAGGCAGAAGCTCTTCCCTGTGAGGGTGCTGAGGCGCTGGCACAGGGTGCCCAGAGAAGCTGTGGCTGCCCCATCCCTGGCAGTGTTCAAGGCCAGGTTGGACACAGGGGCTTGGAGCAAGCTGCTCCAGTGGAAGGTGTTCCTGCCCGTGGCAGGGGTTGGAGCTGGATGAGCTTTAAGCTCACTTCAACCCAAACCAGTCTGGGATTCTATGATTATGAAAGCAGGAAACGTTCCTGGGTCTTGGCCTTCATCTTTCCCTCATGTCTGATTTTTCTGGTGTGACAGTGGCACTGATTGTTTCCCAGCTTTATCCATTCACATTAAGCTGAGCTGGAGCATGGGCATAGAGAAGTGGTTATGAAATTTTCTATTAATCACTGAAATATTCTCCCACATTTTGAGAAAATGCAAAAAATAAAAACAACAGCAGGAAACCTCCCAACCAGCCCATGTTGCTTGTAACGAAACCTGCAAACAAACCTTCCCCATAAGCTTTCCTTCAGTAATAGGAAGAAAACCAGTAACTGGAAGTGAGATCTGTTTGTATTCCTAAGTGCAGCCGTTTTCCAATGCTTGTTGGGTAACTCAGACATTTCAAAACTCACACTCAGTCTTTTAAGGCTGTAACAAACTCTTTTCATCCTCTCGCTTGTGCATTTTCATCACACATTTGGGTTCGGTTTGTAGCAATGCTTTTTGTGGGCAGGCAAGTAATTCTCTGTTAATTGTTGCCATAGCTTGGAATTATCCGTGCACTGTGGTTTATCTGACAGTGTTTTATTGCTACTGAGCCATGGTTAGCAGCATGTGAAGGCTTATGTACACTGTGAGCTTATGAGCATCCTCAGGGGTGGACCATGTTCCTGCCTTCTCCTTTTGCAACTCAAGAGGGAGAGAAAGTGTTGGCAGAACAGCTTGTGTTCATGCCAGAGGGTGCCAGCATGAAAAGTTCAAGGGAAAAGAGGTGGGAAAATGCTAATAGAAGATAAATGGTGCTGTAGGAGCTTTATTTGCCTTGGGGTCAGTGAAATTAGGCCACTCAGGTGATGTGCCTTGAAGGGAATGCTAGTGAGAAGGATTTCAAGGCAATGAGTGACAAGCCACTGATTTGTTCTAATTCAAGGTTTTACTGAAGTAGTTCTGTGTGAATCTTCTGTTTCCTTGTTTATACTTCTAGAGTGGCTAAAAGGAACTGAAATATAACAGTCATGGCTGGTGCTGTAGGATGTTAGTGTGTGCCAAAGCACTGCAGGCCAGCTCAAAGTTATTATTTAAATCAATGAAGAACCATAGAATCCCAGCCTGGTTTGAGTTGAATGGAGCTTAAAGCTCATCCAGCTCCAACCCCTGCCATGGGCAGGGACACCTTCCACTGGAGCAGCTTGCTCCAAGCCCCTGTGTCCAACCTGGCCTTGAACACTGCCAGGGATGGGGCAGCCACAGCTTCTCTGGGCACCCTGTGCCAGCGCCTCAGCACCCTCACAGGGAAGAGCTCCTGCCTAAGAGCTCATCTCAGTCTCCCCTGTTCTGGCAGGTTAAAGCCATTCCCCTTGGCCTGTCCCTCCAGGCCCTTGTCCCAAGCCCCTCTCCAGGTTTCCTGCAGCCCCTTTAGGCACTGGAGCTGCTCTCAGGTCTCCCCTTCAAGAACCTTCTCCAGGCTGACTCAGCCCAGCTCTCTCAGCCTGCTGATCACAAGCAGCAAGAACCAAGATAAGATAGCCCTTAAATATGAATTACTGCTTTATAGTTGCATGTGTAGGTGCATGTCCCCAGGCAGGCATGTTTGGGATACTGACACCTGGGTACCCTCATTTCATCTTGGTTTTCATCACTGTTGATCATGCAAAATCTCTCTGTGTCGTGGCTGGGAGCACCATGGTGGCCTTGGCTCTCCCTCAGAGGTATTATTCCTCTTTCTAGGAGAGCTGTTGGAGGAGCAGTGAATCTCCCTGCTCTGATTTGTAGCTCACATTGGCAGTACCTGGAAAACTTCATGTTTTCAGTAATGTTCTTAGATTTACTATAGAGGTTTTATCTTCACCTTTTGTAACCCTTCTGCTTGTGCCAGGCACTGCCTGACCCCATGTGTGCTTCCACATCACTTGCTGTCATTGCTCTGCAATATCCACCCTCCCCTTGCCTTCTGAAAAAACTCTTCCAGGTTCCTGATGAAATTAGATTTATATGTTAAATATATATATATGTTTGGTGTTTTTTTTACCTTTCACTGCCAGTGGTGGGATTTATGGTGTGATCTTGTGCATCATCTGCTTGAATGCACCAAAGGAAAGTGAGCCAAAGTGACGGGCACATCTCCTGGCCCTGGGATTGCAACCAACTCACCAACTCCCGATGGTGTGAGGACTGCTGGTTTATGTGATGTGAATTCAAAGAGCAAATAAAAGCTTTGGCGAGAGAGAAATATGAACATTGGATGTGAGAGCATGAGAAGCAAAAACCATTTTAGTGCAGAGCAGGAATCCTTTCCAATTACCTCTTTTCTTCTCTCTTTCAGGCTGTGACTGTGAGGAACTCTATGGCTAAATCCTTGTACAGTGCCCTGTTCGACTGGATAGTGTTCAGAATTAACCATGCACTACTCAACTCAAAGGATATGGAGGAAAGCACCAAGGTAATGTCTCACCAGCTCTTCTGGCTACCCTCTTGTGCTTTTAAAATAGGTAACTATTAGATAAAACATTACCCAAGCTCCTAGCAGCAAATTGCTTCACATGAAGTTCGGTTCTCTCCAGTTAATATTTAGACTGAATACATCATTATTTTAAGTGGCATTTGCAGAGCTGGGAAGGGTGAAGCACCTCAAACAATATATCCTCAAAGCAGCTGAGGAAGAGGTTTTTTTGTAGCCACAAAAGCCTGTTCCCCCACCCCTTCCAGGAGCAATGCCAAATCATTTTCCTCCTTGTGTGTAAAACTATAGGGCTGTATATAATTGAGGGGAAAAAAGGGAAATCTAGCTGATGAGAGGTGTTTTGATGAAGTTGCTCCATAAAAATCATTAGAGGTGTCAGCAAGCACTGAGATACCACATCTATAATGAGCAGAAAACTAAGATTAGGCAAATGCAAAGCTGGCACGCTGCCAAGCCACTTTCCCAAAGAATTGATGGAAGGGATGACATGACATCTCTTGTCATAGCAGGTACTGGGTGCTACAGCCATCCCCTCCAAAACCTCATATGTTCATCCATGCTCGTCACACTGGGGTGATGCTGAACCCAAAACACATGGGTGTATGGATGCATCCATGCAGCATGCGCTTGCAGCTTGCCAGCTCCCCTTGGCTTGGGAATTTTGGGCATGGGCCAGCAGCATGTGTTGTTTTGGGGGGAGAGGGGGGGTTGTACATCCAAGCTGAAGCCACAGCTGCCAAAAGGAGGACTGTGTTGCTAAGCACTAACTTTATATTTGAATTATGCTGTAGGAGGCTTGTAGTGTAGCTGCTTCTTTATTTAACTCCGTAGAAATGCTTGTGGAGAGTAATTATAGACTGGAAATAAATGCACACATAGAGAATTTGGTAATATGCTTTTCTGAGAAGAGAGGTTGTTCAAGTACCATCCAGCGTGTCTTCCAGCTGCACAGGCTTCCTCTCCCTCTGTTTAATGCTTTACCAAAAACGTTGTGTTCTTTCCTGATTTTTTGTTTCCAAGTCATCCATAGTTTTGTCTGGGCTGTCAGGAACAGAGCCCACAGCCCTGTTTGTGTATTTGGTGAAGCAGAAAAGGTGGATTTGTTCTGACAAGAAAATGCATCTCAAATACTGATTAATTCTTGTTTATGATCCAAAGATTTTTAAAACGTATCCTCTGTTCCCTAATATTTAAATACTAACTGAGACTAGAAAAGTAATGCTTAGTCAGCATGTCTGAAATAGCAGGGCACAATGGTGGATGTTTATGGGCCATTAAACTTTGATTCCCAACCTCAAATCTCAGCAGGTAAGAGCCAGAACAACCCAAATTCATGCTTTTTTCCAGCATTGCCACTGCATATTAACCCTCTGCTGCCTCCAGTCAATGTTCCTGGACAGTATAACCACCTTCCCCTTTCACATCTTCCTATATCATCTCATGAATTCCTAATTCCCAGTGTTCTGACCTATGGGGATGCTGATTGACAGATGATGAATATGAGCCAGCTTGTGCCCAGGCAGCCAAGAAGCCCCCAGCATCCTGGCCTGGATCAGCACCAGTGCAGCAGCAGGGCCAGGGCAGGGATCGAGCCCTTGTACTGGGCACTGGTGAGGCAAGTGGCAAGATCTGTCAAGTCAGTTCTGGGCTGCCCGTGGGCCAGGTTTCTGGAACAGGGAGGTAGTGAACAGAATACCAGGAAATCTGTACTTCTAGGATGGGAGAATAATTAGGTTTGTCTTCAGACTTCCATGAACATTGATTTTTCACAGGTCCCAGAAATCATGGGAATGCATGAATCCTGCCTTTTGTATGGGTAGAGAGGTTAAAGAAGAGCACTTATGTGCATTGCACAGAGCTGCAGAGAGCAGCTTTGTTAAACATTCACTAGTCAATTTGCTCTCAAGTTGTTGTACAGTGTCACCTCCTTTAGCCCCTGAGTTGAGTCCTCACAGCACAGAGGGAGGAGAAGTGCCTGCTAGGACCTGCAGAGCTTGGAATAGCTGCTCTTTTGCCCTCAGGGGGTAACGTCACTGTCAACAAGCAGCTGAGGCCATTCCAGGCTCTGTGGCTGCTGCTGGGACACCAGCCCACAGTCACTGCCCTTCTCTGACCTGGAGGAATGTGGATGGTGACTAATTTGAGTTTTCCTACCACTTCAACTCCTGCTTGCAGGAACCCCGAATGAGGATATAGGTGGTTCTTAATCTCCCATATGTGGTCTTGAGTTTGGGCAACACCAGCAGGTAACTGGAAGGTGGACTAGGAGAAGGGGGATCTCTGATCCTTGCTGTAAGGCAAGCACTTGGATGACGTCTACTTGCTGGCATCTGCCAGCTCCCTCCACCAAAATCTCCTAAACACACCAAGTCTCTGATTTATAATAGAGAAACAGTCTTGCACCTCACCATGGCAGGTTCCTGACTCCTGACTTTGCAGCAGGTAAGCAGCATGCGACTCACCCTGCAACAAATGTCCTGGCTGAATCCCACTCTTGCCGCCAGTATTGCTCTGACTTTTAAGACAGATTTTGAAATAATCCTGTAGGTTGTGAAGGTTCAGAAGGTGGTTAAATGATGGATTTTTGCCAGACTGCTTTCTTACATGACAATAGTGTTATGCAGAAGTACTATAAGACCCCAACCCATCTGAATTCAGAGTGTATATGGGAGGAGAACTGCATCTGAAGTTGATGAGAAAAACTGATATTGTATCATAAAATCATAAAATGGTTTGTGTTGAAGGGACCTTAAAGCTCATCCAGTCCCAAGACCCTGCCACGAGCAGGGCCATCTTCCACTAGAGCAGCTTGCACCAAGCCATGTCTAACCTGGCTTTGAGTAGTTGAGGATTGTGACGTGAAGGCTGGAGGTTGCAGAAAATGACAAATCCTTCTAGATGCACTTGAGGGACACATGTGAAATCTGGGTTTGAGAACTCTGTGTGCTGTGGAAACACGTGCAGCCACCTCTGCTCTGG
This sequence comes from Melopsittacus undulatus, assembly GCF_012275295.1. Taxonomy (NCBI): domain Eukaryota; kingdom Metazoa; phylum Chordata; class Aves; order Psittaciformes; family Psittaculidae; genus Melopsittacus; species Melopsittacus undulatus. The sequence continues at coordinate 12,096,673 of NC_047535.1, read as the reverse complement.
CAAAGTCCTGTTGTTGTCCAGCCATAGAGGAGAACTGCGTTGACCAAACTCATGCTCAACCAACCTGGTGGTGGATTCATCAGTGCAGACTGATTTGGTGAGGAGGCTGTTTATACCTAGTAGAACCTATTTAATTTCTGGAAGACTGACTGGGTGGTTTGGTGACAGGTGGGAAGATGACCTAGATTCTAACAAAGTCCAAATCCTAGGAGAACCTGGGACAATGGGGATGGAGACAAGTTTCATATCCCAATAAGTGTGTTTATTTGATGTCAGCAGCAAAGAGAAGATCAAAAGATGAAGCTGGGTAAAAAATACAAACAGCCAGCCATCATTCTTCCACTGCTTTTCAAGCAAGTATTTGGAAGATGTAAATCAGACCTTTGATATCCGAATTCAGTTAAATGTAGAACGAATTATTTTGGGAAAACACGGTGGGATTTGGCTTATCTTGCTTGCTGACAGGATTTCTAGTATATTATTTCTGAACCAAGTTGTGAATAAGTTATTTGATAATGCTCTTTGATGCTCATAGCAGTCCTGCTGTGTGTCGTTTTTACTCTGACTCTGTTTCCTTGGTCTTCTCTCTATCACTTTTAGCTTTTGTGTTCTTGTGATCCCCTACAAACTGAAATTTGACCTTTGTTAATGAGGCAGGAGACTTTTCCTCCTCTTGAGAACGAGATTACTAAGCCTCTAAGTCTCTTATTTAATTCCCCTTCCATAAATAAGGTTAAGAACTGTTAGAAGTCCATCTCATTGCTTAATATGTTTATATAGTGTAGATTGTAGTGGACTAAAAAGGACTTTTTCCAAGGTTTGTTTTAAGCTTTTACTATTTGGCTCTTAAGAATTGTTTTAATTTCTTCCTAAATAACCCTGCTGCTGTTTTCACATGAGGTGCTGCTTTACATAGTGATGCTGGTAAATGTGAATTCATGGACATGAAGAAAATTTCTCTAAATTAATGGCCATGAAGAAAATTCATGGTTGAATTCATGAAGAATTCATGGCCATGAAGAAAATTTATTTAAATTTAATCAACTAGTTAATTCTTGGCTCTCTGACCCAAAACAGAGGAATTGCTGAACACACAATGGATTTAGTGCACATCTAGTTTTAGGTCTCAACTTCCAAATTTGTAGCAAATCACTGCTTCTCACTTTACAGAATAGGTCATCATGTACAGTGTGATGATGTAAACTGGAATAGTCCTTTCAGATTTAGTAGTGATGGATTTTGGATTGGGGTTTTTTTTGTGTGTTTTGGGGGGGGGGGGGGTTACAGTGTTGGTTTTAGAATATTGTAGAGAAATATTTTAAAAAATTGAAAAAGATACAAAGTACAAAAATAACAAATAAAAATGTTTTCTCCCAGAATCTAAAGCAAACCTATTTGTGATTGCCAAGATCTACCTCCGTGGTGGAATGACATCAGCAGGGTGCATCTGAGCTGACATAAATCAGCTCCACCGATCACTATTTACTGATGATTTGGGAGTTGGGGATCACGTAGTTTTGAGACCATCATTTGCCAGAGGCTGTTAAAACTCGTGCTCGGTGTTTGAATGTCACGGCTGTGACATTTTTAGCAGAACATGAGGTCACTCTTTATCATCTCAAGCAGAAAGTGCTCACTAACCCAGCGTTCACCCAGGTTTTAAAGATCAGTGTAGACCTACGCTTTAAATTACAGGAGCTTTGGTGCAGGTTTGATATACTGGTGATACCGTCTCTGCTTCAGGCATATCCATGCATATATTTGTCAATTTTAAATGTTACTTTTGATAAAGGAACAGCATTAGCACATAAACTAGACTTGGCTAGTTGAGGTCTGAATTATAGTCCAGCTTCGCATGATTTCCTTATGGTGCTTGTTTGAAGTGTGAATTTAAAACTGAGGTATTAGGAGATTTATGAATGTAAAATTCCTTTGATTATTTTCTTTCAATATTGGGCTGCAAATTTAAAATCAGCCAGATCACAGGCTTTGCTCAGGCAGGTTAATGAAATAATTTCATTACCACATGCCTCAATAGAAAGAAGGTTTTTTTACTTTGCTATAAGAAATGACTGTACAGGTAGATCTGTGTGGCTTTATGACCCTTTGGCATAGGTGCTGGAGGTTTTTTTGGCTCAAAAGCAGGAAGTAGCCATAAATTCCCAATTTCTCACTTTCAACAGTTTTACCAACTTGCATACATTGACCTCTTTATTTTGGGAGCTGGGATGCTGCCTGCAATGACAAAGGGCAAAGACCTGATCCTCTGCAGAGCTCTTCCCTAATTTCTTAAGTGTGAAACTCTGCAGAAACCCAACAGTTTTGTAGTTCTGTGCATTTTACATGTTAGAGCTTGTTGAATTTTGGGTGCCAGCAAAAAAATATGAAAAGACAACATTAAAATATCATTGGAATAGAATTCTTTTCTAACTGAAATAGCAGATTTTTTTCTATATAAGGATTTTCTATTTTGCTGTATAAATGTTTTTTCATGCACACATTTAAATATATTTTGTAGCAGTTTCAACACAGTAAATGAACCACTATTGAAGAAAAGGGAGAGGAGTTTTTGTGCTCAGCTATTTCATATTGAGTTATGTTCAGTGGCAGGGACTTGACTATTCCATAGATAACTCCGGTAATTCCAGAAGGATTCTAGAAGTGTGAGTGGTTTATTTACTAAGTCTTGCTTTTAAGTAGTACAATGGAGACTTCTATGTAGGGCAGTTTTTAGGGAGCTCTTGTGTATTGTAGGGGAAGACTTACACAGCAGTGGGGATTTGCTTACACATTGTGGATGGGAAAAAGCCACTTTGTCCTGTTGCCATCATCACTTTTTCCATGTATAACATAGATAAAAGATGAACAACAAATTTAAGAAGAATTCTAGTGAAAATAGACCAACAAAAAAGATGAAGTAGAAGATTTCTGCTTGTTAGGGTGTCATTTGTGAATGTATTTGTGAATAAATGGGTTACCACATTCATTGGCAAGAGCAGGAAAAGGAAGCTTGACCCTTGGGAAGCAACGAGTGAGAGCAAATCCCTCTGCAGGCTCAGTCTTTGTTCCAGTGGCTTCCCAGTTTCCATCTGCTGGTCAAATGACTGCTTCTCATGGGTGTTTTGCCAAGGGATGCAAACCTGTGGGAAGCTGGCCTAGGACCTTCAGTAGTTATCCATGTCATGTCATGGGTGAGGGAGAGGAGTTAGAGTCTGTCTGGCCCTGGAGAAGGGAGAAAAACCTGGATGAAGTAGCCGAAGACCTCTTGGGAAAATGGGTGGGATTCTTATTGTGCTTCTATGCTTTCTCAATTTTGTTTTTACTTGTTCTGATAGCCAAAATCCAGATCGTACCAAGCTTCAACTCACAACCCGGGTGGCTGCTCTGCCTGCAGCCACTGGGTCTATTCCAGCTGTAGGTGGTTCTCTGGTCAGGAGTTGAGCACAGAAGGAATATTTTCCTCCCACTTCATGTGATCTGTTGAAAACAGACGAACTGCAGCATAGGGAGACTTATGGATAGTCTGGTTTGTATTTCTGGTGGTGGGTTTGAGGCTGGTCTTAGGATGGTCATCTTAGATAATCCAGAGTGCACATAAGACCTGCAGATAAGACCAATAGAATTAAAACTAGAGTGCCTGTCAGCTCTCAGGTTCTTCTCAGGTGTTTCTGCTTCCTGCTTGAGGTTTGGTTCATCTGACCAGTGCTAATGCTGTTACCTCTCTTACTGCTTTATTTAGTCAATTGTAAGGTATGAGCAGAGCCTGTGTATGTGTGAGGTGGCTTTGGGTAGACCCTGGAGCACAGCCCATAGCGAACTGCTGATGGAGCTCTCTGCGCATGTGTCCTTCAGGCATGTAGAAAACCTTGGTGCACCCACATCTTCATGAACATCTTGAGGTCATTGTAGGTTAAAGGGGAGACCAAACACGCTTTAACTCTTCAGTTTGGAGAAAAGGCTGTGGTGGGATATGGTGGAGGTTTGCAAAATCATCAGAGGTGGAAAAAAAAGGCAATTTAGAACTGTAACTCACAAAATCCTTATGTTATTAGGGGCTGATTTAGTAAAATCCCACCTATATAGTGAACTTCTAGAAGGTGGCCTGATAGGCTGGGAGGGATCATAGTGTCACTAGTGTCAATGGGTTCAAAACAAAATTGGATGGGTAGCTCTTCACACACATGGTTTAGTGGTGGTCTTGGCAGTCCTTGGGGTAAAGGTTGGACTTGATGATCTTAAAGGTGTTTTCCAACCTGGTTGATTCTATGATTATATGTATCATAAGTGTCACATGCATGCAAAAAGTGTCACCAACCCACCAATGTCTGGTGTCAGGTCAGGGATCTCTCAGCCTCAAGGGGTAACTTAGAAAAGCAGCCCTGCTCAAGGGGAGATCACCACCACTGTGTGGCCAACTGCTATGGAGAGGAGAACTCAATGGGCCCTGATGGCTGCAGGTATTTATAGTGTCAAGTAGCTGATATTTCATCAGATTTTCTGCTGTGTTCATAGAATCGTAGAATCCCAGACTGGTTTGGGTGGAAGGGACCTTAAAGCCCATCCAGTTCCAACCCCTGCCACAGGCAGGGACACCTTCCACTGGAGCAGTTTGCTCCAAGCCCCTGTGTCCAACCTGGCCTTGAACACTGCCAGGGATGGGGCAGCCACAGCTTCTCTGGGCACCCTGTGCCAGCGCCTCAGCACCCTCCCAGGGAAGAACTTGTTCCTCATATCCAACCTGAACTTCCCCTGTTTCAGTTTGAACCCATCACCCCTTGTCCTGTCGCTACAGTCCCTGATGAAGAGTCCCTCTCCAGCATCCTTGTAGCCCCCTTCAGGTACCGGAAGCTGCTCTGATGTCTCCACATTAATGCATTTTCAGCCACTTATCCACTCCGTGTCCAGCCAAACTGTTCTTTTTGAGGATTTGATGCTGAGTTCTCCCTGATAGCCTCACACAATAGGATTAACTTCAGTTTGGGCTGCTTGCTGAGTGTCTGCCTGGACCAACGTTCAGTTAGTTCAAACAGGAGGAGTGTGTCTGTCACACAGGATGGGCTGTCCTGCTGCCATGGTTGGGGATGGGGGGCTGGGAGGAGTGTGGGGCTGGTCTTACAGAACTTTTTTGGTGTCCTAGTGCCAGAGCCTGGGGCTCTGAGACAGCATCCATAGGAAATGAGGCCTGATTCCCTTCTCTGCACAGAGACCTTCATTCAAGGCAATTCCAGACTTATTTTTCTTTATTGCAATGGATTATTTCCCTGCAAACCCTGCTGTGCTCCCAATACGCTTTGCTCCCAGCATCCAAAAGTGTTTCTTTGGGAGGCTTGCAGCTGGAGTGTGTTTGCTTAGACACCCTCCATTCACTTTGTAGGCATGTTTCTGTGGACTGTCTTCATGGTGTAAGCCTTTTTTCCCACTCCTATCCCCATTTTCCCCCTCAAAATATAAATACTTAGATCCAATAGAATAACTTGGAACTGGGTTCAGGTTTCTTCAAATATAGCAATTTACCTATAAATTAAAGAAAACACCAACTCTTAAATTACTTTTCTTTTAGAAAGAGGCCTGATATCAGCACTTCCGTGTTGTGTCTCTGATGTAGGTGAAGTCTTCCAGATGGCATAATACTGGCAATTCCAGTAAAAATTAAAAGTCTGGCTATTAAGTATATTTAATTCCATCTGTAAGCTTTTGATTATGTACAAATAATCTATTTACTTTCTGTGGTTTGTTTTTAATCTTCATTGTTACTTTTCCTGCAGACTCTATCTATTGGAGTACTTGATATTTTTGGGTTTGAAGACTATGAAAACAACAGTTTTGAACAATTCTGCATCAACTTTGCCAACGAGCGCTTGCAGCACTACTTTAACCAGCACATCTTTAAACTTGAACAGGTAAGTCTGGAAATGCTCTCTGATGACAATGACTGTTGATGTGTGTTTGTGACACCAATAATAAAGTTCTTAAATTGTCCCTTTAATTCTCGTATGTTAAAGACTGTGCACTGATTTATTCAACTATAACTTCTAATTTATCATATGACTTATTGCTACCTTATTGCAAAATAAAATCCAGCCAGAGATTTGGTGGTTTTAAATGAATGTTTTGAGATACAAGTGTCCTCAAACATCAGGAAGACCTTGACTGTTGCTCTTTCGTCTCCTTGATACATGTTCAGAGGGCTCATCCATTTGTGGGGAGGGAGGAAGTGTCACTGTCGTACATGTTCTCCAGGGTCAGACTTGAGATCCTTATGACCTCCAGCAGCCATGGCAGATTAGGAAAGGTTGAACTTTAAGCTTTGCTTTAGGTTTGTTAAGACTCTGTGTTGCTTTCCAGCCTCAGATGAATGTGCTGTAAGAGAGAGGTAACAAAAATAACAGTCCTTAATTTAGCGGGTAACATATACACAGGCTGGTATGGTCTATTAATTAGAATGGGAGGAGGATTTTCCAAATATAATTTGTTATCTAAAAACAAGTGGGACAGGATAACTGCTGAACATGTTGTTTCGTGGATGCACAACAAACAGTTGAGCTGTATAATACAGTAAATATGCTATAGACCTTCAAAATGCCTTTTTTTTTTTTCAATGCCAGCCTGCATGCCCTGCCTTCAGGTGAAATTCTTCTCTGGGTGATGTCAAAGGAAATTCTCCTTGATACTAGTTTCAGCAGGGCTGCGCTCTGCAGCCTAAGTCCAGCTGAGATCAAAGAATTAAACCAACCCTTCCCAGAAATGCTGATAGTTTCATTTGAGCCTCCACAGTGTCATAAGAGATCTGAAAAGTCGGAAAGAGAAGCCTGCTCAAATATAAGGATAGTCACAAATAAGCAAATGAGTGGATCATCTGGGGGGTGTTTGATCTGGAGTTTAATGCTTCTCATTTTCGTTGGTGAGGGTTTTTTTTGCTCAAGATGGGGAACAGAGCTGCTCAAAACCATTTTATTTCCATTTTTTAACAAGTCTTTGTGTTCTGCTGTGCCCTGCTCTGAGCAGTTAGTAGAAAAACCTGTCTGTATTTCTAGGAACAGGTCTAGTTGACTGCTCTCCACCATAAAAATGCAAACTAAAAGACTATTGCAAAGCCAGTATAGCTTTTTTTTTTCTATAAAGATAACAACACACTTTCTATAAGAGACCTGGGGAGGGAGGACCCTTGCTGAAAGCTGGATGGTACCTCAGTGAGGTGGGATTTCAGACCACTTGGGTTTCAGCTGGCTTCATAGGGGCAAGCCAAGATGCTCTCATCCATAAGGGAATTCCTGTGCTTGGGCTGGGATTTCTTAGCAGGTCAGTGCTCCTTCTTGAGCCTGGGGTATGCACAGAGCTCCTGATTGCAGCAATCTGTAATTCTGCTCAGACTGGCTTCTAACCAATGACCTAATTAGTTTTCTCCTATAAATCTGTCAAGCACATGAAGTCATTAGAGTCAGGATTTGCTGTATGGATGAGAGGAGCAGTTGTGGAGGCATCCAATTGCAAAGGGCTCATTCCAATTCTTACTGCAGGAGGACGTCATCTGTCTAGGGCTGGAACACTGCAAGCTCTGCTTGGGGAAAATACTGTTGTCTCTGCATAGTTTGCTTTCTATAACTATAAATAAGCTATACAGCTGCATGAGCACTAATTCTTGGTTGAATTATTTACATGGTTTAATAATTTACTTTTCCTCTTCTTGGAGTTATGTGCTGCATGTGGAGGAGTGGATTTGATGGAAAGAAAACAGATCTTGTATATTCGGATCTTGGGTGTTTGCAATATCCTTCCTTCCTAGCTGGCCCAAAGATTAATCTGTTTTTTAATGGTAGCTGTCAGTCTGCAGGTGAAAACTAAGTAGTTGATATTGTGTCTCAAGATGGCAGTTAGTTCTATTACTTTGCACTGTGAGTTTATCTGAGATACTTGTGGCTTTACAAGGGACTATTTGGTGCCTTGATGGCTGAAAACCAAGTTGGTGATAGGTGCGTGATGTGGAGGGATCCTCTCTGCATCCAGAGATAGGCTTGCTGTATCTCCAAAGCTTGCAGGAGGCCAAAGACAGGCTTCTGAATGATATGGACACATCTGCTGAAAGAAATGAGAATTTAAGTATTTGCTAAAAACTGTCATGGAATCTGTGTGCAAAAGCACAAAGTGTTCTCATGGCTCTGCTGGTGTGTAGCCATGATGTGTTGCTGTGGTATGCAGATGTTATGGAAACCAGGATACCTACCACAGAGTAATCTCACAAAGGCATAGGGTTATTTGAACCTTTCTTTTCCTTTTCTTGCTGAAATCTAATACAATGTGCCTGGTGAATCTCTTTTTAAACCTTCTGTCTGAAGACAACACTATTCACTGTGGTTGCAAACAGCTGCCCGAGGCATCCTCGGGAGTCTGGCTTCAGCCTCATGCCTCCTATAAATACAGCTGCTGTCATGTTGTGCACCAAGAGCATGCAAAGCTCTTTGCAATAGCAACCTCCTTTCTTTGAGCCAAGCATGAAAATAAGGATAATGTCTCTCTGCCTCCTGTTTGTAGTAAAATAGGAGGAAAAGGCAAAAAATGGCAAATGTGAGAGTTCTGCCTTGGATAAAGAAAATTATTGATGTTTCTTTACAACTTTCTTTTTAAACCAACTATCCTGGATTGCTAAGGAAGATTTAGTGGTGGTTCATGATAGCAGATGAAAGACAAGCCCTAACTAGGCTGTAAAGCCCAGGCTTATAAATCTTGGCCTATCTGTACAGGCAGATCTTGGTTTGGGACTGATAAGGATCTCTTAATCTAGAAAGACTGCTATTGCAGGAAACAACTTGCAGCCTGCCCCATCACATAGTAAGGGTGGCTTTCTCCTCCCTGTGTATCTCAGAGGTTTATGGGGTGGAGGTTGGATAAGGGGCTGTAGTTAGTGGCTGCAGGTGCTGCCTGATGCGATGCTTGCTCTGTGTGGCAGGAGGGTGGAGTGCCCTTCACCAAGCTCCACACAGAATGCAGACACGTTTAGCTTTGCAGACAGCATGACTCCATCCCTCCTTGGGCTGATGACTTCAGGCGAGATGACCCCATAGCTCTTGCAGTCTTAGATGCTATCAGAGCATCACACTGCAGCAGTGGTTCTCTGTTCCCTGGTGGCTGACCCATCCCCCTGTCGTCGAGTGGCCTCCTCTGCAGAGCTGATAAGTCCAGAGCTGTCCTGACCTTCAGATGTCCTTCAAATAACACCCAGGTGAAGATGTAGTTTGGAGATCACCAGTAGCATCATACCCATGATATGAGTTTCCCCGGATTTCTGGATCTTTGGCAGTTTGAAGGCCAGGAATAAAAGGTTTTATTTCTCAATATATTCCGTTCTCCTAACTGTTATCTTAGACTTCACTGATTTTCCCCCATTCTTGCTCAGGCTCATTCAATGTTCCACTTTTTGGTTACCCTCATTCACCTTTCCCTGTTTCAGCTGATGTTTTGCAAAAGTTAAGAAGTTATTAATTCCTAAGGGGGCTGGAGCACCTCCCATACAAAGACAGGCTGAGAACATTGGGGCTGTTCAGCCTGGAGAAGAGAAGCTGTGTGGAGACCTCAGAGCAGCTTCCAGTGTCTGAAGGGGGCTACAAGGATGTTGGAGAGGGGCTCTTCATCAGGGACTGTAGTGATAGGACAAGGGGTGATGGGCTCAAACTCAAACAGGGGAAGTTCAGGTTAGATCTAAGGCACAAGCTCTCCCCTGTGAGGGTGCTGAGGCACTGGCACAGGGTACCCGGAGAAGTGATGAATGCTCCATCCCTGGCAGTGTTTAAGGCCAGGTCAGACAATGCCTTGGGTGACATGGTCTAGTGGAAGGTGTCCCTGCCCATGGCAGGGGGGTTGGAACTGTGTGATTTTAAAGTCCTTTCCAGCTAAAACGGTTTTGTGATTCTATGATTCATCCTGTAGCTTTCCATCCCACGGACATTGCTGTTTAAGTTCTTTACTGCCCCATTTTCTATCTGTTCTTTACCTGCCAAACCTCAATTTTGAGAACATCCTTTTGTTTTAAGAAATGATGAATAACTGGGGTTGAGACTGAAAAAAATATTTGGAATGTGATTGACTGGCTTGAGGTGAAGTATTGAGCAGAGTCTGTTTTCTGGCGGGGTCCCTGGTGAGTTGATGTCCCAGCCAGCAAAGCTTGGCCTGCTCAGATAAACTTAATTCCATAAAGATAACTCATCCTTACGAAATGGTTGTTCAGCATCAAAAGCTCAGTAAATATTTAGGGAGATCTATAGGTTTTACTGATCCTGTGCAGTAGGTGGAGAAATCTGAGGGTCCAGACTAAATCATGAACATTAAAACAATCTGTCCATTGTTGTGGCAGTGGATTGATTACAGAGAAGCATTGATTTGTCATAGAAATTGGTGATAGGTTGTTTATTCAGTCTGGGAAATTACTGTCATGCCTTCGATCCTTTCAAGCATCTTGGAGAGTTTCTCAGGCTGTGCTCCTCTGCCCCAGCCACTTTTCATGGCGTTTAGAGAAACCAAAATAGGAGCATTTATAATAAATAAATTCAAAATAAATTGAGAAAAAAGGTTTTTCTCACTTCCTTCTAGTAAGGGTGAGTTTGTATGTCATCACTCTGGTTAGGCACAAACGCCTCTATTGCTTCTTTATTGCCAACCATCAGGAGTCAACCACTGAGGACTGGGAGGATCAGTTCAGATTCCTGGTTTTGTTGGTGATGAGCAGATGCCCTCTGAAAAATGCTGCTCTCAACTGTGTGCCACACAGGAGAAATAGCAAGATGCACAAGTTGTTGAGTTATTATTTGGCAATACACCATCATATGTAACTCACATTTGGGGGGGGGGGGGAGAGGGGAGAAAGGATGCTTAAGAGTTTTCTTTAGGATAGGAAGATTTCAAATTCCAGGATTGAAATGAAACATGGCTCTTGTCATCATCAGTCCCCTAAAACATTGGCTTGGATCCTTCCCCTTCTGGGGTGAGTGCAGGGGGGCTTCATTTACCACCCCTTGTTCCTGGAGTTCTCCAGATGATGAAGAGTCACAATATATAATATCTGTATAACACAGAATCATAGAATCCCAGACTGGTTTGGGTTGGAAGATGAGTGGGATACCTCAAAAATCCTCTGAAATCCTTCAACCCATCCAGAAAGAAGTCATACTGGGACAGAACTGGATTGTCCATTCTGACCACAGCTCTTCTCCTAGTCCCTTTACTTCTTCCCCTTTTTTAATTTCAATGGCAAGAAGCGAATCTGCCAGCAGATCACGCAGCATCTTTAGGCTCGTGCTTCTCCTGGCTGTTGTAAGAGCAGTTTGGGAAGAAGGATGGGACCATAGCAATATGTGTTTTGGCATGCGAAGCAAATTGCCCAGTTTTGAGAGCAAAATGTGATTTATGACAAACCCACCATTGCCACTGAAGCATAGGGAGCTATTTGAGCTCGGAGATGGATGGAGCATATACACCCATATACAAGAAACACTGGGCTGAACCTACTATTTCAAAACACTTTCTTTGATACTCCATCCCTGGCCGTGTTTAAGGGCGGGTTAGACAGAGCTTTGGGTGCCATAGTTTAGTGGAAGGTGTCCCTACCCATGGCATGGGGGTTGGACTGGATGATCTCAAGATCCTTTCTAACCACTATTCTATGATTCTATGATGGACAGTCCAAATTGCAATAAACTAAAATCTCGGGCATCATACATACAAGGAATGGGTGGATCATAGAATCCCAGGTTGGAAGGGGCCTCAAGGATCATCTGATCCAACCTTTCTAGGCAAAGCATGACCTAGACTAGATGTCCCAGCTGACTCTTAAGAGTGTCCAATGTTGTGGAGTCCACCACTTCCCTGGTGGGAACCCTGGTCCACCACTTCTCTGGGGAGATTCAGCCTCAAAACAAAAGCAAATTCACTTGCCAGTTGCTGAGGAGGATTTGAGTCACCCCAAAGGAGAAGACCATCTCAGGAAGCACCTCTGCTTCAAAGCCTTCTGCCAGCCCTCTGTAAGTGGTTTGCAACTTATAATGGGCAGCAGAAGAAATGTAAGGCAGGGTTGTTTATCAGAAACCCTGCAATGCCAGACATTATGGTTTAAATAGAGCAGCTTATGAACCTGTTTATAGATGGTGTATTTATGGAGCCTGTAGATACCTATTTATATACACTGTGCCTGTGGGCAAATGATGAAAACAATATATGTTACCTTTATATTTTTATGTATATGGCTGTGTGTATAAATTCCTTTTCTGCTTAAATTGAGATCAGACATGAAAATCCTTGTTCATAAATGAAACTGTTGCCATCCCCTTCTGGAGGGATGTTGGGAACTTGAGGCATCCGTGTCGTCTGCAGTGCAGAAGCACTGGCACCAAACCAGACATTGGGCTTGTTCATTCAAGAGCTGTCTAATAATAAGGTTTTCCCATTTTAAGGACTAATCTTTCTGAACGCACTTTAATTCTGAAATTATAGTGGGATTATTCTGCTGGGACAGGCTGAAGATGCCTGCATTTGCTGAGCAAGCAAGTAATCCTCCATGGGATGGATTAATTCTTGGATGCTTGGCAGATCTCTCCTGGATAGAGATTTCCCCATGCCTTGCTGTCATTTCCAGCCTTGGAAAAGCTTTCTCAAGATCCCTAAAATGGATTTCAGGATATGTCTGTACTTATACAATATATATAAGTCTGTACTTATACAGACATACCCAGAAAGGAGGTTTTATAAGGTTTAGCTCATTTAGTTGATTATTAAAAAATTACCTATTTTAGTGTAACTTTTAAAACATTAAATATTATATTCCTTCCATGGAAGGTTTTCAATATAGTTTGCAGAATTCAGCTTCAGTTTTGAGCTTTTTGAAGCATTATTCATATCTCTTTGTCCTGATGCATTGCAAGGCTGATGTTACCTTGTTACTGGTAAGCAGTGCAGACAGAGACAATTCGTATGCTTCTGGTTAGTGGCTCTAAGCTTGTATTTGCAAAGGTTTATATTGCCATGGCTGTCAAATTGACTTGTAATCATTTTTAAAGTATATTTGGACATTATTTGAAGCTGCACAAGTCAGTTTGGGCTGGAGAGACGTGGAAGGAAGCTTAATTCCCAGTTTCTCACTTTGCAAATGCTGCCAGAAGCTGAAGCAGACGGTGTTAGAGTCAAGAAGTGAGGAATTTCACACCCTTCTGCTTAGTTGTGAGGTTTTAGGCAAAATATATACATTTAGACATCCAAAAGTATCTGCTTGTGGATCGCATTGGAGCGTATGGCTCTGGATTGCATGAGTTTGTATGATAGGAACACGATGGGAAGCATTCCCACGTGGAGCTTCACTGGAAAAAGGGATATTTCAGTTGATTTCCCACTTTATTTGGGGATTTTTCATTGTGTAAAGAAGGTTTTTCCTGTGCCTTGATAGTGAAAGCCTCAGGCAGATAATCTTCTGGGACTTATCTAGCACCATCTGGGAGGAGGTGAATGAGCTGATGGGGTTTTCCTCTGCTCTTGCAATTTATTTGATCATTCCTGAAGCAGGCATTGCCATGTTTTTGGGAGGAAATAACATATGTCCCTTTCACATTGCTCCATGCAAATAAGCAACCATTTTGTTTTACATTTTCTACTTAATATGCTTTAATTTCCTAATTGGACTTGATAAAAGCTGAAACAACACTACATACCCTGCCCTCATAGCAGCCTTCCAGTATCCGAGGGGGACCTATATAGATGCTGGGGAGGGACTCTTCATTAGGGACTGTAGTGATAGGACAATGGGTAGTGGATTCAAACTGAAACAGAGGAAGTTTAGATTGGATATAAGGAAGAAATTCTTTACTGTTAGGGTGGTGAGGCAGTGGAATGGGTTGCCCAGGGAGGTTGTGAATGCTCCATCCCTGGCAGTGCTCAAGGGGTGATATGATTTAGTGTGAGGTGTCCCTGTCCATGGCAGGGGTGTTGGAACTGGATGATCTTAACATCCTTTCCAACCCTAACTATTCTATGATTCTATGATTCTATACTACGTTTCACCTCTCTCTTCACCATCAACTTTCATCATCCCCAGGAAAATGCTGAGAGCTTCATCCATGTTTTTGGGTTTTAAATGTTATTTTCTGGGGCTGCTTCCCAGTCGTCAGGGCAATATCCCTCCATAACACGACATCTGCTTCCTGGGCACTGAAATGCTGAGATATTGGTGTGGCTCTTGGCTTTCACACTGTGTGAACGAATTCCCAGCACACTCCAGGCCTCTTGAAATCATGGCATATTTTGTACTTTTGATGTTCCATCACAGGGCAACAAATCTCATCTGTCTTAGAAAAGCTTACACCCATTGTACTCAGGCCTGATTTCTTCACTGCTTTTCAATCTGCATTTACTATTCCCTCAGTTTTGTTCTTTGAGACAGATGGGCTTCTTTTATTTTGTGTTTTGATCACGTCTCTCCTCTTTCGTTTCTTCTCTGGGTTTCCATGCTCCTCTTCTCTTACATTTTTCAAGGTGCTGATCACTCCCTCCAACACCTCTTCACTTTACCATATGATCTGGGGGAGCAAAAGCCCCCAGAGAGCACAATACTGTAGATAAGTATGAGCTTAAAAATCATACTTAATGCTTTCTCCTTTAATCATGTTTTTTAGCATTTGGTTTAACTTATTGTTGGCCATGGCTGGATATGGAAGAATTCATAGGAGAGCATGTATGGATGTGTAGAGCACCTCCCAGATGCTGCTGGGCTTCGGGCTATTTTCTCCGACTCAAGATATATAAACCTTTAATTCTGCTGTGAATTAGAGGGTGTTTCTGTTTCGTGTAGCACAAAATCAAGTCCTGATAACAGAACTGATCCAACACTCCTGTAAAGATAATGGAACTTGTTTCCTGTACAAGAAACCTGGAGAGGGGCTTGGGACAAGGGCCTGGAGGGGACAGACCAAGGGGAATGGCTTTAACCTGCCAGAGGGGAGACTGAGATGAGCTCTTAGGCAGAAGCTCTTCCCTGTGAGGGTGCTGAGGCGCTGGCACAGGGTGCCCAGAGAAGCTGTGGCTGCCCCATCCCTGGCAGTGTTCAAGGCCAGGTTGGACACAGGGGTTTGGAGCAAGCTGCTCTAGTGGAAGGTGTCCCTGCCTGTGGCAGGGGTTGGAATTGGATGAGTTTTAAGGACCCTTCAACCCAAACCAGCCTGGGATTCTCTGCACATTCAGCTATAAAATTACAGTGTTTCCATCAAGCCTTCTGTCCCAGTTGGGAAGTTTTCCTGATGCTCAGCAAATGGATTTTAATCTTAAATTCGTTTTTCTGTGGAACATAAGCAGTGTTTGTTCTCTGGGGTTAGTTGCAGGCAGGCGGGGTTTCTCTTTAGCAGTGCTTAGCTATCTCCTCCCTAGTGTTCCTTTCATTTAATAAAAATGTCTCTTCTGCCACATTCTGTTCATTTGGTAGCCCAAGTTTTGCATGCTGGTATGTCTCACATAATGCTGTGTGATATTTAGTAAAGACTTACGCTTGTATTCTGAGGATACATGTTTTAAAGTCTGGATCTGCTTCTTTTTTTATGTCTGAACATCACAAATTATGTTTTATCCAGATCAGCCTGAATATTTTAAGTTCTAAAAAGCATCCCTCTTGAACAAGAACTCAGATATTGGCTTTTCTGATGGGCCACCTCACTGCTTAGCACATCTTTCTAAATGCTGAATGCAATCATAAAGTACATGTATAGAATCACAGAATCAACCAGGTTGGAAAAGCCCTTTCAGCTCATCCAGTCCAACCATCCCCAGCACTGCCAAGGCCACCTCTAACCCACAGCACTGAGGCCTCGTCTCCACGCTGTGTGAACACTTGCAGGGACGGTGCCTGCAGCCCTGCCCTGGGCAGCCTGTTCCAATGCCTGAGCACCCTCTGGGGAAGGAATTGTTCCTCAGTTCCATCTAAACCTGTCCTGGTGCAGCTTGAGGCCATTTCCTCTTGTCCCATCCCTTGTTCCTTGGGAGCAGAGCCCAGCCCCTCCTGGCTCCATCCTCCTGTCAGGCACTTGTAGGGAGCCATCAGGTCCCCCCTGAGCCTGCTCTTCTCAAGACTGAACCCCCCACGTCCCTCAGCCGTTCCCCATCTCTCTTGTGCTCCAGGCCCTGCACCAGCTCCAGTGCCTTTCTCTGTCCCCACTCCAGCACCTCAATGTCTCTCTTGTAGTGAGGGCCAGAGCTGAGCACAGGATTCCAGGTGCAGCCTCACCAGTAGATGTGTATCTATACACATATATGGGGGTTTTGTCTGCTGAAGAGACATGAAGTGAAGCCACTCACTCCCTTCCCTCCTGGACTTCAGCTAAGTCAGAAAGACCAAATCCACATGACACAACTTTGCTGACCTGGCTATTGCAGTGAGTGTGCTGAAGCAGCTACAATAGCACAACCCTGCTGTGATTTGGGTTATGGCCTTTGAGGAGCGGTTATAATCATGCTGGTGGAACAAGCCCCTTCGGTGATGTGCAGGGCCAATGTTAACATGCTGCCAACGTCATCGTGGTCGGCAGCAGAATTGTTTCTAAATGCGCGATTGGGAAGCATTGATCTGCTCGTGGTGGCTCTACAGTCACCTGGGGAGCAGTCAGCAGCATCTCACCCAATGGTAGGAAAATATGAGGCTGACGGACTCTAAAAAAGCCTGAATATCTTTATTTTGGGGTCTTTGCTCAATTCCTTCTGCCTTTGCTCAATTCCTTCTCCAGTGAACTTGTATTGCTCCGTCTTCCAGCAGAACAGGTTTCAGCTATCCAGGGATGGGAGGAGTAAATCCATACATTTTTGTTGGGAGTAACGATGCCAAAAATAGAACTCTCTGGACTTGACTACACTAGAAACTTTTGCAGATAGCGGTAATGTCCAGTGGTTTGGTTCTTGATGTAAAGACGGTCTTTTAGGAGTAGGACATGTGGATTTTCCCCTGAACATAATTTAGTTCTACATTAAGGTATAAATTTAAGCTGTTTTTTTTTTTTAATTAACCTTCAGTTTGTGGCTTTTTTGTTTGTTTGAATGGTCTGGAAGTGTTTTATATTGTCTTCATCTTGACTGTCTGTTCCTTAAATGAAAACCTGATGTTGTTTGGATCTAATTCCTTAATATTCAAGTGCTCTGCAAGGAGCCTTGATTCATGAAGGATGGCAGAGACTTGATCATAATGCTCAGAAGTGAAGGAATATTTTGGAAGTAGCTTTTAAGTAGCTAAATTCTGCAGAAAGACAGTCATTGGAAGATGAATATAGAAGATTAATAACTGAAACTTGAGGTTTTTAACATATACATTTGGACAACAATGATTTTACTGCAAAGCTTCTGCCTTTATATGGACAACTTGCACTGTGCTCTGCAGACCAATGAACACCTAAGGAATCCTGTCCCTCAGTCACAAAGCTGTAGTTATTTCTCCTGGGCTGCAATTCTGAAGAGAAACAAAACAATAACTGGAAAAATGCTAGGAAAAAATAAATAAGGGGAATATTTTTTTCTATTTCATCTTTGGAGCAATTGATCTGGATTAGTTCCTGCTGCTGCAATGTGCCTGTGTTGGAATGAGAGCCTGTATCTGAGTTATTGTGGAAAAGGTTATTAGCTGAGGACTTCAACCGTTCTTTGTATTTGGCCAACACAACAAGAGGTTGCACTGGGGATGGAAGGGAGGGAGCAGTGGACAAACAGATGTAGGGAACAAGCACACTGCCTGGGAGTGAGAGTTTCTGACCCAGCCCAGAGGAAAACAAGCATAGGAGGGAAAAGTAGCCAAAATCCTGCAGCTGAAGAAACTGAGGCCAGGACTTACATTGATGACTGGCCTCAGGTTGTGCACTGTCTGGAGCAGAGCTGAAAATCCTAGCATAGTTTGGGTTGGAAGGGACCCACAAAGGTCATCTGGTCCAACCCCTCTGCAATGAGCAAGGACGTCTTGAACTGAGCCTAAAGAAGTAGAGCTCTTGAACTCAGGTCTTGTATGGTCATGTACTGGTGTGTATTTAAAGAGAACCCCAGCAACTGGCATTGCTGTTTAGTTCTTCTGACCTGAGGAGTAGAAGTTTTGGTGTGGTCAGAATTCCACAGCAATGTTCACTGTGCAGCTGCTCACCATCCCGTGTGGAGCTATGGATGTCTAGGGGGCTTCTGTAGCAGACTGATGGTATGTGACCAGCTTAGGTGTATGCAGACTTAAACCCCTTAAAAATTGATGAATTCTGGGGGAAAAAGAAATGTAAACCCCCATACAAGTAGCTCAAGAAAGAGTCATGATACTAAATAGGTAAGGCAAGTAACATGCACCATCACAACTAAAATAAGGCTGTTCTTTACCGTCACAGCAAGTTTATTGCTCTCTGGGTGCTCAAGACCAGACCTGAGCAGGCAAAGCTGGGACTAATGGACCCTGCATCCGCTGAAGCGGCTGTCAGGAGCAGATGTTAATAAATGATGCTGACTCCCATTACCACTGCATGCATCACCAGCTGTCTTCTAAATCACTCAGGAGAAGCTCATGCTTGCTAAAGAAATATGCAGTCTTCTCCAGTTGGCTGATTGCTGGAGAGGAGCTTTTTTCCTGACTTGCACTAAAAATGCAATAAGTCTTAACTGTATGAATTTGAAATGCCTATAGTTCAGCAGGGGCTTGTGAATCATCCTGCATCCCTGCTGGGTCCTGGTTGCTCGGCAGGAACCCAAGAAAAAAAGTAAAAAAATATAAAAATAAAAACTAAAATTCATCATTTTCAGGATTATTTTGTTTTTTTTCCAATGGGGTGTTTTATGTTTGGAACCTTAAGGGCTTTAGGGCCATTAAAAACTCCTGTGCCTACAGAGAATACATTGGTGTAAAGGTACATGACGTCTCAAATAGTGAATTAAGGACCTTGGAGAGTTTTAGCCGAAATTTCCTTTTGAGATGTCTCAAAGCACTTCAGGGTCTTTTAATTCACAAAATAATGTATGTGGAGTACACATTCATTTTGGATGAGTTTGAAAAATACATTTTTTGAAAGTTCTTTGCTCATATTAAAATTAAAAGCAGAAGCAGTGATAAGGATGACTGGGATTGTTATAAAGGTGCATCATATTACTGCAGTTCTCAGGATATTTTACTGGTTTTCTTCACTTTTGCATCAAAATGTCTTACAATAGAGAAGTAAAAATGCAGCTTGGATTGGTAGGACTTTTGCCAGTACATGGAGTAAGGTGCACTTCAAGTGTTGCTGTTTGTAGAGTGAGTCACAAGTCTTAAAAGCATATGATAAAAAATACGATTTTTAAACTCTACTTTCTTCCAGATGCCTCACAATAATCTCTTCAGGCAACTTCTGAAAGTAATCCAATTGCAAATCTATCTCAGAGGAAATGACCTTTATAAAAGAGCAAGGCTTGGAGTTATTTTGATGGGACCTTAAAGCTCACCCAGGTCCAACCCCTGCCATGGGCAGGGACACCTTCCACTGGAGCAGCTTGCTCCAAGCCCCTGTGTCCAACCTGGCCTTGAACACTGCCAGGGATGGGGCAGCCACAGCTTCTCTGGGCACCCTGTGCCAGCGCCTCAGCACCCTCCCAGGAAGAGCTTCTGCCTAAGAGCTCATCTCAGTCTCCCCTGTTCTGGCAGGTTCAAGCCATTCCCCTTGGCCTGTCCCTACAGACCCTTGTCCCAAGCCCCTCTCCAGGTTTCCTGCAGCCCCTTTAGGCACTGGAGCTGCTCTCAGGTCTCCCCTTCAGGAGCCTTCTCTTGTCCAGGCTGCCCCAGCCCAGCTCTCTCAGCCTGGCTCCAGAGCAGAGCTGCTCCAGCCCTCGCAGCATCTCCATGGCCTCCTCTGGACTCGCTCCAACAGCTCCACGTCCCTCTTGTGCTGCTGCCCCAGAGCTGGATCAGGGCTGCAGGGGGGGGTCTCCCCAGAGCACAGCAGAGGGGCAGGATCCCCTCCCTAAGCTGCTGCTCATGCTCTGGGGGTGCAGCCCAGGATAATAAATATAAAATAAATCGTTTCTTTTTACTCAGCATGAATTTGGGGCACATCCTCACTTTTACTGTAGAATGCTATGGCTCTGCTGGTCTTGGAGCAGTGATTTCTGCTAGCTTGAGGTCTCTTCATAGCCCTTGTGATATCAGCCATTAATGTTGTGAGGTACAGAATTGAGTGCAGTGAAGCAAGAAAAGGAGTTAAATTGGTTTTTCTCTGTAATTAAATGAACATATTCTATACACCATTTTCTTCTAGGAAATAAATACTTTTACTTGATGCAAACATGTTGTGTTATGCTTTAAAGGCAGTCTAGGAAAAGGAAAGCGAGAATCAATGACACGTGGCATGTTGTGCATCCTCAGAAGACAATGTGTGCCCAATAGCTAACCTGTATCTGAGCAAGTCTGCTGAACCTGAAATTGTTAAATGCCGTGTTTAGGTTGTTCACATTGTTCGTTATAATGTTCTGTTGCATCATATAAAATATCGGTGGCATATTAACGGAATAAATGTTCATTTTGGTAAATGGTGCATCAGTTTCCAGAAAATCCTTTCAATTTCACCATTTTTATATTTATTTTTTTTCTTGCACCCAATATCCTTCTTATATATGTGGGGTTTTTTAGGAGGAATATAGAGCAGAAGGAATTAGCTGGCACAACATTGACTACATAGACAACTCCAGTTGCATCAACCTGATCAGTAAGAAGCCGACAGGCCTGCTCCATCTGCTGGATGAGGAAAGCAAGTGAGTAGGAAACTGCTGGGTTTGCAGGTTATTGGAGTTTTTTCAATTAAAAAGTGTTTATCCTCAAGTCTTCCCTATTGTGATTCTTCCCATAAAGATTCTCTCAGCTTGCTAGGCTGATTTATGTTCTGTCTCTAGTTTTGTTTCCAAGGTGGTAAAACAAGCAGTGGCAAATCAGCAAACAGAGCAAAGAGCCTTGACAAATAAGAACTAAAACTGTGTTTCAAGAATTTCTTCTGTTAAAAGGAAAGGAAAAAGCCTCCTTTGCTTCTCTCCTCTTTTGTCTCCCTGTTTCTTGTGGTATAATAGCATGAAGATGCTTGAAGCTGAGCTAAGGGAGAATCCCAGTGCATGAGTTAAGGCAGGTTGTATGTGTGCTGTTATTGAGATATAAGGTTGATTGATCAATCTAATTTTAAAAATTAAGCCATAGGGAACTGAGGGCACTTATACATAGGGGCTGTGCTCCCATGGGAGTTCATGGGCATCAGCAGCGCAGCTCAGATTTGCATCCTTGGTGATATCCATCCAGCTTGTCTTGGTAGAAGTTAGCAGATAGTAGAATCCCAGACTGGTTTGGGTTGGAAAGGACCTTAAAGCTCATCCAGTCCCAACCCCTGCCACAGGCAGGGACACCTTCCACTGGAGCAGCTTGCTCCAAGCCCCGTCCAGCCTGGCCTTGAACACTGCCAGGGATGGGGCAGCCACAGCTTCTCTGGGCAACTTGCTCCTCCTCTCTCTGGCAAGATCAGTCAAGTAACTCTTGACACTGAAGTGAGACTTGTAAGCTCAATATTTCCTAGATGTGCAAATACCCCATAGATAACGGAGCGGTCCAGCCCTTGAAACCAATGAGAGGAACTTGGGGTCTCAGATAAATGCAGCTACCCTCAGTAATGTCTATTTAGTGGGCGTATGATGCAGTATACCACAACATACACCTATTTGTGCTTTCAGAACTGACTTCAGATTATTACTAAATCAGCTTAGAGTTCTCCAGGCACCAGGTATACCTTGTGTTTGTATATGACCCCATGACAGCATACAGAATAGTGCTTGCTTCTGCAGGCAGGGAAGTGGAACCTCAGAATCTCTCTCTTTTCCCATTTGTGGTCAGGAAAGAAGTGTAAAAGATTTTTCGTTGGGTTTATGGTTGCCTTCTTTTGAATTCTTTCCACTCAGTTTTCCTCAAGCCACAAACCAGACACTGCTGGACAAGTTTAAACGTCAACATGAAGGGAACTCCTACATTGAATTTCCAGCAGTCATGGAGCCAGCTTTCATCATCAAACACTACGCGGGCAAAGTGAAGTATGGAGTGAAGGTCAGTCACTCAGCAGTTGCTTTCATGTAAATCTCTTAAGTGTGATGGGGAAGCAGAGCCCCAGTGGCTCCACAGAGCAGCTTTGGAGAGGACTTGGCTGGAGAAATGACATGAGGGTTGGGGGAGAAGTGTTTGGTAAAAAGCTTGTCTGAAATTAGAAGGTGATGGGGATTGTATCATCCTCTTCTTCTCCATGTTGTGAGCTCTGTGTGTTGGCATTTCGGGGAGGAATTTAGGAATGCACACTGAGGTTGATTATGTCCCATTGATGGGTTGAGATTAGGTATTTGGTAGCCTTCTTGGGCTTGGTTTATGTTGAAAATCCCATGGTTTTCATCATTCACCATTCTTTAACACAGGCTACACAACCATAGGGCTCAGCATCACCCTGCTGCAGGGACTTTTAGAAATGCCATTCAAATGATTTCAAAGTTGGCCCCATTTATATTAATTCCACTTAATAGCAGAAGCAATTCTGGTGGGCAGCTGAGCCTATATGAGAAACAGCCTCAGGATTTACAACTGCAAATTGCACCTCTGATGTAGTAAATGCATGTGACAAACTTAAGCATAAAATCATACAATCATAGAATGGTTTGGGATGGAAAGGACCTTAAGACCATCCAGTTCCAACCTGCTGCCACAGGAAGAAACACCTCACAGTAGACCATATCAACAGGCCCCTTCCAACCTGGCCATAAACACTGCCAGGGATGGGGCAGCCACAGCTTCTCTGAGTAACCCATGCAAGTGTCCCACCACCCTCACAGGGAAGAACTTCTGCCTTATATCTAACCTGAACTCATCCTGTTTCAGTTTGAAACCATCACCCTTTGTCCTATCTCTACAGTCCCTGATGAACAGTCCCTCTCCAGCATCCTTGCAGCCCCCTTCAGACACTGGAAGCTGCTCTGAAGTCTCCACGCATCTCCTTTGACCTGCTGGTCACGCTTCTTTTGGTGCAGTCCAGGATATGCATCAGCTTTATGATGCTTCAGAGTGCTTTGGGGTAGAACATTTCTTTTCTAGACATAACCAGGTGCCTAATATAGGGGCAGAAAAAGAGATAGAAGCAGATTCAATAGTCATGCTGGCCCAGGGACATTCAGATCTGACCTGCTGTATCTTGTAGATAATTGTTTTTCTCTTCCCCCCCCTCCTTTATGTCTTTCCTTAGGATTTCCGTGAGAAGAACACAGATCACATGCGCCCAGACATTGTAGCTCTTCTTCGAAGCAGCAAGAACGCCTTCATCTGTGGGATGATTGGGATTGACCCAGTGGCTGTCTTCCGCTGGGCCATCCTGCGGGCGTTTTTCAGGGCCATGGTTGCCTTTAGGGAAGCTGGAAAACGATACATGGAGAAGAAAACTGGTACGTGTGTCTATGTCCTAATTCTAGCACCTGCTTTTCATCAACAGCTTAGGTCTGATGTATTACCATGGTATTTTTAGTAGCCTCACTTATTAGGTGTGATTGATCTATTCAAAAATCATTCAAATGTCAATTTTTGCTGTGCAAAAGTTCCATTGCAATGTATATTTGGATTTGAACACATTGTAGGGGAAGAATTTAACTTTGCTGCTTTAACTTTTCCTTTCTGTAGGGTGCATGCATAGGAAATCTGGAATGACTCAAACAGAAACATAACAATTATTTAGCAAATAAGGCCAAGTTATATTTTCTATGAATTCTTGAACTGGAAACAAAAAAAGGCACTAACTTTTCTCTGTAATTTTTCAAGCTGTTCACCCTTTAAGCTGCAAGAGAGCGTGTCTCTTGTCTAGCAAAATTCATTGCTTCGCAGTCATCCAGAACCACTTCGTGCTGAGCGCAAGAGCATTAAATTAAAGGAAAGTGATGGTGCATCATCATGCTGTGGCAGGCAATACCTAGCTGTGCTTTTAGACCATTTCTCTGCATAAACCAATTTGGGGAAGATGGGTGCAAGCTATTACTATTAATTTCTGGGCACAAGAGGGCTTGAAATTCATGATGAAATTAGAGACTCAGCAGGGAAAATGTCAGCTGAGTTAAGACAAAGTGCAGAGCTGCACTATGAAGTTTTCAGTCGGAGAGGTGTGCATCAAGGAGAGCCAAGGAGCCTCAGACAAGGAACACAGGAAAAAATGTGCTCTTTACATGTGGAAAAAATATTTTTCTTGTTTGGAGTGAGTAACAGCATCCCAAGGAGCAGGAGGCAGAAATCAGCTTTTGGTTCTTGAGACTTCTAAACCTCCCAGGTGTGATGTTAGAACAAAGATGTTTCTCATGAACCTGGCTCTGTCTGGCACATCCAGGCAGCATTTATGGACAGTGGTGTTCCGTAACACCAAGAGGTAGATGGCAAAATATTTGGCATTGGGAGAAACTTCGCTCGAGTTGGATACCAAAATCCATGTTTGCATTTTCTCACTGTCATCTTTTCATCTTGGACTAAATCTAGGCTGAACTGAAGCAAGCTGCTCTAGGAGATAGTAAAAATACGTTCAAGTCTTGGAAAATAAGAGCTAATTTCAAGCCCTGCTTTGCTTTCTGTGTCTGGCAATATGTTGTGCCTGCCGTGCTCGTCTCCTACTGGCTAGCTTTCTGCTTTTCAGTCTTCAGTTTGTGGCAATAACTTGCTTATATCTATATCTATATACAAATATATAGGTATAAAATAGAGTCCAGGAGGTTTTCACACAATTCTGAGACTCGGTTCTTGCATTGCCATTTCTTTCCATACCAAAACTAACCAACACACGGTAGTGGCTGGATTTCTAAACATTTTCTAGCACGTGGTGCTGGTCTTTTATCTATCTGGGAATCTTTAGCCTGCTTTCAAATGGCTTTGTGCTTTGTAACTGCTGGGTTTGGAGGCCAGAAAAAAGAAAACTGGATAAGGTTTGTCTTAAGCTACCCAACAGTCCTCAGGTAATTTATGCTCCAAATTTCTATGTGCGTCTTCAGCATGAATTGGGAAAAAGTCATGAGAAAGTCACCATTATAGAGGCAGAACTAGTGGGAGGAGATTACCTAAATCTAATTCCCATACTGAAGTGCACCTTATCCATTGGAAAAACTTGCCCTACTGGAGGAGCTGGGACCACTCAAATTCAGCTGCCTTTGGCCTCTGTGGAAAGGCAGTATAATGATGAATTAATAATCACTAAAATTACTCCATCTCAATAGACAACCAAAGACAGGCTGTGATTTAGGTCTAGTCTGGATTTTTACCAAACCTTGCTGGCTTTACTTAGCCTGATTTGAATGTGTTACTGCCCACAGATGTGGGGCTTTCGATAACGTTAGGGTAGATTAGCAGAGAATAACTTCATACCTGTACGTTCAGCCAAGGGTGCATGCTTAATGTTCTCATAGACTTTGGTTCTTGGTTTCTGAGGTCCTGTCTGCTGCTGTTCCCATCTACCAGGCAGGTGTAATGAATCAGTAGGAAAATACCTGAAGCATGCTTTGGTTTCATTTAAAGCTCTTTGCACTCTTTTGTCTTAACCGCAAACGGGTCTCCTTTGCTTTTCACTGTCTGAAGGCCTGCACAAGTCACGCTTGCAATACTCAGTGGGGATTTTCATGACAGATCTCCAGCTTATGTATAAGCAGCTCTGCAAAATTTTGCTCTGCTCTCTTTTTGCATCATCCTTTTGGCTATCTTGTCTATGCCAGCAGTGGCAGCCAGTGCTACGGATGCTTCTGTGGGGATAATCAGCATTCTTTCCTGCCTGCTTTGGGGACTCTCCTTTTTTTGTGCTCCTAATATCCCAGTAGTGCAGCTTTTAGTGACTGATGATTGTCCTTGTTAACCTGGAGGTGTAGAGCAGCAAAGCAGTACCACCGTGAATTTTGTTGGGTACCTTTCTCTTCTGCCCAGGAGATAAGTCTTACAGCACTGCCAACCCTCCTTGGATGAAACACTGAGGAGCTGGGAGGCTGCAATTAGCTGAAGGGTGGACTTCTTCAGTTATTTGATTTTATTATTATTATAGTTGAGTTGATCAGGGGAACTACACATTTGAACTAGATTTTGTTAGTGAACTTCAATTAAAGGAACTTTATCAAGCTTTTTAGGGAAGAAATTTGGCTAATTGACATTATTTGCTGTGTCATCAATATGAATTAATTACCAAAAAAACCCTAATTTTTTGTTAGGGAAAACTAATGGAATCACAGAAGGGTTTGAGGTGGAAAAGACCTTAAGACCGTCTAGTTCCAACCCACTGCCATGTGCAGGGATGCCTCACACGAGACCATGCTGCCCAAGGCTCTGTCCAATCTGGCCGTAAAGGGGTTGGAAGAACTGATGCCATTCAAACCAGGCTGTGGAGACTCACAGCTTTCTCATCTTGCTTTTGCTGGACATGAACCTAAATCCTCTCTGATAAAGGGCTCATGGTTCTGGGGCTTTGCCCTCCCTCAATGGGCTCTGCCTTTGCATTCAGCCAACAAAGGTTTCTCTTTGGGTTAGTGCCTATTGTGGCTGCCCTACATGATAATGTCTTTTCAAAAATTATGCTTTTGACTTCTGCAGGTTTAGTCCTGAAGCTTGACACCAAAAAACCAAATACACACTGAAAGAATAAAAAAGCCAAACCATACAGGCCAAATAAATGTTATAGCAACCAAAAAATGGGTCTTTGAAATCAAAATGAGCAGCATGAAGTGGTGTTAATGTGAGGAAGATGCCCCTTGACAGTGTTCCTCTGGAAAGTTCAGATCAGTCCTTTCTGATGATTAAATGCGTTGGTATGAAATGCTTCAGTGCTGACACAAGGTAACTCCTCAGTGACCTCATCATGGCTCAATGGGAGCACGATGTATCCCATGACTTGGCCACTTAAACAACGGTGGAGGGGTGCTGCCCATTCACCCATTGTCACCCATGTGACCTCTCCTCCACCCTATGGTCAGAGCTGAGCCATCAGAAGTCCTCTTGGCCACACAATAATGGTTTCTTCCAACTTTTGACCTCAAACCCATTCCACGTAACTCCAGATCCTGTGTCCCCTGCCCTTGAGCAATATGGAACCCTTGTTTAATACAAACCATTTCTTTTTCCTTTTAATTACCAATGTGTAATCAAAGTGGGGCACTGGGGTGCAAGATGGGAATTTGAGGTGGCTGTGTTCGGGAGCATCCAGACAGGGAACTGCAGATAACGCCTGACAGAGGCATGGAAAAGGTTTTAAAAAGCAGTTAATAAAACCAAAATTTATCAAATCATCTATTTTTTGCCGAAATAATCTCAGAGTGATTATAAAGTTATTATACTCTGGATCCTATAAAGGTTTATAAGCAGGATTGGGATGTGGTCCAGCCCACTGCTCCTGTGCCATGGCTCCGTGTCCAGAGGTTAAATTGTGTCAAGCACCAAAAAACACATGACCCTCAAGCTCTCGTGTCCTTCGGGCTTGTTCTTTACCCTCTCCTGATTTCTGCTTATCATAATCTTTCTCCTCTCTCAATTTTCTGTTTTGTTTTCATTTTGCTTCCCAAGGGCATGATGATGCAGTGCCATGTGCGGTTTTGAAAAGTGTGGATAGTTTTAGCTTTCTCCATCACCCAGTTCACCAGAGGAGCTTAGAGATCCTGCAGAGATGCAAGGAGGAGAAGTACAGTAAGGCTCCACCACCCGCCCTTCCCTCTGATACAACACTCACACAGGAAATGGAAACCAGGTGCATTCAACCTAGAAAGGGTGAAGAAGACCACCCAAAGAGCCTTCAAGCATCAAAGGATAACAATTTTGAGCCTATTGGGAAATTATTAGGCAGAGTCTGGAGAGGAAAATGAAGTCCAAACACACATCTCTTGAGATAGCACATCTTTGTGTTGGTGGTTTCCTCATTTACTCACTGACATTAAGTCAGGAGGCTGATGCCAGGGGTATTTTTGGAGTGGTTTATTTTTGTTATCACACGGGTGATAACAAGTTCAAAGCTCCGCAGGCCTGGTAGGAATGAACATCCACACAAGTCTGTGGCTGATACAGCTGCAGTTTGACTTAATTGAGATTTCATTGGACTTCCAAAATAACTTTAGCTTGTGAAAATACTGTCTCTGAGGGCTTTTACTTAAAACTAAAGCCTTTGGCAATGTTGTTTTCCAGAATGAGTTGAGTAATGATGCACTTGGTCTCCGTTTCTTCCTCCTCACTCCTCTGTCATGTAATAAACTCATCCTGCATGACAACATGGCCACTCTTGCCTGCACTATTGTATTATATATATATAAAATATACATTTGGTGCTTGTATCTTTAGATATACCATTTTCCTGCCATTATTCTCTTCCTTCATGTTGCACATTAAAGTTTACAGAATTAGAACACTGCTGTATGCAGTCTGCCAAGGGCACAAGGGCACATCCCCAGCCCCAGTTGTTAACTTCAACATTGTGCAACTTAGGTGTATATGCCAAATACCCAGTTTTTTTCTCTAGAGCTGAGCACGGTAAGTACAGCAGTTGCATGTGAAGTGTTCACATTTATGCTTTTCGTGCAAAAAACCTTATATCAGATCTCCATGCTTTCTTCAGCATGTAGCACTGGGGGAGCAGAGGTGTTTTAATTCTTAATTTAGACTTTAATTCTTAATTTAAACTACATTATTTTTTCCTACAAGCTCCCACTATTGCTATAAGGAGATATAAAGCAGACAAGCTCATCACTGGATTTATTAAGTGGTTTTGTACTAAGTGACCTTATTGATACTATTAAAGAAGTACAGAAAAGAAAGACAATTACGAGTGGTGTAACTTTAATTACAATTAATTAATCAGTTCAATTTCAATTTGTAAGCTAGTTGAGCCATATGGGAATTCTGGGGGATGTTACGTTTGCTGTTGCTTACGTGGGAAAGCAATACATACAACTCAAGAGACACACAGAAACAGTTTCAACTTAAGGTGAAGCACTGAGTTGAGCTCAGTGTTGAGCTTAACATTTTAATACCTCATTTACTATACACTAGTGAACACACTTCGGTCTCTCTTAGGAGACACGTGGGCCTGAGAGTAGCAATTCCATAGATGCTACTATGGACTAGAAAAACGAGTAATTGATGTTCTGCTTTCAGAAGTCATTCACATCTTCACACAGGGTGTGCTCCTGCAAGCTGCTGCCCCAGGCTTCATGGCTCGGGCAGGCTTAAAATGGGGTTGGAACATGTAAATTTTTTTGGTCCTGAATTTAGTGGGTTTGCAGGTCCCATAGGAGAGGAGAATGTGCATGCTAGGATTGGTCCCAGGGAACTGGCTTTTCTTACAAGTTAGGTGAGGTTACATTCATGGCATCCTTGAGAGAGGGATCAAATAGATCTGGAATTGTGTGATTAGAATCATAGAATGGTTTGGATTGGAAAGGACCTTAAGATACCTAGTTCCAACCCCCTGTCACAGGCAGGGACACCTTCCACTAGGGCAGCTTGCTCTAAGCCCCATCCAGCCTGGCTTTGAACACTGCCAGGGATGGGGCAGCCACAGCTTCTCTGGGCACCCTGTGCCAGCACCTCAGCACCCTCACAGGGAAGAGCTTCTGCCTTACATATCCTTATATTTGCCTGTTTAAGTGTAAACCCATTCCCCCTTGTCCTATCACTACAGTCGCTTATGAAGAGTCCCTTTCCAGCATCCTTCAGACACTGGAAGCTGCTCTGAAGTCTCCATGCAGCTTCTTCTCTCCAGACTGAACGATGTTCTCAGTATGTCTTCATACAGGAGGTGCTCCAGCCCCTGATCATCCTCATGGCCTCCTCTAGACTTGCTTCAACAGCTCCAATGTCCTTCTTATGCTGGGGACACCAGAACTGTACACAGTGCTGCAAGAGCAGAGCAGAGGGGCAGGATCACCTCCTTTGACCCGCTGATCAGAGTTAGTTCTAGCTGTGCACAGAGAGAAAACTAATTGATTTGATGAGTATATTGAGATTCCCTCTAGGTCACTTGCTATTTAGCTTGTGCAGCCAACTGGTCACCCTTCTCTTACCATCTCAGCTGTTTCACTGGTGTCTTTGGGTCTGTCAGTTAACTGATGGTCTTCCACCAGAAGAAGGTACTGGGTTTAGGTATCTCTGAGTTCAAGACCAAAGCTGGGCAAGGGAACGAGTGGTTTCTCCTCACACCACTGCTCCTTGCGTGCAGTGTCTTCATATACACAATTTGATAGCCTGTATTTACTGTACAGAATTCCCAAAGCCTTGTGTGACTTGTCAGCTAAAATCTAACACCTTTTTTCCTTTCATGTCTAAAAAAAACCTCCACTTTTTTTCTCAGAAAAGAGGTTACAACAGTATAACAACATTTCTTTGGTTGCTGCATGTATGCATACTGGTTTTAAGAGCCAAGTGATGCACAATGTAGAGAAGTCTGTAATCCAGCTTGTGGCCTTAACTTTTATTAATCAGAAAGTCACTAAAGGTGCTAAACTGGCAGAATTATGGTGTGGGTTTACTGCAGCTATTTATTATCTGGAAGTCTAAACTAGAAATTCCCTTTTCCCAAGCAATGCAAGGTGTAGATGTGGTAACATATTATTACAACCTTGTCTTCATAGCTTCAGCTCAGCTTGTTGGGTTAAGATGGTGTTTTGGGCTTTTTCTTTCAGGGTTTTCTTCTGTGGGGAGTGCAGAGAAATGAAGGAGGACAGAGTTTGCTCAAAAAAGGACACATTCTAAAAAAGTCTTAGAAATACTAGTCAAACCTCATTCAGATGAAATTCCTTAGGGTAAAGAAACCTTCTGTGCCGTAATGGAGAAGTATCCAGGCATATATACTATGTAAAAAAAATGGATACAGGTAGACTTTGGGTGCTTTTTTAGTGTAAAACCAGTCACAAAAAAATACTAACACAGTTTTTTAAGCAGATTTCTGATTATCCTCATTCCACACCCCCCCTTACAACTGAGCACAGAAATGCCAGTCTTGAAAGGGGTGAAAGCACACTCCTACTATGAGAAATGGAACAAAAAATGTCTTTCATGGCAAAAAGAGGGATTAAAGAAAGAGTTTTGAACTCTGGGTGTTGCTAGGCACTCAGATAGATTGCCTGGCTTGCTTTCCAAAAGCCTCCAGAGCTGGAGATTGCAAAACCTTCTCAGCAGGAGTGGTTTGGTCCTGCACAGGCAGGATCAAAGATGTCCTGTGCCATCACATTCCTCAATTTTCTTCTGCTCAGATTTCTAGGATGTTTGGACAACTTAACCAAATGAACCATCAGCTTTTCCAGGCATCTCCTGCCAAATGTTCAGGCTTCAAGACAAAGTGTTATAATATCTCCACAGGTAAAGGAGAACAGATGTCCTGTTAAAGGGATGTCACCTGTCGAGATTTGGTAGAAATCCATCTTCTCCTTCAGGCTCTGAGGAACAGCAGATCAGCAGCATAGACTCAGATCTCAGTGTATGTGCTTTGCATTCATCTTCAGAATAAAAAGAATCTTAGGACACCTTTTAGCTCAACATTTGGGCTACTTTGAATAAGGAAGTGATAAACGTGGAGGGGAGATGCCATCGCTTATCCTATTCTGCTGCAAATCACAATTTAGACTCTTTAGAGAAGAATTTTTGCAATCTTTTTGTCCTCTTCAGCCAACTTGGGGTAGGGAATACACACTGTTCCTATGTTCAGGTGAATGTTGCCATGTTTTCTGTCTCACAGCAGCAATTTTGAGACAGTTAAAATATTGCTTGGCTATTTCCGTGTCAAATTCAAGCGTATCGAGTCTTTAAATGTCTGTAGTTCAGTGACTTGAAATGCATTTTGTTGTCTACAAAAATTGTCTTCTGCCTTCCTAAATGCTTGGTTACAAAACATTTCCACTCTGGGGAAGGTAAGCACTTGAAATGTCTGCTTCTGTAACCATGCATGGAAAATTCCTTGGCTTTATATCAAATAGAAATTACTTTAGAACTACCCCTATCAAAGGATATAGGCTCAATAAGCAATAAAGCCTCTGGACTTGTTCCAACAGTTCCATGTCCTTTTTATGTTGAGGACACCAGAACTGCACACAATACTCCAAGTGAGGTCTCACGAGAGCAGAGTAGAGGGGCAGGATCACCTCCTTTGACCTGCTGGTCACGCTCCTCTTGATGCAGCCCAGGATACGGTTGCTTTCTGGGCCGCGAGTGCACACTGCAGCCGGCTCATGTTCATTTTCTCATTGACCAACACCCCCAAGTCCTTCTCCTTGGGCTGCTCTGAATCTCTTCTCTGCCCAACCTGTAGCTGTGCCTGGGATTGCTCCGACCCAGGTGTAGGACCTTGCACTTGGCATGGTTAAACTTCATAAGGTTGGCATCATCCCATCTAAGAAGCGTGTTGAGTTCCCTCTGGATGGCATTCCTTCCCTCCAGCGTATCAACCGATCCACACAGCTTGGTGTCATCAGCAAACTTGCTGAGAGCACACTCAATCCCACTGTCCATGTCAGTGACAAAGATGTTAAACAAGACCAGTCTCAACACCGATCCCTGAGAGACACCATTTGTTACTGGTCTCCAGTTGGACATTGAACCGTTGACCACAACTCTTTGTATGTGCTCATCCAGCCAGTTCTTTATCCACCAGGGGCTCCACTTATCAAACTGATGTCTCTCCAATTTAGAGACAAGGATGTCGTGTGGGGCAGTGTCGAATGCTTTGCATAAGTCCAGGTAGATAGCATCAACTGCACCAGCTGTCCATCGTCTTTGTAGCCCCATCATAAAAGGCCACCCAATTGGTCAGGCAGGATTTCCCCGTAGTGAAGCCATGCTGGCTGTCACCAAGCACCTTGTTGTTTTTCATGTGCCCTAGCATGCCTTCCAGGAGAATCTGCTCCCACATTTTGCCAGGCACAGAGGTGAGACTGACTGGTCTGTAATTCCCCGCGTCATCCATTTTCCCCTTCTTGAAAATGGGGGTTATATTTCCCTTTTTTCCTGTCAGTGGGAACTTCACCTGACTGCCATGATTTTTCAAATATGTGGCTTAGCAACTTCGTTCGCCAGCTCCTTCAGGACCCGCGGATGGATTTCATCAGGTCCCATGGACTTGTGCACCTTCAGGTTCTTAAGATGGTCTCAAACCAGATCCTCTCGTACAGTGAACCCAAGGTCTTCATTCTCACAGTCCCTGCATCTGCCTTCCAAGCCTTGGGTGCTGCGGTCAGAGCGTTTGCCAGTGAAGACCGAGGCAAAGAAATCATTAAGAACCTCAGCCTTCTCCAAACCCAGCGTAACCAGTTCTCCTGATAGCTTCTGGAGAAGGCCCACGTAGTTCCTAGTCTGTGTTTTATTCTCAATCTACCTATAGAACCCCTTCCTGTTACCTTTCACATCCCTAGCCAAGTTTAATTCTAACTGGATGCAAGGAATAAATGACCATTTTTCCAAGCACCCTATTTATGTTCTGGTGTTTTGCCCATGCAAGCATCTGGGATGTCCTATGTACATCGGAGAGCTTGGGAATATTTTGGACATACAGGACATGAGTGGCTGGTCCCCATCATCACAGGAACCTCTTTACCACGTTTCCTTACTAGCTGGGACATTATGTCCCTAACACTATGTGCAGGTGTGGGAGGGGAATTACCAGGCTTGAACAAACAATGTTACTCATAAGGGTGATGACTGTGGCAGAGAGGTAAAACTTAGTAGATGATGGGTATGTCGGCATCTTTGGCACCCTTGTATGCCCAGCATGTGCCATGACATGTACATGCTCCTCCTCACTGTAATCAGTGCTAAGCTATGGCTGTGCTAATTGCCTCTGGGTGAAGAGCCAGCTAGAAACATCTTTTCTTATGTGCTGGTTTAGGTATTACTCGGAAGAGCCCACGGACACCGCTCTCAGACCTCCAGGGAGTCAACACCATCAACGAGAGGACCCAGCGGTAAGTATCTTGCTTTTACATTGGCACAACAAGGAAATCTGGGATGGGAGAGCACTGTCTTTTGTTATACATGACTATATTAATGTTTCTTTCAGCTTATTAATTTTGTCTTCTCTTCATTCTTTCTCTGCTATGAGATCATATCTAAATGGCAGGCAGGGAAAGCAGCTTTCCTGCATCAAAAGGCAACAGTTATAGGTGATGTGGTGTACGAGGTAAAAAGAAGCTTGCAAAAAAATATTAATGAATGTGCCAATATCAGGGAAATCAAAGTCTAATAAGGAGTTTTCTGGCACGAAAAATCCAATGATGTGTTTGGGTGCAGAACTGCACGCAAGCAGTATGATGCCACTGAGTGTGGAGGACCTGGGAAGTTGAGATGGTACCTGATCAAACATTTGCTTGTTTTGAAGGGGAAGCAGCATGTCAACTTCAAAAAGAATTGATTTTCACTGGGTTTATGTACAGTTTTATTTTTTAATCCTTCCTTGAAGGTTCTGGCCATTCAAGTGACTCTAAATGAGATCTTTTTGCTTGAGAGTCACTCAGGTCTACACTTAGATATACAGATATTTACCTCTTCTGCAAAATGTTCTCCAAACCCATTTCATAATTGAGTTGCTTGCAAAGCTTGGTGTCTTCATTTCAAAGGTCTATCTGGGCACAGAACCTCCTTCTTTTCTCCAGCTACTCTTGTGCTATCCCTCTGCAGATCCCAGAAAGTGATTATCCAGATACCGCTTCTAAAGCTGTACAGTGCGTCTTTGCTTCCCTCTGAGTACGTGTGTGTGCTTGGAGAAACAGATGAGCACCATCCTCAGTTCCTAAAATGACTGCTTGGAGCCACAGACATTGAGGTGTAACTTCATGGATGCGCTTGAGTTCACAAGAAGTCCAGAACAAATCAAAAGGAGTCTGAGACTGTCTCCTGAAATGTGTCCATCAAATCCCCTGTAATGGTCCTTGTGTCTCAGTGGGCTTCCCTTCCACACAAATTAAAATACCCTACAAATATGTTACTAAACCTAATTTTTTGCTGGCTTTAATGCCAGATGGCCAAGACAGAAATTAGACACGTGGTGTTGCTTTTTATCCTAGGGGAACTAAAGTGGCTTTTATTGTCTGGGTTTTTTCACCATGTGCCTTCCAAGTGCCATCAAGACTTGAATATCCCTCTGGCCTTGAGTTTCTTCCCTTTGAGAGTGGTGGTGACACCCTGCTGAAGGAGAACTGAATGTTCTCGTATCATTACAAGCTGGCTAATTTCCAGTGATCAGAAAGGATGTGATTTCCATAAAAATGTTGGTTTGAATTAATGAATTTCTGCCGCTTCTCAAGTTTGGGCACAAATCCAGCTTGTGCAAGCAATCTCATCCTGTTGTGAGAAGGTGATACGAACCCTGGTTGTCTTCACATCAGTCTTTCCCACCTCTCCTTTTCTTTCTCCTAATGCTTGAGACTCTGCAGCTCAAATCTGTTGGGTTACGACGATAGTAGCTGCATGGTAGCACTTGAGACAACAGAGGTTGGTGACTTCAGAGATGGCATTCACTGTTTCTAGCACTTGTGGTTGCACAGGTTTCCCTAAACATGATGTAACATGAAACTTTGTCGCTGTGGAGATCTTCCCATGTAGATAAGAGGTTCTGCAGTTTCTCTAGCAAGCCTTCAAACCTGGTGTGGTGCACGAAGAACATCTGTGAGGTGGGATAGGGCTTTTCTTGGCTGCCCGGCTCCAGTTTTGGAGGTGCATTAGTGTGAGAGCT
Organism: Melopsittacus undulatus; assembly: GCF_012275295.1. NCBI lineage: Eukaryota > Metazoa > Chordata > Aves > Psittaciformes > Psittaculidae > Melopsittacus > Melopsittacus undulatus. Next base: position 12,060,971 of record NC_047535.1, on the reverse strand, counting down.
GGAGCTGCCAGCATCTTTAGAGCCCAAAACATTGTAGTTATTTCAGTGAGGAGGCATAGTAAAGGCAGGGAAAGTCCTGTATCCGTGAGAGAAGAGGATGTGCTTATTTACTGTGGGGTTCAGTCTGTGGTCAGCTCTATTTATTTGGCTTAACCCAAGCCAGCATAGCAGCCAAGTTGCCTTAAACAGCCAGGATTTTGGGCAGCAGCTACTATGTCTTCCTTCATCATCCTCAGCAATTGTATCCCAACAGGTCAGGACATATGGTTTACTCCCTTTACTGATATATTTGCAGAAAAATGTGGTTTTGAAGCTGTGCTAACTCCTGTGTTCATCCTGGTGTGGTACCTTAGAAGCACAGTCCATGATTTTTGTTTCTCTTGGTCATCATCAGTGATGGGTCCCCAAATGTCGTCTGTGCCTCTTCCTTCTGAAAGCACAAACCAAGTTTCTCTTAAGATCTCTGAAGTCCAGCCTGCACTTTCAGAGTAGGCAAGTGATTTTGCTACGTTTCATTGTGGGTGATTTTGGTCTAAAGTGTCATATCACACTTGCTAAATGTTGGTATTTTGGTTAAATTGCACTCGTCGAGAAAGAAGAGGTAAATACAGGGGGTGAAGGTAACACATAGAGAGATTTACTTTAACAGCTTTCCAGCAGATAAGCAATTTATGGCCCTGAATTAGACAGGAATTTGCTTTCAAAGCCATCTCATGATCATGCGGTCGCTGATAAGTCTGCGTGGTGCATCCAACCCACAGGATAGCCCGGGGCTTGCTTCTCAAAGCGAGTTTGAGGCATGACATCACGCAGGAAGTCACTTCTGCGAGCCAAGCGCTCGCCTCTGATCTCAGAAGAAAGTGGACGGGTGGCTCACACATGCTGGGGGCTGAAACCAGCCTTCTGCAGAGCCTTGTGGAGCTGCTGTGTCTTGGAAGTGCCTTCAGCAGCCACGGGGTGATGAAAGCCGTGCCATGCTAACCAAAACCAGCCGCGCTGCCTGCTTTCCTGCTGGTTTCTGTTCACTAATGAAGCTGGTTTATGTGCAGTCATGTCTAAGCAGCATGCAGGAAAACAGGGGTTGATCAACCTGTCTTGAAACAGTTGTTTAAGCTTGGTGAGATGATTGACCTCCCAAGTACCCTGAAGGCTTCATTGGTTGCCATATGCATGTATCCACCCTAAAGTATCCATAACAGAGCTGTTGGTTTTTTTGGTTGTTTGTTTTTTTTTTTTTCCAAAACCACATGGGAATTTCTAAGGGTTTCCATTCCCTGGTCTTGTTCAGAGTCCATATATTCACAGCCAGTCTCAAGCCTCAGAGTGCATTCAGGTTGACCAAGATTAATGATAGGTTGTAGATCCCATAAGTTGTATATCCCGTAAGTGGTCATTGAGGTTTAGTGGTACTCATCAGCTGGTGATTTTTTTTCACCTCCTGCAAATAGGAGGTTTCTAATGGATGGGACCTTAGCTGTAAGGGCAAAGAAGGTGGACAGGAGAGATCACCTGGATAGTAAAGCCTCTTGCTATCCTTCCTTGAATCAAGCAGGCTGCTTAAAAGAAGAAGGTCCTGAAGTCCTCAGCCAGGGATTCACTTTGCTCTGATTCAGCCTTTCTTTTAATAGTTGCTCATGTCAAAGAGGTGATTTAATGGGGCTAGGATGGGGTCTGAAAGGCGCTGAGGCAAGGCAGTGAGGTGACCTGTACTCCAGCCTCACGTGGCTCCAGGCTTTGAGCTGGCAGAAAGAACAACTTTGCAGGCTTTAATTTTTAATTTCCATGCAGCACTTGGTATTTGCCCTTCCTCCAAATCATGACTTTAAGGCAAAGGGCTGCCTTGTTCCTGGAGCTCGGAAATGAGTGGAGGCCCTTTTAAGCCACCGTGTCCTTCACCATCCTCGTGACCAAAAAACTGGTGCTGTGTTTACTCTCCTTTTATTCCTTTTTTTCCTGTCTGAGATAGCTTGGATGAGAGAGGAGTGGGTTGCAGACTCCACATCCTTCTTTAGCTCACCTTCATTTCATATGATGGTTTCTGCAAGGTTGATAGAGAATTTACAGCAGAGAGGACCAAATTGGACGAGTGATTTGTGATCAGGTCCCAGCAAATTATTCTGGTACAACCTCTCAGTCCAGCTGGGGCTGGCATCCTTCATTTGTAGCAAATAATAAGTTTATTGCAAATGACATTTGCTTTTTCTTTTCCTAATTAAATGATTGAGTGAATTAAAGAATATGCAGTCAGCACTAGCATCATCTAAAGTAGTGACTCTATTAATGATAGCAAGGCTAATGGCAGAAGTCAAAGTCTTGTACCTTCAGACCACCAGAGTATCTGCAGAGAGAAGCCTTCTCTCTGGGACAGCTGGAAGCTGTTATTCTCCTGCTGATAGTTTGATTCTTTTATTATTATTTGATTTTTGAAAAGTGCTTAAGTAGCTGATTGCTTCATGTGGTGTCTGACATCCTAAAGTCACCCCATGGGAGTGAATCATAGAATCATAGAATGGTTTGAGTTGAAAAGGACTTTAAGACCATCCAGGTCCAATCCCCTGCCATGGTCAGAGATACCTTCCACTAGAGCAGCTTGCTCCGAGCCCCTGTGTCCAACCTGGCCTTGAACACTGCCAGGGATGGGGCAGCCACAGCTTCTCTGGGCACCCTGTGCCAGCGCCTCAGCACCCTCACAGGGAAGAGCTTCTGCCTAAGAGCTCATCTCAGTCTCCCCTGTTAAAGTTTGAACCCATCACCCCTCATCCTATCACTACAGTCCCTGATGAAGGGTCCCTCTCCAGCATCCTTGTAGACCCCATTCAGATACTGGAAGCTGCTCTGAGGTCTCCACGCAGCTTCTCTTCTCCAGGCTGAACAGCTCCAATGTTCTCAGCCTGTCTTTATATGGGAGGTGCTCCAGCCCCTGCTCATCCTTGTGGCCTCCTTTGGACTTGCTCCAACAGCTCCATGTCCTTCTTATTTTGGGGATACCAGAACTGCACACAGTGCTCCAAGTGAGGTCTCACGAGAGCAGAGTAGAGGGGCAGGATCACCTCCTTCAACCTGCTGGTCACGCTCCTTTTGCTGCAGGATATGGTAAAAAGAATAAAATGGTGGCTTTCATTTTCTACTGATGGATTATTTTACTATCTTATTTTGCCTTACAACTGGGGGGGTTACAACTTGCTAACGCTGTGTGGTGTTTGATGTTGCAGTGATGCCTATGCGGTTGGCTGGAATGGCCGGATGGGGATGCGGCACAGCCGGCTCGCTAGCCCCGGCGCCTTCCTAGACAAGGATGGGATATTTGTCAACGCCACCAACAGCAAGCTGCTGGAGAGGGCCCACGGCATCCTCATGTCAGTACAGAAGGAGGGGATTTTGGCTTTATTCCTGGAGCATAATGAGCAGTGTGGGTGGTTAGAGGAATGTAAATAGACAGAATATAAATATATCAGGGTTTCGAGTAGACTTGGACATGTTTCATGGTTGGGTCAAAGCAACCCCCAGTATGTTTTACACATCTGATTTTTTTACCTCTTATCTTTCATTCGTAATAACAGACGCAGGGAGAAGGAATGAATCTGCCAGTCAAACCAGTCTCCAGATATGACAGCGATGTAATGCAGTCACATTTTTTAGCATGATATCAAAGTTTCCATTACAAATTAGGTGGGGAAATGATGTTGATGATTCATGCCACAGCCTCATCGGGAGGTTCAGAGAGCATTGCTGCTGTCTGGAGTTAACACAGGCTGTGAGAAAGCAGGAGGATGATCAACTGTTCCCAATGCTGCTCTCTCACTCACTCTGCCCAGTTTCTGGCATCCCCGTCATTGTCAGCATAGCCATTCTCTTTAATCGGATACCTTCCTCTTTAACCTGTGGCACTAAATTGGTACACCTAGTCTGCAGCATGCAGAAGCAGCCCAGTTTCAAGTGCAGCTCACAGGAAGCAGCTGCTAAAGGGAGTTTGGAAGAGCTTGTTTCATCAGTTCCTCCATTCTGCAATTGCACACATGGATTAACCTGAGCCTTTTATTATGTCCCCAGGCGAAACAAGAACTTCAAAGCCAAACCCAATCTCCCAAAGGTGAGTGAGAAGCAGCATTTTTACCTTGCTGGTCTGTGGTTAAGGCTACAGGAAGAGTGTGAGGAAGGCCATTTATGTCTGCATCAAGACTTTGGTCAACTCAGCTTTTTCAGGGCTTTTTAATTTATATAAACCAAAGGATTTCAACCCTGATGTGCTGGGATATACTGCATGAGTTTCTTTCTTGGACCTGCTCTGGCTCTTTTTTTTCCTTCCCCTTGGAAAGAGTACATACATGCTGGTGAAGTTTGATAATTAAATCTCTAAACTCTCTAAGCTGGTAGGTTATGCAAGAGGGCTAGTGGCTGATAGACATCAGGCTTGTCAGTCATATTCAGTTTCCCTCCTTCTTGGCTGCATTGCCCATATTTTAAGAGATGCCAAGAGAGATGTACCTAGAAGAATAATGCTTGTTGTGGTCCTTGTTGGTGCTGTGTTGGTGGTCAGGAATTGAGGACCAAGAGGAGCAAACTTCAGGTTTACTCCTCTCTGTGTGCGTGTTGCACCTGGAGAGACACAGATACAGCTAAATGATGAACTGCTGATTAACAGAGAATAATTTGTCTGCAGCCCTTACTGGGTAGGAGAGCCAAATTTCCCATGGTCAAAGATGCCCTTGTCAAGTCCTCAGAGGAGGAACATGATCTGGGAGATCTGGCCAAGTAGAGCAGAACGACATTTCAAGACATCCCTCTGTGTTTCCTGGTGAGCTTAAGTAGGGTGGTAACCCCAGGAAGTGCTGCAGAGGGGATAAAAAGGGTTATAGCAGACATCATAATGATAAAATTCGGTTATTCTTGCATTTATCAAGAACAAATTGAGCCTGTCTTTCCACAGCATATGCTGGATGTGAAGTCCCTCAAGCACCTAACCAACCTGACACTGCACGACCGCATTACCAAATCTCTCCTCCATCTCCATAAGAAGAAAAAACCACCCAGCATCAGTGCCCAGTTCCAGGTAATCCTCTGATATTAGACCTTTGATTTAGAGCTTTGATAGAGAGAGGTGAATTAAAAGCAAATACCTGCTTTGGGTCCCCAGGGTGCCTTAAGGACACGCTTCCAGGCACAGCCCTGCCCCATCCCTGGCAGTGTTCAAGGCCAGGCTGGACGGGGCTTGGAGCAAGCTGCTCCAGTGGAAGGTGTCCCTGCCTGTGGCAGGGGGGTGGAACTGGATGAGCTTTAAAAGTCCCTTCCAACCCAAAGCAGGCTGGGATTCCATGGTCCTCACCACCATTTAAGACATAAATGGAGCTGTTTACATGAGTTGGGTAAGCTGGGAGACACCATGCAGGTATCTAAATGGTGTAAATGGAGAGGATCAAGAGCCATTGTGGGTATGGGGGAGGATGATGTGGTGGAGCAAGATGGGATGTGAGGATGAGCTGCAGAGCATGCAGGTGTATGCCTGACCTCTGGTATCTCACTTTCTAAGCCATCTCATCGTGGCTCTTTCTCTGCCAAATCCAGAAACTGCAAAATCCCAAAAGGACATTTTTACAGTCTTTTGACTTGCATTCAGCATCTGAAATTCACTCTGGTTCCAAGCCAGCCAGAATGGGAATTTCAGTAGGGGTGGAAAGGTCACAATATTGTTGCATTATCTCCAGGCAGGCAATGGAATTGAGAGTAGGGATTGGTGCAGCATATGCTGTGTTGTTGGCACAGTGCACCAGCCATCCCCAGGATTAGCTGCAGCAAAAATAGTCCTCTACTATGTGCATCAAGTCTTGGAAACTGCTGCAAGATGCACGCACAAGCAGGTGGTGATGTTAGAAAGCAGCTTCTCAGTTAAAAATTGGTTTGTAAGCAAGTCTAGCTTCGTTCTGACTTGTCATTTTGGTGATTTGGGGTTGGATTTGGAGATATGGGTTGTTTTGAGAAATTTTCTATGCATAGATCTGAGTAAGATTAATTAAATACACATGCACACACACATGTACCAATCTATATATATAATTTGCAGAATGCATATCTGTATACTTACATATATATATGTATAAAAGTCTAGTCTAGTGGCATGATGGTTAAAATGCACTTCTGCAGAGTTTAATTCGTACAGTATCATGTGGGGGTTGAAACAGGGATGTCTTGGTGTGAAATGCCTTCCTGAACCCTCTTCATCCTTCAAAGGAAACTCTGAAAAGCCTCAGGGCGTGTGAGTGAGATTTTGATGTGTGCTCTTACAGCACTTACAAATAAAAGACCACTAAATGCCATGAAGATTCCAGCCCCCCCCCATGCAGCAAAGCAGATCATTCTAATACCGTTTTCCTTATCCTTTATGCTGTTCCCCAGCGATGAGTTGACAATGTAGGAGCTGTGCCTACAACACATCCTTCTTTCAGTGAAATGTGTAAACCCATGTGGAAGTCCAAGGCAGCTCTGATACGACTGCCTGCTTCTCTAAGACAAATGCGGGCGCTCCAGCCCTGACTTCATTTAACACTTGAGGGAAGCATTTTCTTGCAAGAGCAGCCTGGTGCAAGCTGAGATTGATTGTCTTCATCAAGAGCAGGCTAATAAAATTGCAGCACATGGAATTGGGTCACAGGCAGGAAATACAAGTGTTTCCTATCACAGGGTTGGAGGAGGGGGTTTGCTGATAAATGCTGCCTTGTGGCTAATGCCTCAACACTGGGCTTGCAGCTGCTCTGTTTCCTATTGATATTAACTATTACTTATGGTAATCTTTAGGTGAAATAGGTGTTTTAGAGGATGCTGTAAGAGCAGTGATGGCTTTCACAGCTGAAAATTAGATGTAAACTGCAGCACAATGATTTATAGCTTCCCCTTTTATCCTGCATGCAGGTTGTATCCTAAGGAAAAGAATGCTGCCCTGTCTAGCACGGGATGATGCCGAAACTTTGCATTTCAGCTTGAGTGCAGGGGGTGAAAGAGCAGGTGGCTGAACAGTTTTGCAGACAGAGGGACAAAGGAGCAAGGTCCAGGGTTAATCCAAGGACCTGGCATGTCCTTTACGGATTCCCGATGACCAGAGTTTGCACCAGATGGCAGAGGATGCCTGAACCATCTGCCGTGTGCGGAATGTCACTGGCTGCTGATGACATGGAAATCCCCCCTCCTACAGGCAGGCAATGACAGGATGATCCAATTTCCACTATTTCCAGTGTCTGGAGCATTTTGCTTACCAGGCTTACAGGGTTCTTTGCAAAGGGGCTGCATTCCATGTGTGTATCTCCCTTCCCTCTCTTCAGCCCAGTGCAGGGCAGGGTGGGATGCTGCAGCATCACTAATTCAGATCTAATAGGTGTTTTTTTCTTTCTTTTTCTGTAAAAAAAAAGTGATTTTGGAGAAAAGCAGGAGCATGCCAGTGGAGGTCTGCCATGTTGTGGTATTCCCACTGCTCCCTGGAATGGGAATGACAGGGAAAGAGTTGGGCTTGTTCAACTTTGAGAAGAGAAGGCTCCTTAAGGGGAGACCTTAGAGCAGCTCCAGTGCCTAAAGGGGCTGCAGGAAACCTGGAGAGGGGCTTTGGACAAGGGCCTGGAGGGACAGGCCAAGGGGAATGGCTTTAACCTGCCAGAACAGGGGAGACTGAGATGGACTCTTAGGCAGAAGCTCTTCCCTGTGAGGGTGCTGAGGTGCTGGCCCAGGGTGCCCAGAGAAGCTGTGGCTGCCCCATCCCTGGCAGTGTTCAAGGCCAGGTTAGACACAGGGGCTTGGAGCAAGCTGCTCCAGTGGAAGGTGTCCCTGCCTGTGGCAGGGGTTGGGATTGGGTGAGTTTAAGGTCCCTTCCGACCCAAACCAGGCTGAGATTCTATGACATTTGCACACAGTATATGGATAAAGCAGCTGTATTGCACATGCATGGGATCTATCCCTTATTCTTTCCTGGATCCTGGATGAAGATACATTTTTCTAAACATGAAAGGCTTCCCATAAAGATGTCTTTAAATGATCAGAAGGACAAAAGGCTTCCTGTGAGCAGATCTGTAGGCAAAATGCTTCTTTCTAGTATCATGTGTAATCAAAACCAACTCTACTTATAATAAATGTGCAGCAGACCATCTGCTACACAACTGAGTTTTAAATGCTCTTAATATCAGGAGGAATCAAGCCTGGAGTACGTTCCTGATGCCATGTCAGTAATGTGCTCACAATCAGAGATATTCAAAATATCGGTAGGACACAGTAAACCCAATGCAGCAGAGGAGCCCAGCCAGCTTGCATTTTTGATACATTTTTATTCAAAGAGTTTGTGCTTTGTTACCAGAGTCAAAGACCTGTAAGGCAGACGAATAGCTCAGCGTGATGTCCTGCTGGAGCAGCTGAGCATAGCAATGATGCTGATATAAATTAATTTTAATGGGCTACACTTTTAATAATGATGTGGGGAAAAGGAAAAATATAAAATGAGAACCTGGAAACCCCTCAGTTCTCAGTGATCACAACATTTCAGCAGAGGAATATGGCCAGGAATAGCCACGAGGATGATCAGGGGCTGGAGCACCTCCCATACAAAGGCATGTTGAGAACACTGGGGCTGATCAGCTTGGAGAATAGAAGCTGCGTGGAGACCTCAGAGCAGCTTCCAGTATCTGAAGGGGTCTACAGGGATGATGGAGAGGGGCTCTTCATCAGGGACTGTAGTGATAGGATGAGGGGTAATGGGTTCAAACTTTAACAGGGGAGATGTAGATTTCATATAAGGAAGAAGGTCTTTATTGTGAGGGTGCTGAGGCGCTGGCACAGGGTGCCCAGAGAAGCTGTGGCTGCCCCATCCCTGGCAGTGTTCAAGGCCAGGTTGGATGGGGCTTGGAGCAACCTGCTCTTGTGGAAGTAGTGCAGAGTCTGCATGGCAGGAGGTTGGACCTGGATGAGCTTTAAGGTCCTTTCCAACTCAGAACCATTCTATGATTCTATGCTAATATACCAGCATTGAAGCTATTCTCCTCTAAAACCAACTTTGTTCAGGGTTCACAGGCTTTGAAAATCATTGCGTAGCTTATGTGAAAAGGTCAACCAGGGAATCTCAAAACACAACTCAGCACTGTATTTCTCTAGCTAATTTGTTGGGTGCAAAGACAAGCCCAGCCAAATTGCTTGGGGAACAATTTCCCATCTGCCTGCTTTACTCGTCATTTATTCCAATATGGTTTTGTTTTCTGGTTTAAGCACTTGGATTTTCATTATTCATCATGGTCTCTTCTTCATTTCCCAACTGAAGATGTCTTCTGTGTTGCAGGCCTCGCTCAACAAGCTGATGGAGACCCTTGGCCAAGCAGAACCTTATTTTGTCAAGTGCATTCGATCCAACGCTGAAAAGGTAAATCCCATCCCAGGAGACCAGTGCTGCCAAAAATCATCTTGGAAATGTTGTGTAATTTTTTTCAGGGGGTTATAAAGAAAAGGAGGCCCAAAACTGAGCTGGATTTAGAACCTAACTGTGTATGATCAGTGGGAAGGATAGATGTTATCACTTGGGTGTTGCTCTTGATGAACTGCACTGGCTCTTCTTGTAATTGTAGAAGCACACATATGAAAAACGTATGGGTTGAGTTTTATATTGAGTTTAATAAATGAATTTGACTGCATTAAAGCTCCTGCCTCCCATAATAGAGACTGGCAGGGCCATGAATTCACTTGTTTTGTTACTGATCCTTAAAGCTTCTTTAGAATAAAGTTTCTGTAGGTAAAAGCAGATACTTTTAGAATAAGCTTATTATTCAAAACTAACTTTCATAACATTATTCAAACTAACTCAGTGATGGATCCCATTTCTTGAACTGGATTTCATGCATGTTTCATGGGCAGAGGACTCTCAGTTCAAAATAAAGGTTTCAGTAGTGATGCTCTCCCATGGTTTACTCCTTTGGAGTTTTATTCACGCATTTAAAGATGAAGCTTTAGGCCTAGGAGATTTAGCTGCTCACAATCTTTAGCTCTGCCCTAGGGGGCTCTTATTCAGTTTAGTGGCTCCAAAAACCTTCTTTATAGCCCTTTATATCTGTTTGAAAGTCTCCATATGATGGTTGCTTGGACAGAAACAGGATTCAACCATGGTGGGATTAGCACGTTTCTGAGGACCTACATTCCCTCCCTCCCCTTGCATCATTGCAGTGTGTGTGTCACGCAGATGTGGTACATCTGCTGAATCCCTTTACCCATCCACACATTTTAAAACTTCAGTTAAAGGGAATATTTGCTCATCATTGGCCTGATTTTCCCCTTCCAGCTGCCCCTGAGGTTCAATGACAGCCTGGTGCTGAGGCAGCTGCGGTACACAGGGATGCTGGAGACAGTTCGCATTCGCCAGTCGGGATATGGCTGCAAATACTCCTTCCAGGTTGAGTAAAACATTTCCCTCTCTCCCCACCTTTAGCACTGTTATCAGAGTTGTCTGAATCTTGGTAGGTCATCTGTTTACCAATGTAATGAACTTATAGCAGATGCAAGGCAGTGAATGTAATGAGCTGATATCAGACATGCAGCAGTCCTCTGCTACACTGCTGATTCCTAGTAAGCTAGTCCTAGACCTCAGTGAACTACAAGCTCCTCTGCAAATAACAACATCAAGGGTTTTCAGCAAAACCAGGTGTTTTGTAATGTGGCTTCTTTTTTTGCAAAGAAAAAGGGATCCAATTTGCATGTGCTCTTCTGTGTGTATTTTGGATTCACCTGGGAGTGGTGTTTGGCCTGTCATGCCAGTGCTGGCTGCATCCCAGCAGGCAGGTGATTGGCATCCTCCAAACAGCTCAAGAGTTATGCAGCTTTTCCTGTTTTCTTCTTTTCCCTCTGTCTGCAGGTTTTGCACATATGTCAGTTCCTTTCATGGGTTCCTCATGCTGATTTGTTCCCTGCTGGCAGCTGCTTAGGGCCAGATGTTGTGTCCTGCACAGCAGTTCTTTAGAAAGCGAAAACTGATGTTATTTTTTGCTGCGACAATAGATCCCAACCTTACCTGGGAGACTATCTCCTCTTGTACCTCCTCCAGTCTTTGAGTCCTCACAGCAGTAATTGATGGAGCATCTCAGACATGCTTTGCAGATGCTGATAACCCCCTTCCATAGCAGCCCTTGCTGAGGATTTGGAGCCTTCAAGATGACCCTGTGGGTTCTACAGAACCTCTCCTCCCACAGTCAAAGACCTTTGAACATTGCTGGGTCCCTGCTCTGATGTGTTTTATGTCAAACCACAAATGGTGGATGAAACTTGGTGTTCCCCAGTCTGTAAAATGCTGCCTGTCCCTCTGCTCACCCAGTAGACCCTGTTTCATGTGGCCAGTGGAGGAAATCCATTATTTATGGAAGGAAGGGACACAGCAGGACCCATCTAACCAAATCTCGGTGTTTTTTAATTTCTTCTTAGGATTTTGTGAACCATTTCCATGTCCTTCTGCCTCAAGGAATCAACCCGTCTAAGCACAACATTCATGATTTCTTCCGGAAAATAAAACTGGATCCAGACAATTACCAAGTTGGAAGAACAATGGTAAATGTTTACCCTCAACTCAGACTTAAGTTTAAGACACAGATATAACATTTGCCTACATTTCTGTAGCTATAAATTAACATCTTTATACATGCTTTTAATCAATGAAACTATTTGCCAGAAGCCGATGGCTTATACGAACCTTGGAATATTATTAACACAAAACTAGTAAGGAACATGATTGTTTTGTGTTTAATCAAGATGCAGGTCTGGTTGTAATGAGGTAGCCTTCAAAAACCTATGTCTGTGTGCAGACACAGCTCAATACAATAGCTGTCAGTTTGTCTCCCCTGAAGGGAAAACAGAGGCTCTGTAATTCAGCTTTTGGACAGTCCCTGGTTGCAGGTGAAACTGCAGAAGCCTGTTAGAGGTGGCTTGACTGAAATCAGCTGCTGAACTTCCTTCTGGGTATCCAGGGCACAGACCCCAGGAGGATTAAATCATGTCTCTTGTGGCCTCAGAAGCTCTCATGCTTGTGTTTCTTTTGGGGGGGGTGGCCAGGTTTTCGTGAAGGAGCGCGAGCGGCAGCTTCTACAGGACCTGCTGCATCAGGAGGTGCTGCGCCGCATCACGCTGCTGCAGCGCTGGTTCCGCAGCATGCTCTGCAGGAGGCAGTTCCTGAGCTTAAGACAAGCTGCAGTCATCATACAGGTATGTCATGGTGCCTGGTTTTGTTGGCAATTACAATCCACACATCCTACAGATGTAGCTGGTGGGTAAAATCAAGTCCCCTCACTAAGGAAGGAGCTTACCGTCAGAATTCAACTCCTAATTCTATAATAAGTTGGGAATGGGGGAGACAGAGCTGGAAAGGTTGGGGGAAGGCAAGTGCTCTCCCACCCGCACACAACACCCATTACAAGGAACTGCCTGCTGTGTTTGCAGAGGTTTTGGCGCAGTTACCAGAGCCGAAAGCAAGGGGAACCATCCCCAGACCCTCTTGTCCTCGGCAAAGCCGCCATTGTTCTCCAGGCCCACTGGCGTGGCTTCATGCAGAGGCGCCGCTTCCTGCAGATGCAGTTTGCAGCCCACCTCATCCAGAGCTGCTGGCGGGAGCACACCAAGAGGCGGCACGACGCGGCCACCAGCATCCAGGCAGCCTGGCGAGGGCACCATGCAAAGCAGCTGTACATGGCCTGCAGAAGCAAAGTCATCTGCTTGCAGGCAGCCTGCAGAGGATATTTAGCACGACAAAGGTAACACCACTGGTTAAAATGAGAACATTTTCTCATGATGCGCACTGGGGAGGGAGGTGGTTGGTCTGAAATCAAGCACTACTCGGACTTAAAGAGGAGGGTCGCCCTTTTTAAGATCCCTGACCCTGGCCTGGTCTGATCCTTCCTTTGCCCACACTTTATAGAGTCACAGAGTCATAGAATGGTTTGTGTTGGAAAGGACCTTAAGATCAATCAGTTTCAACCCCCTACCAAAGGCAGGGACACCTCACATTAGACCATGTCGCCCAAGGCTCTGTTCAACCTGGTCTTGAACACTGTCAGGGGTGGGGCAGCCACAGCTTCTCTGGGCACCCTGTGCCAGCGCCTCAGCACCCTCACAGGGAAGAGCTTCTTCCTTAGATCTAACATAAATATCCCTGTTTCAGTTTGAACCCATCACCTCTTGTCCTGTCACTGTGGTCCCCGATGAAGTGTCCCATTCTAACAAAGGAGTTTATTTAGCTACACAACCTACTCTTAGAATAAGTAGAGCCTATTTCAGGTTGGAGCACGTAGGCAGTGGAAAGCCGAGACCATAAATACTCCCAAGTTGTTTTTTTTTTTTTGCCCTTGGCAGCAGCACCACTTTAAGTAGCCTATTTTTAACTCAGATTGCCTCACCAATCTGGTTGCTGCGCTGTCTCACAGGGACAGGAGATACTGGAGCCAGCTACTGCCAAGGGGGAGCATTTCCAGCCATGCCTTGGCTTGCTGGCCACAGGGCAGGTCTTGGTTTGTTCTCCGGAGACACAGCCTGCAATGTGTGGAGCACCTTGAAATAGGGTGGAAGATTTGGATGCGGGATGCAAGTGCCTGCTGGCTGTACCAGATGCAGCCCGGCAAGATGGTGAAGATGGAGAAGCCAAGGGGATGCAACAGATTGAGCTTTTCTGTCTCTGTCAGTGCACAAACGAGCTAGACCAGGGATGGAGCCTGGAGCTGCTGCTGTCAGCACAAGAGGAGCTTTCAGGTGTGTTGAGGCAGTCCTTGAGTAGGAGAGATGGCATAAGAGGAGACGGTTGAAAACTGAACTTGCACTTGCATTGAGTTGCCCCAGATGTGCAAGCAGAGTTGCTTGAGATCCTGATGGTGGTGAGGTGATGATGGTAATGGTGATGAGATGCCACTGTCACAGTGCCTTGAAGGGGCATGAGTGGACACAGTTCAGTGCATCCAAAGTTATTCTGGTTTTCTGCTTTCTTGCAGGTTTAGAGCTTTGAAAGAGCAGCGAGTAAAAGAGATGCAACTGGAGAATGGCCTGTCTGTTAGAGAAGAGGATGGACTAGAGACAGATGATGCTTTGGAAATTAAGGGCTCTGACCCATCTAAATGGGAGGATGGCTCATTTGAAGAACGAGTGAGAGCTATAGAGGAACATAAATCACAGATGGAAAATAATCGGGTGAATCACGTGGACCCACTGGATACTTCTGGGAATTTATTATACAAAAGGCATGAGAGAGCCAGCAGCCAGAGCGGGATGGACGCAGAGGAGGAGGTCATCGTGAGAGAGAGACCCAAGTCACTGGAGGATCTCAACCAGAAAAAAGTGGTTCGTGCAAAAAGAGAAAGCCGGAGGATGCGTGAACTGGAACAGGCAAAATTCAGCTTGGAGCTGCTCAAGGTCCGCTCCACCAGTGGGCTGTCACCTTCTGAAGAGCGGCGGTGGTCCACCGAGCTGGTGTCAGAGGCACTTCATTCCCCTCAGGGAACCCCGGAGAGTGAAAGCTCTCAAGGGAGCTTTGAGATGTTAAGCTGTGAAGATACCCCAAGTAATAAACTTGTTTCCTTAGTTCTAGATGAGCAGGATGTGCAGTCACTGTCCACTGACTCTTTGCCTAGCAGTCCCCAGGCTCACGTGCAGGAGAAGTCTGGGGCAGATGTGAACAGCAATTTACCCAGTTGCAGAAGGATACCTGCAGACTTGGAGCTACCTGATAACCTCACCATGAAGGAGCACGTAATCTGTGACACCCAGAATGTTATAAACAAGGCACATACAAGAGAAACCTTCCTTTCCAGCAACCTGCCTACTTTCTATGTTCCACCACAAGACAATGTGAAGGTGATGGAGAATAACCTGAAGAACAAAGAAGTGGAAAGAGAGGAGAAGACAGTTACATTTTCAGAGGTCAGGAAGGACTCTGAGCCAGAACAGGGCAGAGCCTTGGGAAAGGATGAAGAGAAGTCCTCTACCAAGAGAGAGGAGTTTGGGACAGCGACTGCCACACAGGCCCGTTCTCCAGACTCTGTCATCAAGAGGCTGGAAAAGCTCAATGTGGAGAAAGAAGAAAGGCAAAAGCAGCTTCAGCTGCAAAACGAGAGGGAGATGATGGAGCAGATCCGTCAGCAGAAGGAAATTCTGGAGAGACAACGCAAAGCCTTTGAGCAGCAAGGGAGAATGGAGGTGTTGCAGAGGGCAGAGCAGAACAGGATGAAGGACTCCTCCCTCAAACCAACCAAAAAACCAGAGAGCCGGCCTCAGTCTGTCCTTATCCTGCACCCCCAGAGCAGGGGGGAGCATGGCCCCACAACTGGTTTGGCTCCAACCTCATCAGTGGACATCAAAGGTCTCACAGTTGGGACCAGGGGAAGCTCTCCAGCTCACAGTGCCCCTAGAGACAGACCTGTCAGCATGTTCATGGAGCGAAAAGAAGGTCAATTGGGATCAGCACTGGAAGCCCGATGCCATTCCAGACCAGCTCTGGACCCCAGGGACCATCCGGGCAGCCACTTCTCGAGGACAGAGCGTCTCCGGCAGCCCCGAATGCCCAACCAGGCCACCGAGGAGGCGAGGGCAAGCGCGATATTCTTCACCCCAAAAGACAATCCGTTTGGCCTTCAGTGAGTAAAAGATGATGTGCTTTCTCTGTAGTCTTTCTCCATAGGCTTTTTGTTCTGCTAGAGAAATAGTCCAAATAGAGTGTACAAAACCCCCAGTGAAATGAAAATGGGTTTCTGGATCTTCTAGCAATGAGAGGAAAAGGAACTGTCCTGTATGTGATGAGTATAACGTAAGTCAGGGGAGATGATAATGGACTTTAGCAGGTGAGGAGTGGTAGCAGCGAGAGGGTTGACACTGCTTTCATTTCTCCTAAATAAAGTGATAGGAGTTTATTTCTGAAGGTAGGAGAGAAAGAAAAGAATTCTTAGGATTTTTAGGTGGTCAGAGTAGAAATGATCAGATAAGGCACAATATTTCTGTATTTTTCTTGTTTCCTGTATAATTAACACAGCCAACAAAGCCTTGGACAGCCCCACCATGGCAGAGCAAAAAACAGCAAACCTCCAGAGAGGGTTTGGGGTATGAATTTTTCACATGTATAAGTATACATGTAATGGGCTTAACAGTCGTTCAGTTCCATCACACTGCTCACATGGTGGACTGCTCCAGCACAGGGGCCAGAGACCACAGCAAAAACTTGGGACAGTGTTTGCTCCCACTCTGTCATGTGGCTTAAGCTGCCTTGTCTAATTTTGGAGAGGTTTTGGCCATGCAGCTCAGAAAGGACATAAACTCCCCCCAAAAGCTTGCTGCACCTTTTCCAAGGAAATTAAGCTCCCAGTCAGTGTTTGCTGTAGGTAACTCAGAGTACCTCCAGATGGAGAAGTCTTGTGGTTTATGTGCTGTGGTGATGGGAGGAGATTCCCATTTATTTTGTGCAGCTTCTTTAACTAAATCTAGACACGCAGAATCATATAATAGTTTGGGCTGGAAGGGACATTCAAAGCTCATCTAGTCTAACCCCCCTGCAATGAGCAGGGATAACTTCAACTAGAGCAGGTTGCTCAAAGCCCAATCCAACCTGGCTTATCATTGTATCTATCATACGCATCTATCATTTTATTCAGATGTGATAGTGAAAAGAGTGAGCTAAGCAAAAAGCACGTTAAGTGGGTGTACTTTTTAATGCTATGAAGATGCAAAGTGAGGATGCTCTCCTGAACCAGTTCAAATGGAAATCTGCAGGAGGTCCTGGAGAGCTGTTTTGGAAGTGAGTGTTTGAGAATAGTCTTTCCCCCCTAAAAAAGCCTATTTATTTTCCTGGTTCATGCACAGAACAAGCAACAGGGTTAGAAAATATGTATATATTTTTGAAAAACTGTAATTTACTTTTTATTCTGCAACAGAACAATCACATTTGAGAATCCAGATGTGAAAAGGTACTATCCATAGCCACCATGATGGGCAGAGTTTGCAGGCAGAACTTCATGTCTTCTCAGTCTATTAACTCAAATCTTGAAGAATTCAAAGTGATTCCAGAACCCCATGACCTCAAACTTCCAATTTGGTCTTGGTTGCTTGGACTGTGCACTTGTACACTAGTGTGAGCTGGGCTGGGATGGTGGGAAGGTTTGTTGAAGATGAAACATCTCGGTTGTATTGTGTTTCAGCAGAGAAGCAAATCATCAATGCCTTTCCAAGGGTGAACTAGCCAGGAAGCCATTTAAGATGCCGGGGTCTGGCAAAGGAGAGGTAAGATGTAGCTTGTTTGTTTTCTTTTTTAATTGAAGAAAAGAGGAGAAAAAAACCTTATTCTGCCAGTTTTCCCTCAAAAGCTATTAAGAAGTGGACTATAAAGCACAAGGGCTGCTAGACATAGGGGAGGGATATATCACGGTATAGCAACCTTCACACCTTCTCTGAAAAATTAGAAGTCCTCACGACATTAGTTCATAGCAGCTCTGAATGAAAAGGATCTCATGGTCCTGATGGCAAACACTGTCCAACACAGTCTTGTCTTGGTTTGGTTTAACATACGTTTGGGTAACATCCATGATTGTCCATTTTCACTGTGCTGTCTTGGTTCTTGTTTTGCCTAGTCCTTTTTTGTACTAGATATGATAATACTGTGTCCCCTCCATGGGCCGCAGTGTCACTTAGAGATGTCCTAGGGCTACGCTATGATGCCAACCATCACTAGAATCTCCTTTTTATTTTAAAACCCTCTTTTTGTTGTGTTTTTTTATCCTTTGGTCAAGCAGGTTCCCAGACCGATCCATAAAAAGAAAGCCCGCATGGCGCGGACACGCTCCGATTTCTTGACTAGAGGTACTTTTGCTGATGGGGAGGGGGATACGGAGGAAGATGATTGCGGTGGCAATTTTGAGTTCCTTCTCTCCTCTGAGCAACCTCCTCATGCCGAGGCAGTGCCTGCCGCCCGCCTGGGCCAGGCCTGTTACAGTGACTCCGAAATGGTAATTTTTATCAGCGTGGTGTGGGAAATGGAACAAGAGAGCGAGTGGAGCTTTGGGAGCCTTTCTTTGCTAAACTTAACTGCACTGACCCCTCCACTGCTTCTTTTCCCACTCCCAAGGATGCTGTAGATGGGTAAACTGGGCAAACACGGCTGACAAGGATGTGACACAGGGAAATCAGTTGTATTTCTTGGTCATGGGGGTGTTTTCTGGCTTTATTCAGTATCAGCTACGATTCCACATGTCTCCTGGAGCATTGCAGCTTGTTTTACACAGCTACCTGTTTCTTTTTTGCTTTTTTTTAACTTCAGTAGCAAAGTCCCCCCAGGATCCTTTTACTCTAAAAATGATCTGCACTTGTCCGTAGAAAAGATCCAATCAAATATTGTCCAAAAAGCAACAGACAACAAAGAAAACTATATGACTCTTGCACCTTCTATTACTTTTGGTTTTGTATCTTTAGCCACAGTATCCTGTGCTTATTCAGTTCTCAACTCTTGGAGGAATGCTGGCAGATGACGTCTTACAAAAGGCAACCCCATGTAAACTGGGCAATAAAAATGTAGTGGGAATGAAACTGAGGTTTTTAAAACCGAACCTACCTTCCTGGCTTTTTCAAGCTCAGCAACTGGTGTCCCTTGGCAGGTCCGTGCTACATGAGCCTGCGCTGCAGAGCATTTGCATCTCAGGTTTAATCTCCTGCCCAGATAAGCTGCTTTTGGAAAATCGCAAACTGGCAGGTTTCAGGAGTGAAGAGGCCAACAGCTTCCAGCCCACTCCTGCTTTTATCCTGAGGTGCTTGAGATGTTCCCATGGAAGTGTGGATAAACACCAGAAGCTGTCTACTGCCCTAAGAGGCCAGATAAAGCATTGAGTAGAGCTGCCTTGCTTCTCCACTCCAGCTACAGGGCAGGATGTGGAGCTGAGTATGAAACCAAAGAAAAGCAGGAAAACCAAGGTCACTGATGTATTTTGTGCTACAGCATTGCTGTGGGTCCTGCAAACCTCTTGTGTGATCCTGAAATCCACTTTTCCAAGAAAGGCAGATAGCCAAGGGGGGCTTTCTGTGACTTTTTCTGTTAGCAGCTTTTATTATAAAGGGTTGGTTTTTTTCCCCAGGATAATTTCATCACTGGAAGAGGGAAAGTATTCACAAATTCCATTAATTTTTAAAGTTGCTTTTGACAAATTTCTAGGGATTTTGAGCCAGGAATACTTGAAACCTGACTGAACAACACAGCTCTGTGAACTGAGATTGCTTGGCTGCATCTTTGCACTTCTCCCTGCTTGTAGATCAGGGATGGGAGAATTTTATGTAGTGAAAAGCCTGGCCGAAGCCCTGGGCAAGAGACTGTGTTGTACCTGGAATGCTGTGCTACATTCCTGGAGGCTGCCCTCTTACAAAGCTCTAGGGCTTTTTTAGCTGTAGAAACCTTTCCTGCTGGGATGTGAAAGGTGCTGGGTTGGTGTCTGGCAAGCTCCATGCTTGGGGTGGACATGATTCATTGGAAATGCTCCTTGGGACTCTCCTCACCTGGTTTAACAGCTCTCATCGCATGCGAGTAGTAGTAGTAGCTGTCTCTCATCTCTCCTGTATCCCTCTTCTTCCCTGCTCTCCATCACTAGCTCTAACTGGTGGTCAGCACTTTTACCCCTTGTGTAGTTGAGTTCTGGTTTCTAGCAAATGCTACCCATGAAGTCATGTGCTCAGCGATACCCTACGTCTGTATGTCCTGACAACATGTACAGTGTTTCCATCCATATTCTGTATTGCAGGTTTGAGACCAACCCTTTGGCTTGTGGCTTTTCTGGGTCAGGATTGCCACAAGTAGCAAAATTTAGGGACTGCTAATCCATATGTATTAGCAGAGGCTGGTTGGGTGTTGCTTAGGAACAGCCTGTGATAGAACAATACTGGTGCAGGTGGGTTCGGGTACAAGATCAAGTAGGTTGGTATCTCTGCAGGCACATTCGTTGTGTCTTGTGATGTTCACATGAAGACGAGTCAGGCAGCCGCCGTGCATAGGCTGGTTTCCATGCTACTCAGTAGCTTATTCATACAGCTTCTGCCCCCCAGCTATGACTTTCCAAAAAAAGCCTCTCTTAATGCTCTGCTCAGTGGCCAAGGGCTGCTGGACGGATGAAAGAAAGATCTCGTGCAACCTTGTGAAGCTGAGCATGTGATGGCTCACCAGCTGCACTGGGTGAGAACCTGCCTGGTTTGCCCATTAGTTTCTTGATCATCAAGTTACTGGTTGTGTATCACCAGCTGGTAAATAGAGGTCCACCAAAACCTGATGCTCCTGACCTAAGCCTGAGGTATCCCAGAGCAGCAAAGACAAAGCTCATCTTCAGCCAGAGCTGAAACCCAAGGTGCACCAGCATATAAGATTGCTGCTGAAAGCACACTTGACTCCAAGGTGCCTTTAAGGCTAAAGGGCTTCCTGACAAAACCAAGCCTTCAAAGGTTGAGTTTTTTGGCTAGTGAATAGCTGAGGATTCATCTACCTTGGTTCAACTGGGAGGAATAGCTCCTGGCTGAGATCACCACATGTTAATTTCCCTTCAGTTTTGCACCTAAGTCTGGAGAGCTTTCCTGCTGTGGATAAATGGAAAGCCTTGGTTTGAGAAGCCACACCAGAAATACCTTCTGAATACAGTCTCCTTTGGCAGAGGCTCTTAGACAGAAGAACCTGGATAATGATGCAATATCATTTTGCTCCACAGAAAGACACAAATTGGCAAAATTTCATCCAAGTAACCAATCTGACCCCAAGCATGCTAAAGAGCCAACAGTGAAAAAGATCTCTTTTCCTGAGCCATTCAGAGGGGCATCACACTTTAGGAAGCTTCTCAGTGCAGCACATAGCACTGCTGCCTGCTAGGACAAGTCTCTTGGCCATAGTTCTTTCTTGCTAGCATGGGTGGGTGAAACAAAGGTTGCCCTTTGATCTCTTCTTCATTCAGGAGACAACTCCAAACCCCCAGCTATTGTCATTTACCCTCATGTGATGCTTTTTGGTTTTCCCTGTCCAGAGATTTTTTGGTGTAGGGACTTGTCTTGACATCTAAGAAAGTTTCGCATCCATATGAGGACCTTCCCCTTCAGAGCTTGTTGAAGGAGTCCCTCAAACAGAAGGATCTCACCCCAAAAATACCTTTTAGTGCTTACTTTCAAAAGCTGGACAACTTGCTGTACTAGCAGAAGAAATGCTGAGCAATAGTAGGTCAAGAATAGTGGCAGAGCAGAGAGAGGTGATGATAGTAATGGTAGACCATACTTCATCCAGTTTTGTCTAAAAAGTGCATTACAGATGTTTTTGACTCAAAGTCTTCTGTGTGAGCCAGTGGTTTCACTTGCTCTGCTCCATAATCTGTACTCTAAATCTGCTTGTGCAGTAGATACGATAGACATTTAAAGAATAAGGTGTATGTGGTGGCCTGTAGAGCAGCCTTTGCCTTGCTCTGGTGATCCCTTCAGCCTGCTGGCCATTGTCAGCGCATACCAATGTGCTTTGAAATACCAAAAAAGGAAGTAAATTTCCCCACAAAATACTTTTAAAACCCGAAAAACCAAAACCCAAAGCACTGAAATTGATTAAAAGGTTGAAATTACTCAAGAACAAATCTTTATCATGGGGGGGGGAAATATTTATACAAGTCATTTTGAAAAGCTAGTAATAAGTTTGGGCTGGATGATAATAACTTTTATGGTTTTAAGGGCTGTTTTCCAGTATCCATCCACAATTTATGTGTGATCATCACCTAAACATAAAAGCAGAAGTTTAGGCAGTTTCTTTCTTTCCCAGTGGCAAGTCTGCCTTATGTGCTGCCATCTCCTGGCTGGTAGAGAGGTTAGTCCAGGGGTGGAAATGAAACACTGAAGAGTAAATATGGGAAATGTGAGTCCCCTGCAGCCTGTATTTTATATCATTTTATTTTCGATATTTTAATAGAATAAAAAGAAATGCTGAAACCTACATTATGTTCAGCTGAGACATTCAGCTACAGGAGATATTTGACTGTCATCTCCTGGATCCTTTCGTACAACCTGATATCCTCATGCTGACAGTCTCTCCTCCAGAAGGGCAACTCTGAAATCACAGCTGCAGTGGGGAAAAAAAGAACAAAAATGGTTCTATTTTTTAAATACATCAAACCTATTTCTGGTCTGTTTCATGGAATCCTGATAGGTTCAATTGTTGCAAATTCATTTCACCATTCCAACTGATCCCAGGGCATTCACATGTTGGCCAAGGCAGATATCCTTGACGTTAAACTGCAAAATCTCTTATTTCTTGAGGGTTCATTTTGACCTGTCTTTAGCACAAAGACTTTGGTGGTCTTTTCTGTAAAGTCCTCAACAAGAGTTGAAAGAGGAAGCTCTGCTGGGACAGATCCATGAAGCTGAAGGTTCCTTTGGTGCTGGGAACACCACAAATCATTTCTTCATGGCTAACACGGCTCTTCTGGGATGGAGAGCTGGGCTGCTCAGACCACGATGGAGGAATGGCTGTGCAGGCCGAGTGATGAGGACCCATGGCTTGGTGCGCATGGATTTTCATCATTGGTGGCTCAAGGAAAAAGAAGGTTTGACCTCAGTGTAGAGTTAGAGCAAGGGAAATGCCTTTCTTTCTTAGGAGTCATGAAAAGATCTCTCTACTTATAGCTAGTTCAACAAGACTGCAGGTTTTCACCTCTTGACAGATGGAAATCAGAATCATACAATAGTTAGGGTTGAAAAGGACCTTAAGATCATCCAGCTCCAACCTTCTCTTAAATAAAGACTTAAGACATGAACATCTCATTTTTGCTGGGACAAACTAAAAACCAGGTGGCACCCAAAGAGCTGTCTCATTTTTAAACGCTTCATGCTTGGACTTGTTACAGACGGTGCAGAGATTTGCCTCAGGGGAAGGCCAGACAAAACTGCACAAAACGATGTCTCAGGGGGAGATCGGGAAGCTGGTGGCCACACAGAAGAGCCTGGCTCCAGATGGGAGGTAGGAAACATGGCTGGAGATGGGAAATGAGTCCCTCTCGTTTCGTTCTTTCTCTCCATCACCTTGCTGAGCCACCCTGGCTCCTCTGAAGGTTCACCAATCAAAGTTGCTACTTGTCCAGCCTTTCCTACATGAGTGCAGACAGGCCAGTTAGAAAACTCATCCTGTTATGATGACTTGGGCCTCATGTCCCATCCCAAGCCGCCTAATTGCATGCATGAAACTCAATTTTCTTGCCTTTCTTGAGGACAAGTAGCCTGGTTTTCCCAGTAGAAGTTGTTTGTATTTAACTCCTCCTCAAACACCATGAAGGTCAGGACATTTGGGGTAGTTTTAGGTAGAAGAACATCTCCTAGTTGATGTTGTTCCTCTTTCCACAACTTATTTCCAGGCCTCAACGAGCCAAGATGAGGTTCTGGGTGAAGGGAAAGCAGGGGGAGAAGAAGACCTCACGGGAGAAGCTTGCTACCCAGTCTGAGCTGCTGGAGTTGTATGCGGAGAAAGAAGCCCCTGGCAGGGAGGTGATTTCTGGTTTGCAGCTTAGTGAAGGTAAGTGTGGGGTGGCATGGTGCTGGTGGTGTAAGGAGCAGAGAAACTGTGTCTGGTCTCATGACAGAGGGAAAAGCTAGTGTAAACCTGGCTTTACACTGCAACAAAGCATAGCCCAAAATATAGGGACTTAGGTAAAGGTGTAGAAGAGAGGAAGGTTGGTTTATCTATCAGGTGTCTGTAATGGGAGTATTGTGTATGGTGGTATGGTCTAGCTGAGGCTGCTGTGGGAAAACGGGTTGGGAAGCTGCACAAATTGAATGTCCAAGCTAGTTCATGTCTCTTGAATTCACAGGCAGTGACAACCAAAAATAAAGGCAAGTAGGTTAAAGGGTGGGATCCAGAATGGGTCCTAGAGGAATTCTATGTCACTAATCCTCCAGCAGCTGGCTGGACACAGACAGATGTTTCACTTCTTGGTGGAGGAAATAACCAAAGGAGAAATTATGTTTAATCTTCCTATACCACACAGTGCTTTTCCCCTCCACAGGTTTACACCAATGCCCATCTCTCTGGTTTAGTGGCAGAATTCTTTTTCATCTGCTCTTCTGTCTCTGTCCCCCTTTGTGATTATCACCCGTAGAGTTGGGTCCTCACCACCTGACCCCCCCTCGGAGCCCTGAGCTGGCCGGTATCTACCGACGGGAGTTCAAGGAGAACAAGGAGCCCTCTCCCAAAGTGAAACGCAAGCGCAGCGTCAAGATCAGCAATGTGGCTCTGGAGCCCGTGCAGTGGCAGAATGATTCACTGCAGATCATAACCAGTGCTGGTGACTTGAAGAGTATGGATGAGTTTCTCTTGAAAAAGGTAACTCCTTCCTCAACGCTCCAGCTAAATCTTCAGAGAGCTCAAAGAGCATATGGAGGAAACAAAGCCAAAATTATCCTGGGGGAAGCAGTAGAATCAGAATGGTTTGGGTTGGAAAGGACCAACCACCTGCCACGGGCAGGGACACCTCACGCTAGACCATTTTGCCCAAGCCCTGTTCAACCTGGGGCAGCCACAGCTTCTCTGGGCACCCCATGCCAGTGCCTCAGCACCCTCACAGGGAAGAACTTCTGCCTTATATCTAACCTGAACTTCCCCTGTTTCAGTTTAAATCCATCTCGTCCTATCACTACAGTCCCTGCTGAAGAGTCCCTCTCCAGCATCTTCGTAGCCCCCTTTAGACACTGGAAGCTGCTGTGACATCTCCACGCAGCTTCTATTCTCCAGGCTGAACAGCCCTGTGTTCTCAGCCTGTCTTCATATGGGAGGTGCTCCAGTCCGTGATCGTCCTTCTGGCCCTCCTCTGGACTTGCTCCAATAGTTCTATGTCCTTCTTCTTTTGAGGACACCAGAACTGGGATACTATAATTCATCTAGGGTGCACTGCATGCACCAGGGCAGGCTTGGGACAGAAGGTGGCATGCTTCAATGCTTTCATTGCTTTGAGCTGCTCCTCATCAAAAATGGGTGACCTCAGAGGGGAGGAGTTGATGGCTGCAGGGAAATGCTCATGTTTCTAGTTTACATGCAGGAGAAACCACCTTGTAATCATTATTAACATCATCTGCCTGTGGTTGAGCAGCTGCTTCATCTCACACAGTGCTCAGCCACAGCACAAGTGGCATGGGTGAATAAACCCTTTTGGTTTCCCAGATGAATGAACTGGATAATGAGGACAGCAAGAAGGACACACTCGTGGATGTTGTGTTCAAGAAAGCGCTGAAGGAGTTCCGACAGAACATCTTCAGCTTTTACTCTTCAGCATTGGCAGTAAGTGTCTGGATGATGGGTGACAACTTCCACCTCCAGGAAAAATAAGATGCTCTGCATCCTCCTGGTGGCTGAGACATTGCTTAGCCTTCCATTCCTGGTCTGCTTATCCCAAAGGATAGATACTCTTCCTTTGTATTCAGTCCCATGAGCTGTAAATTTGGACTAACTCTTACTCTTTAGCCAGCTCTTGACACATGTGTAGAGATTTCTGATGGCCTCATTATAATCCAATGGGAAATGACAGTAAGTCAATGCACTCTTTGCCACCCAAAGTGCCTGAAAGCCTTTGTGTTACATTTATAAGAGATGGAGACATCTGAGCAATGTGGAGCTCTGCTCTTCTGCTGTTTCTGAATTTGAGCAATGATTGCTACGGCTCATGATCACAGTGATCAAGAAAAGCCAATTTATTGCCCAGATTGCATGAAGAGTTCCCTCTGAGACTTGATCTGGCACTTAACATTCTACTGCTCTGCACACTGAGAAGCCATGAAACGACTCTGTTAGATGATCTGATTTTCCTTCTTTTTATCATACTTGGACCTTTCCTGAGTGGTTGGAAGCAGGGCAGCCTGAAATGATTGTCTGGAGGTTAAAAGGCAATCTGAGCTGTATAAAAATCACTTTTCTTTTTGCTTCTGTTCCCTTACAAGATGGATGATGGGAAAAGCATCCGCTATAAGGACCTTTACGCCTTATTCGAGCAGATTCTGGAGAAGACCATGAGGCTTGAGCAGAGGGACTGGAGTGAGTCTCCAGTTAAAGTCTGGGTCAATACCTTCAAAGTCTTCCTGGATGAATACATGATAGAGTACAAACCCCTGGACTACACTGCAGTAAAGGTAATTGGCACTTTTCTTAAGGTGCTTGAAGATTTGGGAATTGTCTTTCCGTGGAGTTGTGCTCTATGTAGACACATGGGAACCTCTTTTGTCTTCTCCACTACTTTAAGCTGAGGTGGACAACATAAGGGTGATTCGTTGGTTGTGTTTCACTGCACTCAGCAAACCCAACTCACATCAGGGCTGAGCTGGGCTTTGGCTAATACCAATGGGTAGATATTGTCTTCAGGGCAAAGCTGCAA
The DNA here is from genome assembly GCF_012275295.1 of Melopsittacus undulatus. Taxonomy (NCBI): domain Eukaryota; kingdom Metazoa; phylum Chordata; class Aves; order Psittaciformes; family Psittaculidae; genus Melopsittacus; species Melopsittacus undulatus. The sequence continues at coordinate 12,034,611 of NC_047535.1, read as the reverse complement.
CCATCTGTGGGTGATCAGAAAGGCAATTCCTGGTGCTTTTTTTTTTAGTTTTGGGGGATTTTCTCCAGTCTTTGAGGGCAATTGGAAGAGATACAAGCATTCCTGGTCTCCTGACCTCTTCCCAAGTGACCACATCACCATCAGTTGGGTTGCAGGAGAAATGGACATGGGCAGTGGCTGTCCTCAGGGTCTAGGTATGGTTTTTAGAACAGCCAGAGCTTGCAGCATGATCTCATGATCTCACTTTCTGGTCTGTCTTGCCTGAGAGGACAGCCATGCGGTCTCTGGCTGGGCTTGGGAGGTGGTGTTTATTGTATAAATACCCCATCTTCTGGCCCTTCTGCTCCAAGTCCTCCCCATGCTTCTCTCCAGGCAGGTTTTCTTAAGAGCAGGCTGAGCATCAGCTCTGGCTACAGTGCTGTGCCACATTCACCTCAGGTGTCTTGCATGAGATGGGAGATCAGGTCACTGCTGCAGGACTTGGAGCTAGAGCAGCAGCTAATCTGAGCTCTGGGATGAAGATGGGGGCAGTTGTCCAGGGGATTTCTGAAAACAGGTGATCCATAGGAGGGTTTTCTAAAGTGGCTCTCCTGGGGTTGCAGGTGCACTGGAGAACAGGGTGGAAAGCAGTGGGCAGCATGAGATACGAGCCCTTCATGCACTTTGCCTGGGGAAATTGTCCCTGAATACACTTAAATCTCTTTCCAATGCCAGGTGCCAAAAACAGAACGAAAAAAGAGAAGAAAAAAGGAAGCAGATGTGGTAAGTGAACACATTAAATAATGAATGTTCTTGTGCCCAGAATGATGAGCTATAAGAGACCTGGTCATGGCACATCCTATGCTGAGGTCCGAACATCACACTGTACTGAACATGCAACTGTGAAAGGATGTGCTGGAAAGGTGGACGGGGGTGGATGTGGTTTGTTTGGTCAAGGATCACTGTAGGTTGTTCTCTGAAAAACCATCCCACATCAGTCAAGACAGTAAATATAATGTCAAGAGTTATTATAGAAGAACTCAGAGGAAAAGTGTTCTAGGCTTCTGCATAAACTTACAGGGTGTGGTTTAGAACTCTAATGTCAGAGATGTAGGAGATTACATCTCCCTTTTTCATAAAGGATCTGATAGCATTAGTAAGGATGTAGATGCAAAGCAAAAAGGGGCCATGGATGCGTGGAAGAATCTTCTTAACATGGAGAAGCTGACCAGCCAACCTCAGTCAAACACTGTTTCTAACTTGCTTGTGTGATGGTTCAGTTCCCATAAAGGCTGGATTGGGTTGCTTGTGGGGTTATTGGGCTGAAAAGGAAATAAAAATAGCAAATAAAAGCAAATAACAGCTAAAAGCTGGTGAGCTGACCATGTTCATCTTCTCGTTTTGCAGCACACTAAGCACACATCTCCTTTTAATCACCACTCAACCTTTATCATTGCAGGTGGAAGAGCACAACGGTCACATTTTTAAGGCGACCCAGTACAGCATCCCCACTTACTGTGAATATTGTTCCTCTTTGATCTGGATAATGGACAGGGCTTCTGTTTGTAAATGTAAGCACACTCTCTTTGGTCTGTTTTCATGAGTTCGTATCACAGTGATGAGCTTTTGCATTTTGAAAGGTGTTGGCTGCTCTTTCCTGCAGCCCCACTCTCAAATAACTTGTGTTTTTTCACATTAAAACATCTTTAGGGGCAGATCTTAAGGATTTTTGAAGTCAACTAGTAAGTCCATCCCAGCAACCCTTCCAGTCCTCATGTTACAATTTGGGTGGAGAGAGCTTTGCATGTTACACATTTTATCCCATAAGGTTCTATGGTCATCCCATAGGGTCAAACCGTATTTGTCACAGTAAGAAGGATGGTAGAGTCAGGTATGGCAAACATGACCTGCAACTTCAGCCCATAGAATGCCTGTAAGTCTCATGACCTTGGAGAATTCATCTGGTTTAGCCTATTTGGCCTCCAGGCACATCAATTCCTGGGGAGCTCAGGGAAGTGGAGGAGGATCAATGGGAAAGATTGATCCATTGCTTTGGATTTTCTGACATTTCTGTGCTTAAGTTGGAAGTATCAACTCTGGGTATTTCAAGCTGAAGCACAGGACAGGAAGAATACAGATTAGGTGCTATTTCCAACCTCTTTGAGGGTATTTTTTTGGAGCAAGTCCAGAGGAGGCCACAAGGATGATGAGGTGCAGGAGCATCTCCTGTATGGAAACAGGCTGAAAACACTGGGGTTGTTCAGCCTGGAGAAGAGAATCTGTGTGGAGACATCAGAGCAGCTTCCAGTGTCTGAAGGGGGCTACGAGGATGCTGGAGAGGGACTTCTTGTCAGGGACTGTAGTGATAGGACAAGGGGTGATGGGTTCAAACTGAAACAGGGGAAGTTCAGGTTGGATATTAGGCAGAAGTTCTTCCCTGTGAGGGTGCTGAGGCACTGGCACAGGGTGCCCAGAGAAACTGTGGCTGCCCCATCCCTGGCAGTGTTGGACACAGGGGCTTGGAGAAAGCAGTTCTAGTGGAAGGTGTCCCTACCCATAGCAGGGGGTTGGATCTGGATGACCTTAAGGTCCCTTCCAAAACAAACCAGTCTGGGTTTTTATGATTCTATTTATGTCTGATAGCTCAGAGTGACTCATGATTATTTTCCAAGTTGAATTTAATGTTTCAAGGAGCTGAATATGGGACTTTTATAATTAAAGGCTTCATTTTTTTCTGTTTGTTTGAGTGGATCTAATACAGATTTGGCCCCTGGAAACTGCAAATTCAATGTGCTTTTGACCTGCTAGTCCTGTGAGGAGCTACTTAATTCATATTAATTCATATGTCTCCAGTGATGCGACTTTTTGGATTATTAAATCCTCCTTTTCTTCATTGCAGTATGTAAATATGCTTGTCACAAGAAGTGCTGTCTTAAAACCACGACCAAGTGCTCCAAAAAGGTAAATGTCTGTCAGTCCTTTTCTTTCATCATCTTTCATTTTATTTCAGACAGTGAGCCCAAGTTTGTATAAAAAATGTTTGCAGGCACAGAACTTGATATAATGCTGGCAATAACCCTCCTTCGAGCAGCAGCTTGGACCAGAGATCCCTGAAGGTCTCTCCAGCCAATGCTTTGGTGTTTGCATGGGGACTAACGCAGTGACGCATCACTGTAGATCTGCGCAGTCATGCAGCAGATGGTGCAGTGATGTTCCCTGCCTTTATCCACACTGAACCATAGAAAGCTGTCCTTACAGCTTATAGGACTTGGAAATGGGGTGTTATCCTTAAATGTAGGATTATTCCTGGAAATAGGGGTTATTCTTAACCCAGTTGGTCCCTGTTGAGGCTCACAGCACAGTTTCCAAACAGGAGCAGCACAACAGCTGAGCAAGGAAGGGTGAATGGAGGATGCTCAACACTCACCATCCTCCTTAGGGGGGAATTAAATACTGTGTGCTGCGTTTTAAACGTATGGAGAACAGTGAATGAATGTAACCGGTCACTCTGACTAATGTGAGCCATCAGGATTTGGAGGTTTTTTTCTTTGAAATAGTTTATTTTATGCCCCAAAAGAATGATAATACAGCCAGGGTAATAATGTGTGCAAAGCTTTGTCAGCTCCTTGTGAGGCTTCTCAAGGAATAACAGCCTCTATAAAGCTGCATGATTACATTTTTCCTAATAAGCTGAATATATACATTGAACATATATATGAATATACTTGTATTTTGAATATATATAGTATTTTTGCTGCACTCCTTCCCTTTCTGGGAGTGTTTCTGCAAGAGCTGGGAACACCTCACATGAGTTTCTGCTCTAAAATCTGGGAAGTTCATTGAGATCTCTGATTATCTTAGGAGAAATTCAGAGGTGCTTGGACCCATCTCATTTCTTGTGGTAGCTCTGCACAAGGATGTTTTTGTGCTGTACCCAAAGAAGCAAGTTCACTGTAGCTTTCCACCTGGGTGGCTGGAGGTCCTTCTCTAGGAAGACTCTGGCTTGTCTGTACTTAGTTGTTTTAAGGTTGTTTTTAGTGACAGGGAGCCACAAACCCTCTCTTATCCTTTGAGAAAGAGGTCTTTATTTTCTTGCAGCAGTTGATTTTGTAACTCTTAGCCTTGTCCCAAACTGGATCTGTTTCTCCAGATCTGTGGTGAACTTGAGCAAATGCCAATTTCATCTCTCTCTATGGTCATGGAATTGTTTTCACCCATACTTCATCTCAGCACTACCTGCTTTGAGTAAAGCAGCACGTGGGGTTTGTGTCATCATGTTTGCTGGTGGCCATTTGAGCAGCAGGTGATGAATTTCAATTGGTAGCTGAGACCAGGTGTTCCTGGGGTGGGGTTTTTTCCCTAGCACAGGAAACAGTGTGGACATCTTCCCCACATCATCTCATAAGGTTGACAGATCAGTGAAAGGATGAACCTGAATGGGGAAGACAAAGATGCAGGAGTGGTTATAAGGGCAGCTGTGACCTGGGTCATGGTCACCAACAACTTGTTAATGACTGGCCTGCAACATATGTCTTTTCATATCCCTTTTGCTGGCACCAGGAAGTCGTGTCAGTATTTCACCTGGTTTTTTGAATTTTCCCACTCAGAATCTCCCACACAGGAGAACTTTGTCCAAATTGGAATGTGCCAGTTACCCAGTCTCCAGTGAATGTTTGCAGCCAGCAAAAGGGTCTGTCCTGGCAGACATAGATGGGGATTTTCATGCTCTTATTTTAGCATCATGTTTGTTCACATACATTTTGTAATTGCCAATGCTGCAAGTTAATCAAAGTCCTCAAGACTCAGATTTGCCTGTTCTGCTTTGTGCATCCCCTTTGGGGAGTGAAATCATCCCCAGAGAAGATGCTAGAGAGGCAGGAGGTGGAGGAGGACCATGCCTGGCTGCCTTGGCTCTGCCAGGCTGAGAATATACCACAGTTGGGTGGTTGAAGAAAGATCCAAAGTTTTATGATTTCAGGTGCATGCCCAGAGACCAGCTTAGAATTGCAAGACATAATTGCTGGCTGTCCTTCATTAGACTGACTTGCACATCACCTGGATCAGCTGAAGAAGCCTGAAGGGCAGCCGGATCTGAGCACTGCACCAGCATTGCTTCCTGGAAGGATTTTCAACCCCTTTTTTCCCTTTTCCTCCTCAGTATGACCCCGAGCTGTCGTCTCGGCAGTTTGGTGTGGAGCTCTCTCGGTTGACCAGTGAGGAGCGGGCAGTGCCGGTGCTGGTGGAGAAGCTCATCAACTACATCGAAATGCATGGGCTGTACACAGAGGGCATTTACAGAAAATCAGGGTCCACCAACAAGATCAAGGAGCTGCGGCAAGGACTTGATACAGGTAAAAGGATGGGGAAAGACCATGCAGGGAGGAAAATCTCTGCAACAGCAAGGTTGGATGTGAGGAAGATGGAATGCTTCATTGGGATGAAACAAGGGAGCGGTCCTGCCTTCCTTCCTGTGCAAGTGGTGCTTTCATATCTCCAACAAAACTCAAGTCACCAGCTCATGCATTTTGGGTGCAGTTCCTGAAAAAAAAGTAATTCTGGTAGAGGGAAAACACTGCTTTACTTACACTGTAACAATTGATGCCAGCAAGAAAAGAAATCCTGGTTCAACCCAAGGTTCCTTGCCCCGGAAAATGCATTTCTCTCTAATTTTAACAGGTAGAGCTGAAAACAGGTGCTGGGCTTCTTGCCATTGAATGCAGTGTCGGTTTGGGGTGGCAAACATTTTTTAGTGTAGAGGAGTAACTTCTCATAGAATGGTTCAGGTTGGAAGGGACATTTAATGGTCACCTGGTCCAACCCCCTGGCTTCACTAATGGCTTCATATTGATTGTTGCCTCTTGTTTTTTCATTTTTCCTCATTCTGTTGCCAAACCCAGACATTGATAATGTGAATTTAGATGACTACAACATCCACGTCATCGCCAGCGTGTTCAAACAGTGGCTCCGAGATCTGCCCAACCCTCTCATGACCTTCGAACTCTATGAGGAGTTTCTGCGGGCGATGGGTAAGAAGCCTCCTTTGGTATCTCATTCCCTCAGCAGAGAGAAAAGGTGGCCTAACTTTTTATTTAGTCTCTGGGCCCAAACCAGCTAGTTTTGCCAAATTACCTTTACTGTGTTTCAAAGCCTGAATTTTTGGCTATAAGGGTTTTTTCACAAGAAGCCACAGGCAGTTCAGTCTCACCTTTGGTGACACACATTGCATCATGGTTCAGCAGATTTCAACCCAAACCATTAGCCAGCAGTTCCATCCTTTAAGTAGCGAAAGTAAGTAAGTGTTAAGGTATCATTTTAAATAGGAGAAAGAATTAGAAGCTGTTCCTAAACACTGCTGCTTCCTCTGCAGGCCTCCAGGAGAGGAAAGAGACTGTACGGGGAGTGTATTCAGTCATTGACCAGCTCTCCCGCACCCATCTCAGCACCTTGGAGCGTCTCATCTTCCACCTGGTGAGGTACGTTAAGCCAGGGCCACTCTGGGCAAGGGGAGGATGCTCAGGCATCCTTCATACCGAAGTCACGAAGACTGAAAGGAGGTGGGAAAGGGAAAAGGAGAGTTTTCACATCCATCACACCTCGCAGGAGGTGGCCCCAGAGCTGTTCTCCAAATGACCCTTGTATTGATGAACAGCCTCTGCAGTGTTGTGGTTGCTCATAGTGCTTGCAGGTCCATGGTGCCCCTCACCACTGCAGGGACAGGATTTGTGGGTGAAAAACGCTGGGGTTTTGCTTGCCTTAAGAACACCTGAGATGTATTCAGGTTTGGCTTTCTCCAGCAGGCAGAGCAAAGATGAAAGCAGAATAGCGTGCTTGCTAGCAGAGCAAGACTGCACCGTAGATATGTTGTCTCTTCTGTTCATCCATGGAGGAGATGCAGTGGGAGGTGCCTTCACCACTGACTTCTGGCTTAATCCCTGTTTTTTCTAGGATTGCCCTCCAAGAAGAGACCAATCGCATGTCAGCTAATGCCTTGGCCATTGTCTTTGCTCCCTGTATTCTCCGCTGCCCTGATACAACAGACCCACTGCAGAGCGTTCAGGACATCAGTAAAACAACCACGTAAGAACATGGTGCTGGATGATCCAGCGCCTGACCTATTTCCCTGTCACCATTCCTATCTTGATAACCCTCAGTACGGTCAAGTGGCTCAAGAATAGGAAGCTTAAGCATGGAAATTAGGAACACCTATTTCCCCAAGAGGTTGTTAATGGGGATTTTTAAGCTATGAGGATCCACAAGAGCAGATCAACTTGTGTTCCCACCTGGCACTTCCCAGCAGGAAAAGGTGAAGCTTGTGCTGAGGTGGTATATTCATACTTAATCTGGAGAGGTGGGAGGAAGGGGTTATTTGATGAGGTGAGTTTGGTCTGCAGCAATGTTAATACTGCAGACTTGCATTTCTTTAAGGTATTTGACATAACTGCAAAGGTTTTACAGAGGAAAAAGTGAAGCACCTGCCAAAATTCAGTCTGGCTTGTATTAAGTAGATTTAAAAATTGATAATGGAGACAATGATAATGATGGAAACCATCCAGTGAAGGGCTGGGCTTCTGAAAGAGTTTGGTTTACTGCCAGGAAGTATTAAAGTGGTTGGAGACCAGAACGTGTTTGGAGGCTCAGCTGGTAGGAGCACTCATCCTTTCACAGGATATCTCTGTAGCTTCTCTCTTGGACTTTAGCTATAGCACATCCTCTGATTTTGTTACATGGAAAGGACTACATTTTTTCCACAAACACACTCCTGACAGCATTAAACAGTTCTGCTAAACAAGCTTGCTGAAGGATTACTGCATGTAAGTGAGTTGGAGGCAACCTGCCTTCCCCAGGTTTGTATTTCTTTGATCCCTCTTCCAAGAGAGGGATCTTTATCACTCTTTTTGGAGGAATTTGCACTACCCTTTGGTTTCCAGCTGGAGCTTTCTCCATCTGTGTTTTCCATCAGGGCAGATCTTCAGGCAAGACAGAGACGGCTCAGATCAAATTGTTTCCTCTTCCAATCTTGTCTTTTTTTCCCCCTTTAGGTGTGTAGAATTAATTGTCATCGAGCAGATGAACAAATACAAGGCTCGTCTCAAGGACATCAACAGCCTGGAGTTTGCAGAGAACAAAGCCAAGAGCCGCCTCTCCTTGATCCGCAGATCGATGGTGAGATGCCAAAACCATCTCTGACCCTTCCCATCCCCTCCTTGCCACTGAAGCAACCCTTCCTTATCTTCTCCTGCTTATCCCAGCCTCCCAAACCCCTCACACCTCCCACACCAACCTCCCCAGGACAGGGACCCTCAGCCCCATGGAGGCTCCTTACCTTTGCAGGGAGTCATTCCAAAGCACAAGAAAGTGGGAATGGTCTGTGGAAATGTGGTCACTCCAGCTCAGGTGCTCCTGATCAGTGTTTCCATCTTGATTTGAACTTGTTTGATTATGGGTTGAGTCAAGCCTTTCACTGACCAGCTCAATGTTGCCCCATGGGGGACCTGGACCATCCTTTTTCGTACTCATTTGCTTTATCTGAACCCAAAATGAGCTCCTCAGAGGCTCTCCCTGTTCCCACACCATCTTTTTGGGAAACTCAAATCCATCTCATTGAGCTGCCATTCTGCCTTGGGGGCCAGCGGGCTGTGGATGCACGCTGCACTTGGCTTGTTGGGCTGTGGGAGCGAGACAGACTTGGCACAGCGTGGTTGTCCCAGGCTTGGGCTGAGGAGCCAAGTGACACTTCTGCTTGGACCTGCCCGCTCTGGTCCTCAGGGACATGTTGCTTCTGCTTTCTCGGGGATGAAATCCAAGTAGGGGCTGCCCAAGGTCGTGGGGCTGGTGCTACAGAGCTGCCCTGCTCATCCTACTTGAAAAAAAAAACCCATCAAAATGAACAGAAACGGGTTTTTTTTGCCGGGGCAATGGCATGTGCACTCTAACCTTCTGCTTTCCTTTTCATCTCCTCTCTAATCCAGAAACCTGTACTAATTGCAGTTAGATTTATGAGCATAACCCGCAGCTCAATCCCGGTATGTATTCACTGCAGTGCGCCCCGCGCCAGCCGCCGCGTCCCTTCGTTGTGTGTCACCGCCACTCATTCCAGCCCCGTCCCACCGGCCATTGTCCGTGAAGTTGCCCATCTGGTCCCCAAGTGGGAGCTGCTCCTCAGGGTCACTGTTTCTCCAGCAGGTCCCCCAGGCACCAGGAGTTTGGGATGGTTGCCACTTGGCCACCCCAGCAAGCAGCTCCTTGAAAAACTGCATTCTGCCCCTTCTCCCCTTCCTACTTTTTTTTCCTCTTCTATTTTCTTTTCCCATCCTGTGAGTCCCTCTTTTTTTCTTTGCTTGACTCATCCCTTTCCACCCCTATTTCTGCTCACTCAGGGTATGTTTCAGCATCATATTGCTTTCGCAGTGTTGCTGTATCTTAAGATGGTGGATAAAACCAGTGGCTCAGATTCCTCTGTGACCTCGAGGCATATGAAGGCCTCCTCCACCTTCTTGCAGGATCAGCACCACCACCCCTTTGTACAGAAGGGCACAAGACCCAGGTTGGAATTGGAAGGCATCCAGCAACCCCTTTATTCCCCAGCTCCATCCAAGCTTGACTTTGAGTTCCAGTGAGAAAAGTGCTTGCAGGTTTTTGGGGATACTTCTGGAGCTGTTTCCCTTCCTACCAGATTCAGCCCATGGTGCTTCTCCCCATCCATGCGGGTCAGGAGACAGAGAAGGGCAAAACTCGAGCTCTGCTCCCCGATGCTGTTTTGCAAGCACACCATTTCACAGGGGCTTAAGTCCACAAGCCAGTGGGATCCTTGGGATCTCAGGGGTTTTGGCTAATAGGATTCAGGTAGCTGCGCTTCAGCTCAGGAGCCCACGTGAGAAGGTGTCAGAGGAATGCCAGGGCACAGGAGCAGCTTTGCTAACACAGGAAGGTCTCTGAGATGTGACATTAAAAGATGAAAAGGATGAAATGGAACAAATCTCTCTTTTAGAGGAAAAAAAAAAGGAGGCTTCTTTACACTGCCCACCTGCTCTGGGTACATGGGTTATCAGGAAGAGCCAGGGATGCCACAGCTGCAGAGACTAGATAGTCCTACGGGGAGAAAAGCTGTGTTGCAGCAAGCATGGAGGTGCAGGCTTATCCTGGGTGATAGTTGTCAGGAGGGCACCAAGCAAGGGGCACATCTCAGGCTGGTCGATGTTGCCCAAGTCCTGGTCAGTTGAGGATCTAGAATTTAGAAGATGAGACACGTCTGATTATGATAATGGTTAAGATGAAGCTTTTTAATGTCTGTGGTGTCCCTCATCCAAGGGTGGGTGAGGAAAGGATGCAAGATGCAATCTGATGATAAAGTGGGAGCCAGGTGCCCTGAAATCAAAGCCCTGGTGACACTTCCACCCAAAGTCAGCATGGACCTGGCACATCAAGCTTCCCATTGCATGGGCTGTCAAGCTTTGCGGAAACCCATCCCGCTGCCAGCTGCGCTTGCTTGGAAGGTCCAGGTTGCACTTGGTCCATCAGCACCACACTCACCACCTCCATCCTCACCTCCTCCAGCGTGTTGAGTCTTTCTGGTACCCCTCCCAGCCTGGGGTGAGATTTTGGAGAGTCTCGGGTGCAAGCACCAGTGGTGCACTGAGGACCAGTGGCCAGGGCCATTGCCTTTGCTTTTTGGAAGAGCAGTGTGGTTGGCACCTAAGATGTTGGCAAAATCACCTTGACTGGTGGTGGTGACACCATTGTCTCTCTTCAGGGCAAAGGACGCGTGCGACGTGGTGCCTACCCCAGCCCAACATCTCCTGTTGCCGTGCGCTTGCCCTCAGTGACAGATGTCCCTGAGGAGACCATGAGCAGTGAGGAAGCCATGGAGATGGAGGTGACAGAGCAGCAGCAAGTGGCCATGCAGCAGGAGGAAAAGGTGCTGACTGAGCAGATTGAGAGCCTGCAGAAGGAAAAGTGAGTCTGGCTGAGGGTTTAAGCCATGTCCCCTAGCAGTAGGTTACCTATAGATGTTGCTTGACATCATTTAGTTGACGTACTGCTCCCAGGATGACCTGGATGACTCCATCCCTCCATGAATCTCTTCGTGTATGTGTATCCCTTTGTTCTCCTCCCCACCTTTTTGGTCCCCTTGGGTCAATGGGTTGGTTTTGGCAGGGAGGAGCTGACATTCGAGATGCTGACGCTGGAGCCCCGCGCCTCTGATGATGAAACCCTCGAGTCTGAAGCCTCCATCGGCACTGCTGACAGCTCTGAGAATCTGAACTTTGACTCCGAAGGAGCCATCTCTGATCGCTCGGGTAAATCCAGGAGTTCTTGGGTTTATCATAGAATCATAGACTGGTTTGGGGTAGAAGAGACCTTCAGAGCTCATCCTGTCCAATCCCCCTGCAACAAGCAGGGACATCATCAACTGAGCAGGTCACTCAGGTTTTTCTATCAGCTTGAGCAGGGTTTATTTGTTTCTTTCCTGCCCAGAGGAAATTTAAAGCCAGCAGCTTAAATGGGTGTAAAGAGCGGGGTTAAAGTTTGAAACACATGGGGAGGTGGGTGGTAGCATCCAGGGTTTGGTGGGGAGGTGAGCATTCCTCCAGCACTGCACATCAACATCCCAGGTGATAGTCCCAGTGAGATGCTGGGAACATTCTCCTGGCTTCATAGCATGTGTCCCCAGGGAGTGATGCCGGAAGCCTGTGTGGTTTTGGGGTGCTAATCCTCTGTTGGTCTTTCCCACCTCCCCCAGAGAGAAGCATAGCACTTACCTCCCTGCGCCCCGCCAAGGTGGAGGGGCCAAGCCGGCTGCGAAGGCACCCTAGGACACGTCCGGACCCTGTGGATCCAGCCGACATCTCCATCTCCTCCTCCTCATCCCAATCATCCACCTCCTGCCTGCCCCACCTTCCCCGGAAGCGCTTCCAGATGTATTCCAAATCACCTTTCTACCGAGCAGGGGGTCATGGCGAGGCTCCCGAAAGCCGGGCAAGCCCTGAGGGTTTCATGGGACCTCTCCGTTATCCCGAGGAGCGCCCTCAGTTCACCACCCGCGGGACGTTCAACCCGGAGAAAGGCAAACAGAAACTGAAGAGCGTGAAAACTTCCCCCCCAAAAACCAAAGAGCCCCCAGATGGGGGGACAGGGGGGACACGCAAGAGAAACCCCGAGGCCGACTGTGCTGCCACCCAATCCCTCGTCCTCCTGGGGAGCAACGAGTTCATGGTCTGAGATGTTCCATATCGTGTCCTGGAGCATCCGCCTGGTCCATGCTCCCAATGGCTTCCTTGCTAACACCAGGAGGCTGAATTCCTGATTTCAAAGGCCAGGGAGGGGGGACGGTTTTAACGGTGGCCTTAATGGTTATGGGGGGTTGAGGGTTTCTGAGGGAGGTGGACCAGGGTTGGAGGGGCACTGACGGGCTCCTGCGCCCTTCCCCTCAGAGCACCCCACGCTTTGGAGCATTGCACCGCCAAATCCTTGTGCCCAATCACCGTCGCCTGTGGGTAGGAACAAACCAAGCCTAAAACTCCTGTGGGAGCATCCCGAGCCAGCAGCGGCTCCAGCCAGCCAAGCCCTCCGCGCTTTAACCACCTCAACCACGCCAACGCCAAGCGCATGGAAAAGCGTTAAAATCTGCCAAAAACCACCTCTTTTTGTGTTATTTTTTAACATGACCTAACCACCTTCTCCTCTTTTTTTGTTTTGGAGACCATCAGTATTAAAAAATAATAATAATAACAATAATAATACTCAAGGACTACTTGAAGCTCTATTTGTTTATAAGCCGGTTACTGGAGTTTGATGTAAATAGATATATTTTTATTTTTATTTTGTTTTCTATTTTTCCCCAAACTGAACTTTTTGGTTTATTGTTATTGTTATTTTGTGGCCAGGGAGGAGGAAGCGATAGGCTGAGCCGTCCTGCCGGTGCCACCACCAGTGTCACCGTCCATCACTTGCCGCTACTACCTTGTTCTGTACCTGTACTTTGAGGTGTAATTAGCCTAATTTAAAAGCAATGCCCATGATAGGACTAATCAGCTCTTAATCCCTCCCATATCATCATCATCATCACATTCCGTGGCATCTGGAGAAGCTCCAGATACTGGAAAACCTCTGGAAAGGCAAAATTAAGAGCCCTAGAGCACTAATTAGATAAATAAAGGACAGCTCCATCCTCTCACCTGCATTGGGCACTGCAGGCTGAGGCTTATCCTTTCCTGAAACACCACCAAAAAAGGGGGGAAATGCCAAAAACCTGTGTTTTCCTGAGGATTTTGTGGTTTTCCGAGCATCTCTTCATCCCAGGGTTTAGCCAAGCTGCCCTTTGGTCACTTCCCCCTGCCCATTGCTTTTGAGGGATGGTTTATTTATTGGGGATTTGGTTTTCTTTTATTTCACTTTTCAAAGTTTTACTTTTCGTTTCATATTCTTTTTTTTTTCCATGGGCAAAAGCAATAGATGCTGCTGGGAGAGCGGGAGCATGGGAATGCCATCCACCTTGGTGCTGCATTTCAGGAGCAGAGCAAGACCCACTCAATCACCCCCACCCATAGGGGAAAATGGGATTTTAAAATCCTGAGTGGAAAATAGGCATTCTGGGACCACCCTGGGATGTGCTGGGAGGTGGGTGGTGGCCAAGAAAGTGAAAGATCCTGGGAATCCACCCCAAATTTCCCTAGAGCTGGAAATAGTGGGAGCATCCTTATGCTCTGCGCCAAAACCAGCCATTTCTGAGCATCTTTATCTAGAAGCCCAGGAATTCTCCTCAAAGTGGTTCCAGGTGAGGGTGTCCCTGTGGGAGGGCCAAAAGGCTCCAACCTCGTCCTTAGTTTTCCCAACACAACAGCATGAGCACAGCCGGGACAGCAGATGTGGCTTAGGCAGCGCCTCCAAATACATATATATGTGTGTGTGTGTATTTCTTTTCATATATATATTTCCCTTATATATAGATTATATATATGAAGAAAATAAATGTTCAAGAATATATATTCTATATATAAAGAAAATTGACATATGAAAGACTATGTATATTCTATATATAAAGTATATGTAAAATAATATATAAAGAATAAATATGTTTCTTTGTATGTTTTTATTTCTTTTATATATAATACATGTTTACATATAAAGAAATACAAGATATATGCTACATGTGAAGAATATATATATTTCTTTATGTATTTTATATATAAAGAAATATATATATAAAGAATAGATGAAGAAAATATATTTCTTTTTATGTATTATAAAATAATATATAGAGAGAAATATAAATATAGGACAAATATACTGTGTATAAAGAATATATATGTCTTTATGCATATATTTATATTTCTGTGTAAGGAAATATATATAAAATAAATGCATACCATGTATAAAGAACATATTTCTTTATACATAGAAATATTTTATATATATATACAAAGAAATATTATATATATTTCTTTATATATATAAGGAAATATATATATAAAGAAATATATATAATAAATATATTATGTATAAGGAAATGTATGTCAAATAGATGCATACTGTATAAGAAGAACATGTATTTCTTTATATATATTTTTCTGTATTTCTTTTATATGTATAAATATGTGTATGTTTATATAGATTTATATATTTCTTTATATAGAGCATATAGTTTTCTAAGTACATATATGCCATATATAAAGAATATATGTTCATATCTTTTATCTCTACTTCTTTATATATGTTTATAGAATATATATGGAATATATATAGAAAATATATAGAATATATATAGAAAACATATTTCTTTATATATATAATATATATTTGTGTATATATATAAAGAAAATTGATATAGAAGAAATATATGCATATATAGATATATATGTGTAAAATCCAGGCCAGGCAGAGGCTGAGCTGTAGAACAGGGGGTTCCAGGGCTCCCAACCAGCACATCCCCCAGGCATCCTCCACAGCCCCTTCCTGGCCCTTCCAGCAAGCCAAGGGATGGATCTGAGGCACGAATGTACTTACTACTGGAGCAGAGGAGCAGGGCTACGTGCGGTCAAGTGGTGGTGTTATTGTTATTATTATTATTATTATTTTTCATGGATTTTTTTAAAGTAATTTATAAGTCTGCTGCGTGTAAATTAAAACCAGATCTGTATTGTACGAGGATATATTATCCTGTGTCACCCACGCTAGGAATGGTTTAAAAAGGAGAAAAGAAAACCAAACAGAGAAATAAAAGTGTACTTCTCTCAAGATGAAGCGGTTGTGGTGCTGGTGACACCCCAAGGCACCGCTGGCTTCGGGGAGACTGGGGGGCTTTTTCCTTCTGCTCACAACCTGTCGTGTGGTTACAGTGCAATTGAACAAAGCCCCCGCCCCCCAGTGTCTGATGTCACATATCATACTGGATCCTAATTTCACGTATCTCTATGCAGATTATTTCTATTTTTCATGTACAGATTTTTTTCTATTCAGGTAATTTTCAGTTTATTTATTCAGAGTATTTTTATTTTATTTCTATTGAGATTTTATTCAGGTTATTCTTTATTTTAGTTCCATTCAGATTATTTCTATTCAGATTATTTTCAATTTATTTCAATTCAGATGATTTTCATCTTTCTATGCAGATTATTTCTCATCATATTGGCAGAGATAATTCCTCTTCAATTCATTTATCTTCAGATTAACTGTACTAATGTGAATTCTATGCAGATGATTGAATTTAAATCACTTCAGTCTCGTTCCATTTGCATAATTCACTTCAATTTCTATTCAGATCATTTTAGATTCTTTATTTTCATTTATTTCCACAATTCAGATTATTTCTCGTCAGTTTATTTTCACTGACATTCTCTCTAGTCAGCTTCTTTTTCTATTTATTTGCAGTCAGATTATTTCATCTTATTTATAATTATTCATATTATTCATATTCAGAGAATTTATTTTCAATTTATATTCTGATTCTCTCAGATTCTTTCTTTTCACTGTATTTATATGCAGATTCTTTCCAGTTAGGTTATTAATTTCACTTTTTCCCAAACAGGTCATTTATATTTATCTTGTTTATATTCGGATAATTTCTTTTTAGTTTGTCTTCAAATTGCTTCAATTTGTTTATTTTCATTTCATTTTTATTCAAAATATTTTATTCAGGGTATTTCTCATCAGATTATTTATAGTCATTTATAGTCAGAAAATTTATTTTAAATTCCTTTAAGTTATATCATTTTATTTCTTGTCACATCATTTTTATTAATCCTTTTTATATTCTGGTTGCTTAATTCCTGTTATTTAATTCCAGTTATTTCATCTTACTTGAACCTCTTTTATTTATAGTCAGATAATTTATTTTAAAGGTACTTCTATTCAGATGGTTTATTTCTATGTTACCTATTTACAGTCAGGTTAGTGATACTCAGGTGGTGCCATCCCCACCTGGGGACGGGGACCCCGATATGGTGGCACAAGGACACTGGCTTCAAACCCCCTCTTTATTCCAGGTATAAAACTGGGGGGCAGAGCAGGAGCCCCCCAGGACAAGGCTCAGTCACTGCGGGTCCAGTGGAATCATGGAGCTGAAGTCACACCCTGTGAGTGAGGGGCAGTGATTGTGTGACCATTGTCACCCCAAGGCTGGCATCACCCCCATCCAGTGTCACCGCTGGGCTGGCGTAACCGCACGGTGGCCATCACTGCTGTAGCCAGCGTCACCACAGGGCTGGCATCACCCCTGGACTGGCATGACACCAAGACAATGTCACCCTTGGGCTGGTGTCACCCCTGGCCAGTGTCACCTCTGGTCAATGTCACCCCTGTGGCCAGTGTCACATCTGGGCTTGCATTATCCCCAGCCAGTGTTACCCTTGGACTTGTGTCATGCCCCAAGCTAGTGTCACCCCCAGGGTGTCATCATCCTTGGTCAGTGCCACCCCTGGGCTGGTGTCATGCCCCCCCCCCCCCCCCAGCTGGTGTCACCCCTGGGTGGCAGTGGGTCCACATGGGTGCCATTGCCTCAGCAAGGGTGTCTTGCCTGCGTCTGTGGGTTCCTCCAGTGTTTGGGACAGCAGCATCCATCAAGGCACCCACCCCAATGAGATGCTCCTGGTGCTTCTTGCACCCACTTGGGGACATCCCCCTGCCACCAGCTGTCCCCAGTGAAGCTGGCCCCACATCCCAGCTGCTGACAGCATCCCATAGTCCTGGCCATCACCCTGGAGATGGGAGCACAGGCACCTTCACACCCTGCAGCACCCCAGGGCGAGGAGACCCAGGGTGGAGGTGACAGGGTGTCAATGTGAGGCGACATCAGGCTGGGGGAGGTCAGTTCTTGAACATGTCACACAGCAGCTTCTCCATGGGGGTGTTGCCGATAGTGCGGCGGAAGAAGAGCAGCTCCACATGCTCAGAGGAGATGAAGCGCAGTGCTGGAAGGAGCAGCAGCAGCTTCCCGAACCTGGGGGCACAGTGGTGGCCATGGGTGGGTGTCCCCACTGCTGGTGTCACGCGTGGGGACATGGGGACACCGTACCTGACAGGTTGCCCAGGGTAGTGAGAACGGTTGTGCTGGCCCAGCATCACCTGGGACTGGTCCTGCAGGTTCTCCACCTGTTCAGGGTCCTTCAGGCCTCGGGTCTCTGCAGGGACAAGGGTGTGAGGAGTGGTTTGGGGGCACAGGAAAGGGCAGTGGCCGGTGCTGGTGCATCCCCTCACCTGGTTTGAAGAGCACCACAGCCTTCATGCAGGCAAATTCAGTGGGGTCAACAGCCAGTGCCTTGAAGCGGCCAAGGGTCTCCTGCAGTGCCCGGACATCCAAGGCAGCTGGCAGCAGCTTCCCAGGGCCCGGCTCAGGGACAGCCAGCAGCGGGCAGCTCTCCAGAGGCATGGACCACTGGATGGCACAGAGCAGGAACAGCTCGCTCCACGCTTCCTCCAACAGGATCACCTGGGGACAGGGCAGGAACCCCAAAATCCCATCACCCAAAAAGCCTCCAGCACAGTTGGTTGGGTTGGCATCTTATGGTGGGATGGGACCCTGTGGTGGATGTTGGGATGCTCCAGCCATCCCCATCCCGCTGGTTGCCTGCATTTTTGGGGGTCCCCATTGCCCCATGGGAGTCTCCAACCCCACCTGGTCACGGAAGGGCAAATTGGAGAAGACAGGCAGGTTTTTGGCCCATTTCACCGCCATGAAGAGGAGACGTGCAGAAGTCTCATAGACGTTTTCAGGGCTGGCTGCTGGGTACGGTGCCACCTGGTACTCGCTCGCTGTCCGCTCCGGCTCACTGCCTGTCACATCCACTGTCTCATCGGCTGCAGGGACCAAAGGGGATGTCAGTGGTTGTCACACCATGGGGGCAGCCCTCTCCCCACCAGCAGCCACCCACCATCCTCAGGCTCCAACTTGGCGCAGGTCTCTGCTGTCATCAGGCTGGCCATGAAGCGATGGTTGGTGGGTGGTGTGGAAGCCTGGGGACCAGGGGTGACAGCAGCGGTGGCACTGGGACCGCGAGGAGCTGGGCAGGGGCTTGGTGGCACCTCACGAGTGGTGGCCACGTGCTCAGGGGGCAGCTCAGCATCCAGCTCAATGCTGTCCAGCCGGACCTGGGCCGTGCTGCGGGGCTGGCGCTCGTTCTGCACAGCTGCAGGGACACGGTGGCATCAGCACCAGCCCCGCCACTGCCAGCCCCTGCCACCCGTCACCCTGTCCCCACCACCGCCTCACCGTCCTTGTTCATGCCGGCTTGCAGGCACTTCTTGAGCCGGCAGGCCTGGCACTGGTTGCGGTGAGCCTTGTCCACCGGGCACAGCCCTGTCCCCGCCTGGCACCTGTGGGAGAGGTGGTACCTGACAGCAGCCCCTGGGGCAGCTCCTGTCCCTGGGGGGAGCCTGACAGGGGTGACATACCCTGGGGGTGCTTTGTCCCTCTTGGGTGTCTCGTCCCCCTGCAATGGGTTTCCTCCACTCAATGGGTGTCCCAACCTGATGGGTACCCTGCCCCAGTGGGTGCCCTGTCCCCAGTGAATACCCTACCTTGATGGGTGTCCTGACTCCGTGAGGGTGCCCTTGGCCCCCAGCCCAGGCTCCTGCCCCATTGTGTGCTTGTCCCCTGGTCCCTGTCCTGTTAGGTTCAAGCCTCCCTGGGTCCTTGCCATGCCCCACCCCATGTCCCTGTTCTACTTGCTGTCCATCCCCTGGGTCCCTTTCCCACTCAGTGCCTGTCCCCAGGGCTCCTACCTGATTGGGTGCCTGTCTCCCCAGTCCCTGTTCCATTGGGTGTCCATCCCCAAGGTCCCTGCCCTGCTGGATACCCATTCCCTGGCTCCTTGTTCCTCAGTTTTCTGGTCCCCCTGTTCCCTACCCCACTGGGTGTCCAACCTCGTGTCCCTGTCCCACTTGGTGTCCATCTCCTGGCTCCCTCTCCCACTGGGTGCCTGTCTCCATGGTCCCTACGCTTTTGGGTGCCTGTCTCCTTAGTTCCTGCCCCACTGGGTGCCCAACCCCTGGATCCCTGCCCTACTGGGTGCCTGTGCCACCCTGCCCCAATGGGCATCCATGCCCTGGGGTTCCTGTCCTGTTGGGTTCAAGTCCCCCTAAGGTCCCTGTCCCTCTGTCTGCCCATCTCAGCAGGTCCTTGCCCTGCTGGGTGTCCATCCCATGGGTCCCTACCCTGCTGGGTGCCTGTTCCCCAGGTCCCTGCCCTATGCCCTACAATGTGTCTGTCCCCTGGGTCCCTGCCCCATGGGGACCTTCCATCCCTGTGCCAACCTGTAGATGAGCTTCCTGCGGACGCTGCGCTTGAAGAAGCCACTGCAGCCGTTGCAGGCATAGATGCCATAGTGCTTCCCACTGCTGGTGTCCCCACACACCTTGCACAGCAGCACGGGGCTCAGCGCCTTGCCAGGGGCTGGGCTCAGACCTGCAGGTGAGGAGCCATCACATTCAAGGCAACTCAGGACACCCCAATGTCACTCGTCCCTCCTGCTCCCTGCTGCTCCCCAGCAACCTGGTGATGGGGTGGCTCCCACCTCTGCTGGTCCAGGCCAGGGACATGGATGGGGACACCTCAGACTGCAGGGATTGTGTATGAGGTTTGGCGTCTCCCTGCACCCCCGAACCCAGGATGCTGCCGGCCGAGCTCTCATAAGCCTTTTTAAAATAAAAGGGGATGAAGCTGTGTCCCTTGGGATGGGGAATCACAGAGAAGGGCCACAACCAGAGGTGTCCTAGAGAAGGACTATGGCTGGGACCCCAGGGCAAAATGAGGGCAACAAACATGGGCATAATGGAGAGGGTTGGGGCTGGGAACTACAGGTATCCCATCCTGGAGAAGGACCACAATGGGGACCCTCAGCATCTTGGAGAAGGATTATAGTTGAGGATCCCAAGCATCCTTCAGAAGGACCATGATGGGGACCCCAGCCGTCCTGGAGAACCACAGTGGGGACATTCTGAAGCATTCTGGAGAAAAATCATGATGCGGATCCTGGGTATCTTGCAGAAAGACTACAATGGGAGCCCCAAACATCCCAGGGAGGAGCCATGATGGGGATGCTGGGTGTCTTGGGTAGGGACCGTAATGGGAAACGCAGCCATCCTGGAAAAAGACTGTGATAGAGACCCTGGGCATCTTGGAGAAGGACCATGATGGGGACTGAAAGCATCCGGGAGAAGGCCATGATGTGGACCCTGAGCATCTTGGAGAAAAACGACAGTGTGGGACCCTGGTGTCTTAGAGATGGACCATCAAGGAGACACCAGGGACGAGCCACGATGAGGATCCTCAGGGACCTTGGAGAGTGACCACCACAAGGACCCCACTGCCGCCGCGGTCCCACCGTGTCCCACCACCTCTTACCCGTGGGGCTCTCCTCCGGGCCGGCGCTCACCCCCGACCCCGCTGGTGATGCAGCCATCCCGTCCGTCCGCGGCGTCCCCGACCAATCCCTGTGGGTGTGGGTGCCTGGGCTCTGGCGAGGGTGGGTGCTCCGGCAGCTCTGCGGGCAGCGGGGCTCGCTCTTGCTCTCTTCAAGGCAGCTTAGGAGCGGGCGCTGTGTAAGCAGCTGCCTCTTTGTCACCCCTTTAATCTTTAGTGTCTGCGCGGGGCGGGGGGGATCAATCAGCCACGCGATGAAGAATTAACAAGGTGCTGAGCCCCAGCCCTGTAACCCTAAACCCGCGACACCCAACACCCCCCCCCCACCGCGTGCTGCCACCCGCACCGTGTCACCCTGCCACCGCCTGTACCCACCCAGCACTGCAGGGCTGAGATTGCAGCTGTGCGGGACATGGGGCTCAGGGTAGGGACCCCCTGTGTGTGGGGGTGTGTGTGTGTCCCTCCTTGGGACCCACCAGGCCCTATAAGCGTATAAGCCCTTCACTAATGCGGTTAGAGGGGAATAACGAAAAGTGGTAATTAAAGGGGGTGATTTCCCTGCCCCCAAGTAATTAATTACCAGCCTTGATAGCGAGGGGAGGGAGGATGCTCCGAGGGCCCCCCCCCCCCCCCCCCGTGCCTCAGTTTTCCCCCCCAGTGCTGCTGACACGGCAGCGGGTGGGGGCCGGGTGTCCGGGTGGCCGCGAGGTTACGCAACCACCGCTAAACCCTTGCTGTGACAGGGCAGCACAATTTGGGATTTGAGGCTTTAGCTGTTAAACCCCCCCCCCCCGCCCGGCACAGGGGATGGGGGCTGCTCTCACCCGGCCCGGCTGCTGCCCAGGGATGGGCCAGCCTGCGGCCATGGGTCCCAGCCCCTGTGTCCTCCAGGAGGGGGGGCTCAGCCTGGGCCCCCATGGAGGTGTCTCATGGGGTGGGTGCTGGCAGCAGTGACACAAGCGGATCAGGTGGCTGTGGGTCACCCCTCTGTCATTCCTGCTTGCTGCCTGACTCCATCCACACTGCCTACAACATGCCTCCACCACCCCTGCCTGCAGCATGGCTCCACCACCTATGCCTGCAGCATTGCTCCGTCACCCCTGCCTGTACCATTGCCCCATCACCCCTGCCTGCAGCATTGTTTCCTGTTCCCCTGCCTGCAGCACTGCTCTGTTATCCTGCCTACACTATTGCTCCATGTTCCCATGCCTGCACCATTGCTCTATCATCACTGCCTGTAGCATCATTCCTTTATCCTGCCTGCAGCACTGCTCCATTATCTCTGCCTACACCATTGCTCCATGTTGCCCTGCCTGCAGCATAACTCCATCATCTTGCCTACACCATTGCTCCATCACCTCTGCGTACACCATTGCCCCATGTTCCCCTGCCTGCATCACCCCTGCACCCCTGGGACCCCCTGTCCTGTGGGGGTGCCCCGTCCCATCCTGCAGCCCCCATGCCGTGGTGGACCCCATCCTGACCCAGATCTCTGACAGCACCATCTGCGGCCGCCCTCCTCCCTCCTCAGAATTATGACGCTGGGTTAATGCGGCAGGAGCAAGCTGTCACCTCTCCCTGCCCAGCCTCTGCCCACAGCTTAGGTGCCTCCAGCTCCAGCAGTGCACCTTCACCCATGGGTGACACAACCCTGCAGCGCTCAAGGGTTGTCAGCCCACCCATGGGTGATGCGGGGACCCAGGCGCCTGGTGCCAGTGGATGGCAATACATGCTGAGTCGGCTAATTTGCCTGTCCCCTCCTTGCTGTCGGGTAAAAGCCAGCTCCAGAGCAGGGATTTGGGATGGGGATTAGCCAGGCCAACCATCTGCTGCCAGCCAATCATCAGCACACCCAGGAAAGCCAATAATTCCCAAAATGTGGTTTCCCACCCAATTTCTCTATTGGATGTCAACTGCAGCATGGGCTCCTTGTCAAGCAGCACCCTGGAGCTGAGCACTCCATGAGCACCCAACCCAGGCTCCCAGGGCAGCTCCTCCAGGCCCATTTCTGGGGAGCACCCCAGCAGGCCTGAGGCCACAGGCAAGGGGCTGCAGGCAGCTGGTGGGGGTGAAGGAGCAAACGTTAAAGCCCGCGGTGGGGCCGTGACTCGGCTCGGTGACAGACGCTGGGGCAGATGCCATGGGATTACCCAGCCTAAAACCTGGGGCTCTGCCCCCTCCCCCCCCCCCCCAGGCACAGAGCATTTAATTACTAATTTACTAATTACCCAAAGATGCTGGTGATGGGCTTGAAACCTGTGGCTGGGAGCAGCCCCAGGGCTCCAGCCACCCTAATCCCACCGGCTGTGGGGAGCTGGCGGATGAGCCCTGGGCAGGGGACAGCTTGGCTGGGGACATTGGGTGTCCCAGGGAAGCACCTTTATCCAACAGTGAGACAGGGTGGTGGGAAATAGGAGAGGACATTAGGAACAAGATAGGGATGGTGGGGACCAGGAGCAGGCGATGGGACCAAGGGAAGATGGTGGGCACCAAAGAAGGACAACAAGGACCAGAAAGGGATGAGGGGACCAGGAGGAGACAGTGGGGACTAAGAGGAGATGTTGGTAATCAGGAGGAGACATTGGAGACCAAGGGGAGATGGTGGGTACCAGGAGGTGACAATGGAGACCAGGAGGAACCAATGGAGATAAAGGAGACCAGGAGGGGTCAACAAGGATCAGGAGTGGGTGATGGGGATCAGGAGGAGGGGACGGGGACTATGAGGGGATGATGAGGATCAGGAAGAGACAATGGGAACCTGGATGTTTTCATGGTGACCCAGAGACAATGATGGATGATGGAGAGCAGCAGGTGATGGCAGGAACCAGAATGGGATGATGAAGAGCAGGAGGTGATGGCAGAGACCAGGATGGGTGATGGAGACCAAGACAGGACAATAGGGGCAGCATGGGGATGATGGGGACCAGGAGAGGACAATGGTGACACAGAGGAGCCAAGGGAACCTAGAGGGATCATGAGGAAATCATCATGAGCCACTAGTAAGGACCAGGAGGAGATGGTGGAGATCAGAAGAGGACGATAGGGACCAGAAGGGGCTGGTGAGAACTGTAAGGTACATCAGGATGAGACAACAGGGACCAGGAGAGTATGGCGGGGATCAGGGGGGCATAAGAGCAAGTAGAAGACATGGAGATCTGGAAGGGTTGAAGATGGATTGAAGGTGGCTGTGAAGGGTTAATGAGGCCTCCTGGCTCTGAGCTGTGTCCAAGCAGGCTCCGATTTCGGCTGTAATTAGCTCTTGTTTGTTGGATGATAAATGATGCTTTGGCGTTGCCTGATGACAGAGGGTGACAGCTCCCACATCACCCGCTCCAAGCCCTGCCAAAGCCTCCACTGACCCCATGGCACCAAGATTAAAATTTAATGTGACTCTGGAGCTGACCCAGGCACGAACCACCCTCGGGACAGGGGCTGGGGCCAGGCTGGTGGCCACCTTCCAGGCAAGAGGCTTTTTGGCACCCAGTGGTGTTTTAGCAGCAGCCTGGTGGTCACTGGCTATCAGCATGTTGGCTATGGGACCATTTCACGGGTTACCAAGAAGTTTGTTGATGAAATGTCACACCAGGTTGGGTTGGGCCCCCTGAGACTGGCCCTGTGGGATGGCTCCGTGCCACAGTGGGGCCGGTCTGTGTGGTCTGGGCACATTCCCAGGCATCAGTGTGTGCCAGGAACCACCGCAGTGCTCTCTGGGGCGGGCTGAGAGCCTGCCCTGTGTCCACCTTTGGAGCAGCAGCTGCCTGGGGACCACGGTGGAGCAAAGGGACCTCAGAGGCACCCGAAGGTGAGGGAGCAGGGCATGGCATGAGCGCTGGGGCTGGAATGGTGCCTGCTTGGGCTTCAGCAGAGAGACGTGGTACCACAGTTGTTTGGGGACACAGAGGTCCCCACGGTGGGGCTGGGCACAGGCCCATGTCCTCAGCTCCTGCATGTCACGTTTTCTCCTTGCAGATGAACCTCCTTGCCCAGGTAAAGGGGGAGCCGGTAGGAGAGCACCTGCACCGAGGCAGTGCCACCCCTCTACTGTGGCACCCAGCACCCAGAGACCCTGCAATGGGGGCATGACAAGTGTTGAGTCTGGGGATGTAAGGGTGGCTGCTCTGGGCTGGGGCTGGGTGTTACCAGGGTGCATGCCAGCAGGGATGGGTGCTGGAATGGGGGATGCTAGAAGGGATGTGTGCTAACAGGGATGGGTGCAAGCAGGGATGGGTCCCAGGCTTGCTCTGCCCCTCTCCCAACAGGTTAGCTCCCTGGTGCAGACCCTGAGAGCCCGGGATGCGCTGCTCCTCCAACCCCAGCGCTGGCTGGGCTCCTGGGTGCGACAGGCTTGTGGTGCTGGTGTGGGGACTGGGCAGGGGGTGGCATTGGTCTGGGAAGGGGCTGAGCCATGGCACTGGTGCTCTGGGTCCCACCTCCCAGCACCACTGGGGCTGACACCACATGTTTGTCCTTCCAGGTGAGCAACTCCAGGCAGGTAAGTACTGGCATTCCCTCTGTGTCCCGCAATGACTGCCTCACCCCTGGCACAACAGAGCCAAATCCTGCATGCCCGGCCTCTTCCACAGCACCCACGGTGCTCAATACCATGAGGAGGTGGTCCCTCCTTGGGGGATTCCCCATCTATTGATACCCAAATTGTGCTTAAGTCACCATGGGGACAGGGGATGAGCCAGTGGGTTGGTGATGCTGCCAGTGTTGGCAGGGTACCGGTGTCCCTGAAACACAACCGTGTCTCCAGGCAGTAGCTGGGGCAGCGAGCACAGCGGCATTCTTCCTCTGCGAGGGGCTGCTGGGCCAGCACTTCAATGTGGTACCCAATGGGGTGGCTGAGCCACAGCCTGGGGACCTCTTCCTCTTCCCACTGGCCTCAGGGGGCCCTGGCTGGTGGGGTGCCCACGCTGGTGTCTACTGTGGTGATGGGGAGATCATCCACCTGGAAGGTGAGCCCCAGGAGGTGGTCATGCTGGGGGGAGGTCCTCATAAAGGGACATGGGTACAGCATCACCTTCACCCCACAGGCAGCTCAGGGATGTCCCCATCAGGGATAGTGGCCAAGCACAGCAAGAGCCACCTCCTGCGGACACGGGGCCCGGCCAAGGTGCTGCGGAGGAAGGGAGGGATGGATGTGGTTGCTCTGCAGCAGCGTATCCGGGTGGCCATGGACCAGCCGGTGGAGTACGACGCTGTCACCTGCAACTGCATCCACTTTGCCCTCACCCTGCTGGGGCTGGGCCAGCTCGCGGGTGCCACGGTGGGTGCCACCACCCTGGGAACCCTGACACCCACCCCAGCCATGTGTCACCACAGCCCATCTTGTCTCCCAGGCATCCCCAGCACTGCAGTGATGGAGGTGGTGATGTACTCGGGAACATGCAGAGCTGGAGCATCCTTCCTGGGGGACCAGTGTTGCTCCAGCAGCTTTGTCCTCCCTCTTGTGTAGCAATAAATGGTTGCATGGAGACCCTGCACCAACCCAGTTTGGTTTGTGTTCTTTTCAGGATTCCCAGGAGGGCTGGTGGGAACCCATCCGCAATGGGCACAAAGGGCAGGGCAGGGGGACAGGGGAGGTCATTTCTGCCTGTGTAGCTTAGTTGCCCTGCATTGATGAGAGGCTTTATTATAACTTGCTACCTGAAATGTGCCTGTTTTCATCTCGTGGTGGGTGGGAGCTGTCTGGGGAGCAGCCAGTCACTGGGGCTGCTCTGCTGCCCAGGAACAGCAGAACTAACACATTGCCAGTAGCAATGATAACAAAAGAACAACAACAACAGCAGTATTATTAATAATAATAATAATAATAGAAGAATCTCACCTACTGTAGGAATGCTATAATTTAATACATAATATTTGCATCATACATCATATATAGTATGCTATGTAGATATACTATATCATGTAGAATATATAATATATTGTGATAGAATATAGAATGGAATTATTATCTGCAATATAATGTTGTATATTATAGATAATATTATATGACATATTACATATGCAACATAACATGTATAATGTATAATGTATTATTTATCACAGATGTATATAACATATATTATGTATAATGTACGATATTATACATACTATCACATAACATATAATGTTATGTGACATATAACATATATAACATATGTGTAATGTATAATGTATAACACTTACCTAGCATATATTATATCATATATGGACTATGTAGGTCCCTGACATGGCAGAGGGTTGGAACTAGATAATCTTAAGGTCCTTTCTGACTCCAACCATTCTATGATTCTATAATATAATATTGGAAAATATATAATATATATAAAGTCATCTGATTAATATACTCTAGTATATTATAGCGTAATGTAATATATAAATGCAATATGTGGTATATACTATGTAGCATATTATCGATAGTACATAATATATAATGTATACTATATAT
Source organism: Melopsittacus undulatus (assembly GCF_012275295.1). NCBI lineage: Eukaryota > Metazoa > Chordata > Aves > Psittaciformes > Psittaculidae > Melopsittacus > Melopsittacus undulatus. Next base: position 12,007,342 of record NC_047535.1, on the reverse strand, counting down.
ATGTATGAAATACTGTATTATGTACGAAATAATAATATAATGCAATGTAACATGATACAGTATCATCTGATTTAATATAATCTGATATAATTTGAATACGTATAATTGTACAATCTCTTCTGATGTATGACATATAACCCAAACACCGCTAATAACACCCTGAATCACCTCCGTGTTACCGCTGACTGGCACCGACCCTGCGCGGGGTGCGTAGCTGGGGACCCCCGATGGAGGCGGGGCTCGGCCCCCGGAGCATCCCCGGCTGCCTGGGGGCGCGGGCAGCGCTGGGCGGTCCCGGCCCCGCATGACGCTGACATCAGTCCCGGCATCCCACCCGCATCCCGCCCGCATCCCCCGCCATGGCGGCCAGCCCGGCCTACGGGGAGGACAAGGGGGGGGCCTCCAGCCTGGGCGAGCCCGAGTACGGCCACGACCCCGCCAGCGGCGGCATCTTCTCCTCCGACTACAAGAGGTGGGGACGCTGCGGGAGCCGGGGACAGCGGCGGAGCCGGGCCGGGGGCTGCCACCGCGGGGCCTGGCCGCTGTCCCCGGCTGGGGCCCGGTACCCGGCTGCGGGGTGTCCATGGCCCTTGTGGAGGGACGGGATGAGGATGACGATGAGGATGGGGACAGGGATGGACGCAGGGCACCCCGTCACACCACCTCCACTGCAGGTTACAAAGGCCAGGGAGGATGCTGCGGGAAAACTGAGAGGTTTTGGAGACAGTGTGGCGGGGAGGATGCGTGGGGACCCCACACACACCCTGCACCCCCACCCCTGGGCTGGAGGCACACAGGCACCGTGTCCCCCCCATGCACTCTGCCGGCTCCTGCAGCTTTTGGGGGGCTCCCAGGTGACTGCCCCCCCCCCCACCCCATCTTGGTCCCCAGTAAGGGGGGAAGCCGGGAAATGTCACCTCTGCATGGGGTAGGCTGCTAGGGGAAAGGCAGCAGGGACGCTGGGGCTGAGGGGAGTCCCTGGAGCTGCAGGAACATGGGGGTCCCTTTGACACCCCTGCCCTGGCAGTGTCCTCCATCCTGGCCCACTGGCGGTGTCACCCCTCCCTGACTCACTGATGACGTCCCCCGTTCAGGCAGTGTCCCTCATCCCTGGACCCCTCCCTAATGCTGTAGCAGTGTTTCCCTGTCTGGATGTATCCCCCACCTCTGACCCCCTGGCATTGTCCCCAGTCTGGCATTGACCCCCCAGTCATTATTGCCTGATAGTGTCCCCCAGTGTGGCAGTGACACCCTAGTCCTGACCCACTGGCAGTGTCCCCAAAGGTGGCTATGTCCCCTCATCCCTGTCCTGCTGGCAGTCCCCCAGGCTGGAAGTGTTCCCCAGTTTGGCAGTGTCCCCCCATCTCTGGCCCCCTGGCAGCGTCCCCCAGCCTGGTAGTGTTCCCCTGGCCCCAGGTCTGGCAGTGTCCCCTGGCCTCTACTGGCAGTGTCCTTCCAGCCCTGACCTGCCATCAGTGTTCCCTGGTCCAGCAGGGTCCCCACCACTGTGCCCCACTGGCACTCTGGTATGGCAGCATCTCTCAGCCCTGACCACCCTGGCAGTGTCCCCCAGTCTGGCCAGGTTCCCCCAGTGACATGCTATCAGTGTCCCCCATCCTGGTAGTGTCCACCCATCTTTGGCCCCCCGGCAGTGTTTCCATCACTGCCCTTCACCCAGATCCCATCCACCTGTGGCCACACCAGCTCTGCAACCATCCCCGTGAACTATGCATGGCGTAAGGGAAGTGTCACCTCATCACCCAGGTGGCACAACCCCAGATGTCCCATTGTGCCACCCCACCAGCTGTGCGGGGGTCCCTGGCCCTGGAGAAGGTGCTGCCTGCAGTGTTCCCGAGCTCTGCTGCAGGATGGGTGTCACTTGGGATGTGATGCTCTGGGGTGGCCTTGCCCACCTGGAAGGGCGTTGCAATAGTCTGCAACCCAACACCAACCCCACGTCAGGTTTCAGTGGCAGTGCCAGGAGGAGGAGCAGGGCCACAGCCCTGCCACCACCATCCCCAGGGCCACCACTGCTGGCCAAAGCCATGCTGTCCCTGCCACCAGTGCAGAAGCTGCTGCGGCAGCTACCGGCTGGGCCAGCAAAGCCACCGGTGGGTGGTGACACAGCTGAGGAGGTGACAAGCCCAGTGCTGGCCACCGAGGCTGGACAACCTGCCTGCTACAGCGCCCTGCAAGCCGACGAGCTGCGGCTGCTCGCTGGCCCCAAGCCCACCGTGGCCACCAGCACCGGGCCACCGCTGCGGTAAGATCCCTCCAGGGAGCTCCCCTGCACCCTCTGGTGATGGTGGCTCTGGATGAACATCGCCCCATGGGTGCCCCCCCCAGTTGCTGTGGGTGGACACAGCACAGGTCCCCCTGGTTTGGCAGGGACAGATGTCCCTTAGGAAAGTGGACAGTGGTGACAACCACCCTTAGGAAAGGCTGGTGACATTTTCCCAGACCAGGGAAGGTCTGGAAGGACCACCTGCATTAGGGCGCACTGGCACATCCATGCCATTGTGTCCATGAGGGATGGGACAAGGGACATGCTCAGTGCGGCCAGCATGGAGCTGGTGATGGGCACCTGCTCCCTGGAAAGTGATGTGGGGACATCCTGGTGTAAGAACCACAGCTGGGCTGGGATAGGGTCTTGTCCCAGTGCCCAGGATGGGGACAGAGCTGGGTGTCAGCGCTGCACTGGTCCCTCCATCTCCTCTTTCACCTGGCTGTAACCCAATTCCTGTCCCCATCAATAATGCATGGGGAAGGGTTCTGTTGTCACCCTGGTGGCAGCGACAGGCTGGGAGCAGAAAAAAAAAAATTAAAATTGGTTCAAAATGGCTAAAAATGTCAAATGGGATTCTTTTTTGCCCCTGTGTGGTGCAGACACGATGACCTCAAGGAGATGCTTGATAGCAACAAGGATTCGCTCAAGCTGGAGGCCATGAAGAGGATTGTGGCGGTGGGTGTTAGATGGGTGGGAACACTGCTGGTGCCAAGCTGTTCTGTGCCGTGCTGGCCAGACAGACTCATGCTGCTCCTTTAACCCCTAGATGATCGCCCGGGGTAAAAACGCCTCTGACCTCTTCCCAGCCGTGGTGAAAAATGTTGCCTGCAAGAACATTGAGGTGAGGAAGGTCTTGAGTGGCCCTGATGGGATCCATTGGTGTCCCCAGGGTCTGGCACCTCACCTGCAGGCAGGACTGCGGGATGGGATGGGTTCTGTGGGGCTCTGAGGTGGCTTGACCACCTTTACCTTCACCTCACAGGTGAAGAAGCTGGTGTATGTCTACCTGGTGCGCTATGCAGAGGAGCAGCAGGATCTGGCCTTGCTCTCCATCTCCACCTTCCAGCGAGGACTTAAGGTGGGCTGCTCTGGGGACACAGGGGGAGGCTGGGGGAGCAGCAAGCCTCCCATGGCTGCACTGCAGCCCCTGCATGTCCCCACAGGATCCCAACCAGCTGATCCGTGCCAGTGCCCTGCGGGTCCTCTCCAGCATCCGCGTGCCCATCATTGTGCCCATCATGATGCTGGCCATCAAGGAGGCAGCCTCGGACATGTCCCCCTATGTGCGCAAGACGGCCGCCCATGCCATCCCCAAGCTGTACAGGTAATGGGGGCTCAGCTGCTGAATTTTGGGGGCAACAACAAGGGTGCAGGGTCTCAGCCATGCGGTGCAGCAGGGACAGGGAAGGATAGAGGGTTGCTCTGGCCCCACTTGCCCTGCTTTTCCCTCACAGCCTCGACTCGGACCAGAAGGACCAGCTCATCGAAGTGATCGAGAAGCTGCTGGCAGACAAGACCACAGTAAGCAAGGCGCCGGGTCCCCTCCTACCCCTAAATCCGGGGATGTGACCGTGCCCCCTCACCTGGCACCCTCATGGGAATGCAGCCATCGTTGCAGATGCCACCATCCCCACTGTTCCAACACCTGATGGTGCAGGGATGCAGCTATCCCCAGAGACAACATCTCTGTGGGTATGTCACTGTCCTCACCAAGCCAGCATCCTCATGGGGATGCCACCGTCCCCACTGATCCAGCATTCTCACAGAGATGGAGCCATCTCCACCAAACCAGCATCTTAATGGGAATGCAGCCAGCCCTGCAGAGCTGGAGTCCTTGTGGGGATACTGCTATCCCTAACGGACCAATACCCTCATGGGGATCCCACCAGCTCCATTGAGCTGCCATCCCATCCCCACCAAACCAGCATTCTCATGGGGATCCCACCATCCCCATCAAGCCAGCACCATGACGAAGATGCCACCATCCTAGTGAGTCACCCTGGGCTTTCCCTTCACAGCTGGTGGCCGGCAGTGTGGTGATGGCCTTTGAGGAGGTGTGCCCGGAGCGCATTGACCTCATCCACAAGAACTACCGCAAGCTCTGCAACCTGCTCATCGACGTGGAGGAGTGGGGACAGGTGGTCATCATCAACATGCTCACCCGCTACGCACGCACCCAGTTTCTCAGCCCCAACCAGAATGTGAGCGTGGGATCCTCAGGGTGCCCTGGGAGCCCCTGGGGAGGTGGGGTGAAAGGAGGGGTGCTGCTGGGGGGGGGGTGCAAGGTGTCCCACCTCTTGACAGGAGTCCTTGCTGGAGGAGAGTGCAGAGAAAGCTTTCTATGGCTCTGAGGAGGAGGACACCAAGGATCCCAAGGCAGAGGCAGCCTCATTGGCCAAGCGCAAGCCCTATGTCATGGACCCTGACCACCGCCTGCTCCTGCGCAACACCAAACCCCTGCTGCAGAGCCGCAATGCTGCGGTGAGCCCCCCACTCTCCATCCCCTGAGGCCACCCATGGTGTCCATCACCTGTGGCCTATGTTGTCCCCACTGGCCAAGGAGTCACTGAGGTGCTTGAAGGACACCCAGGGTCGGGTTTCTCCCGGGTGCTGTGGGGGACGCAGCCACTCCTCAAGGTGTCCCTGTGCCTACTGGCTGACCCTTGGATGTGTCCCCGCAGGTGGTGATGGCCGTGGCACAGCTCTACTTCCACCTGGCACCCAAGGCAGAGGTTGGGGTCATTGCCAAGGCGCTGGTGCGGCTCCTGCGGAGTCACAGGTCTGTGGTCACAGATCTGGGTTGCAGGGGTTGCCTCCCCCACCACTTGGTTGGTGGGACCCATCAGAATCCTCAAGACCCTGTGAGAGAGCCCCATAAAGCCCAACCCTGCAGGGACATTGGCTTGGGGTGAATCACCAAAACAGATTGGCCTGGCCCAATCAGATACTGGGGGGCAGCATCATGGTGGCACCAGCTTGGTGATGGGTCCTGCCCCATCTTCACAGGACAAACTGGGTGGGTCTGGCTCTGCCCCACTGATGGTGTCCTCTCTTTGTTCCTGCAGCGAGGTGCAGTATGTCGTGCTGCAGAACGTGGCCACCATGTCCATCAAACGGCGGGTGAGGCTCGGACTCAGTGTGGGAGAGTTGCCCTGTTGACTCTGGAGCGGAATGAGGGCAAACCAGCAGGGTCACCAGGGCCAGCTGCTTGCAGGTGGCCTTGGCAAGGAGGGGACAGGGATGGCACTAATGGCACTGGCTCTGCATGCAGGGGATGTTTGAGCCGTACCTGAAGAGCTTTTACATCCGCTCCACAGACCCCACACAGATCAAGATCCTCAAGGTGAGCTGGAAACACCCAGCAGAACCCAACACTGCTTTGAGGCTTCACAGACCCCTTCCCTATGGGGCAGCTGCCCTCCACAGCCTGGGGACAGGAGGACAGGCAGGACCCTGTGCCCCAGCACCATGTCCCTCTGATACTCATCTCTTCGTCTTTCCTGCAGCTGGAGGTCCTCACCAACCTGGCCAATGAGACCAACATTTCCACTATCCTGCGGGAGTTCCAGGTATGCCATGGTCATCCTGAGGCCACTGGGGTGCCACCCCACATGGCTCTGGGTGCACAGACTTCACCATGGGGGGATGGAGGAGGCCCTACCAACAGGAGTGGGCTGAGGCCATGCCAACCCCATGGATGGTTCCAAAGAACCCAAACGTGTGACCACCACATGGGGATACGCCCAGCACTGGCAGGTGGGTGACATGTCATGTGTGTGTGTGTGTGTTCCATGCCTGCACAGACCTACATCCGCAGCATGGACAAGGACTTTGTGGCAGCCACCATCCAAGCCATCGGGCGCTGTGCCACCAACATCGGGAAGGTGCGGGACACCTGCCTCAATGGCCTGGTCCAGCTCCTCTCCAACCGGGATGGTGAGTGTCTGCAGTGGGATTCAAACGAGGGCTCCATCGCCCTTGGGGCAGGACCCTGCTGAGGCCGAGGTCTCTGCCTGCAGAGCTGGTGGTGGCTGAATCCGTGGTGGTCATCAAAAAGCTGCTGCAGATGCAGCCGGCGCAGCACAGCGAGATCATCAAGCACATGGCCAAGCTCACCGACAACATCCAGGTGGGTCGGGACGTTGCAGGACCCCTGGGCCCGGGGCAGTGGCAGCAGTGCCATGTGCGTGGGGCCATTTGCAGGTGCCGATGGCGCGGGCCAGCATCCTGTGGCTCATCGGCGAGTACTGCGAGCATGTGCCCAAGATTGCACCCGATGTGCTGCGCAAGATGGCCAAGTCCTTCACCAATGAGGAGGACATCGTCAAGTTGCAGGTCATCAACCTGGCAGCTAAGCTCTACCTGACCAACTCCAAGCAGGTACCAGTGACGTGGCCCAACAATGTGCCTCAGTTTCCCCAGTGGGGAGGGAAAGGCTGGTCCTGAGCACGTCCTCTGGTGCAGAGCAAGCTGCTGACCCAGTATGTCCTCAACTTGGCAAAATATGACCAGAACTACGACATCCGCGACCGGGCCCGCTTCATCCGCCAGCTCATCGTGCCCACTGAGAAGAGCGGGGCCCTCAACAAATACGCCAAGAAGCTCTTCCTGGCTCAAAAGCCTGCTCCCATCTTGGAGTCCTCCTTCAAAGGTACCCCCACTGATGACAGGCCATGGGGACACAGGGCCGGCTGTCAGCATGGTGCTGCATGGCCACCCCTGAGCTGCTGCCCCTTCTCACCCTGCCCTAGATCGGGACCATTTCCAGCTGGGCTCCCTGTCCCACCTGCTCAATGCCAAGGCTGTGGGTTACCAGGAGCTGCCTGACTGGCCGGACGAGGCCCCTGACCCCTCTGTGAGGAACGTGGAGGTACGTGGAGCACCCCAGGGTGCTGGGTGCATGGGGGCCAAGGCAGAGGTGTCATCTCAAGGTCTTCAGAGGGTCACAGAAGGCTCCCACACCCCACTTGGGCACAGGAAGGGGAAGGACAAGGGCTGCTGTTTGGGCCCCCCACCCGTGGGCAATGGCCCCGCTCCATCAGCCCTGTTCTGGCAGGTTCCGGAGTGGACCAAGTGCACCAGCCGGGAGAAGAGGAAGGAGAAGGCGGAGAAACCTTTCTACTCCGACTCAGATGGGGAGTCGGGGCCCACGGAGTCGGCTGACAGTGGTGAGGACCCAGTGGGCATGGCAGGGCATGGGGCAGGGGACACTGCAATAGGGACATCCCATCATTGGGGGGACATGGTAGGGGATATGGAGGGATGGCTCAGGGATGCAGTAGAAGGACACAGGGATGCAGGGATGCAGAGGGAGCATGCCGTGAAGAGCATGCAGTGAAGGGGTGCAGCAGGGTGGGGGGAAGCAGCAGTGGGTATGAGGATGCAGTGGGAGGCTGAGGGGATGCAGTGGGATGCAGTGGGATGCAGCAGGGAGCTGTGGGGCTGTCGGGATGATGCAGCAGCAGGGCTGAGCCGTGCCCCCTGCAGAGCCTGAGTCTGTCAGTGAGGACAGTGGCAGCTCCAGCAGCTCCAGCTCCAGCTCCGGCAGCGAGGAGGAGGAGGAGGAAGAGGAGGAGGAGGAAGGCAGCGGGGAGCAGTCTGAGGACAAGGAGGAGGAAGAGGAGAAGAGGCCGAAGAGGAAGGAGAAAGAAGGCTCCCGGAAGGCAGCCGCGGGGAGTGCGGGCAGGTATCCCCTGGGAAAGTGGGGTGCCCCGGCCAAACCTTTGCCTGCCCTGAGCCAGGCCCTCCCCACAGCCCCAGCGAGGATGAGGAAGAAGAGGGGACAAAGAAGGATAAGAAGAAGAAGGCAGCTCCGGGGAGGAAGGGCCATGCCGAGACCTCATCAGAGGAGGCCAGCACGTCCGAGAGCAGCTCCTCAGGCTCCGAGTCAGGCTCCGAGGCAGATGCCAAGCGGAGGAAGGCGGTGAGGGCCGGGCTGGGCTGGGGGGACACCTGGGGACACCAGGAACACCTGGACACCCCACTTACAGCCCCCCACTTCTGTGCCCCTTGCAGCCCCCCAGAAGCAGGGCCGGCCCCAAGGAGATCTCCCTGCTTGACCTGGATGATTGTGAGTGTCTGTCCAGGGCACACGGGGTGGCTGTGCCGGTGGCACTGGGGAAACTGAGAACAGTCGCTGAGGTCAGGGCCCCACCAGTCCTCTGGGAGCTGCAAAACTGGGATGAGAACCAGTGCGGGGGGCAGTCCTTGTCCCCAGAGGGTGGCTGTGGGACAGAGGGCTGTACCAGCAGGGTTGTTCTTATAGAACGGTCCCCATGCAGGTTTGCTACCAGGGTTGTCCCCATGCAGCTGTCCCATGGGGCCACTGGGGTTGTTCCCATAGGACTGTGACTCATCAGAGCCCTATTAACCCTTTCCACCCACCCCTGCAGTCACCCCTCCTCCTCCCCAGCCCATCCCCTCCAGCAGCGTCATCTCCACCAGTCTGGTGACTGACCTGGAGGGCCTCACGCTCACGGACACCTCCCTGACACCTACTGTAAGTGTCCCCCATGCCCTTCCTGGGGTGTCCCAGGACCCCTGTCCCCCATGGGGGCTGCAGGCTGGGGGTTCAGCATCACACACCAGCCCCTCGGCCCCTGGCAGCTGCTGAGCCCAGCGTTCGGTGCGGTGAGGACCTACGAGCTGCTGCACCGCATGGCAGGCGAGGGGCTCTCGGTGGAGTACTGCTTCAGCCGCCGGCCCTTCCCGGGGGACCCCCACATGGTGGCTGTCCACATCCAGATCTCCAACAACACTGATGCCGAGGTGAAGAGCCTGCGGGTCAGTGAGCCCAAGCTGCTCTCTGGGATGAGGATCAAGGAGTTCCCGGAGATAGGTATGGCACAGCACATCACGGCATGGCATGGCTGCGATGCTGTGAGGGGGGAAATGGGGACAGGGCTTGGCTGGTGGAGGGGACACGGGACTCAGTGGCAGCACTGTGGTTTCAGAGCGCCTCGCACCTGGGGACACGGCCAACGTGGTGATGGGCATTGACTTCTGTGACTCCACACAGGCAGCCAACTTCCAGCTGTGGTGAGTGCCCAGTGTCCCAGGGGCTCTGGGGATGGGGAACAGCAGGACATGCACCTGGATCCTTCAAGGGAGGGGAGAAACTGGGGGGAGACAAGGAGATGGCAGCAACACAAGATCCAGCCTGAGTTCCCCCTATTCCCAAAGCCTCATATGCTTCAGTTTCCCTCTGGCTGCTGCCTGCCCAGGGCAGGGATGGGAAGCTGGACACAGGGAAGGACATTCTGAGCATGTGTTCCCCTCACCCACTTGTCTCCCCAGCACCCACACGCGCCACTTCTACGTCTCCATCCAGCCGCCCGTGGGGGAGCTCATGGCCCCCGTCTTCATGAGCGAGAATGAATTCAAGAAGGAGCAGGGTGAGTGGGGGACAGGGATAGAGGCTGCACAGGTACCCACCGCCCCACTGCCAATGCTCATGCCCCATTTTGTCCCCTCTGCTGCTCTCACTGTGGTCCTAGATCACCTCGCATGGCCAGGCGAGGGTAAGTGGCTGCTCCGCAGGTCCCTAGACTAGCTCTGCCCTCTCATCCCCCTGTGGTGACTGCCCTGGCACCAGGGTGGCCCCAACCAGGTCCCCACACACCGTGGAGGACTTGTGCCACTCCTGGTGCTCCCAGTAATGGGGACACCCTGGCCCAACATCCCCCTGCTCCTCGAGGAGCAGCACACAGGGGTCTGTGCTAAGCGGTGGGTACTCAGTGCCCTGTGGCACCTGGCCCCATTGCCAGGTCCCTGTCCAGATCCCATCCACAGGAACGTTGCCACTGGGCAGGGGCACAGGGATGAGTCCAGTGAGGGTTGTGGAAGAAGGATTTTCCTGAAACCCCGTCAGCAGGCAGGGCAGGCAGCTTGGGATGCCATGGGGGACAGAGATGCAGGGAGCTGGCAGCTGGAGGGGCTTGGTCTGGGAATGTCAAAACAGCACCAGAGACAGGCAAGTGCTTCTGCTGCCCACTCCAGGGAAGCTGACAGGCATGAGCGAGATCACGGAGAAGCTGACACTGCCTGAGAAGTGCCGGAGTGACCACGCCATCGTCCAGCAAGTGACCTCAGCTGCCAACGTGGGCCGTGTGCCCTGCGGTGCCAACAATGAGTACAGGTAGCGCTGTCACCTCCCCGGTCCCACACCAACCACAGCAGGGGCACTCAGGGCTTGCTTTGGGACAAGAAGTCTGCGTGAGCCCACATATGATGGTGGCTGGGGGTGGCAGACACTTTGCTGATTCCCACCGGAGCATCCTGGGGGACAGGAGGGTGACAGGGGGACAGCTCACCCTGAACCCCGTGTTCACTGGTGGGCAGGTTCGCAGCCAAGACGATGACGAGTGGGAGCCTCGTGCTCATCACCCTGGAGCGATGGGAGGGTGCTGCGGCCCAGCTGACAGTCAACAGTGAGAAGATGGTTATCGGCACCATGCTGGTGAAGGACATCATCCAGGCCCTGGCACAGTGACTGCCAGGCCCTGCCCTCCCACCCTGCTCTGCCCCACACCACTCCCCAAAACACTCCCTGCCCCAATTCCTGCTGGGTTATTCCCTGCTCCAATCCCTGGAGGGCCAGCAGGCAGTGACCACTGGGTCAGCTTCACTGCTGGGAGGAAGGAGCCATATGGGGCATACAGGATGCAGGATGATGTCCCACTCAGAAGGATGGTGGTGGCTCCAGCCCCCGTGGAAGCACAGCGTGCCTCCAGCCCCCAGTCCCTCTCCCCATCTCCCAGTGCAACCCCTATTTATTATGGCCATGACCTCCCAATAAAGTTCTTCTCAAACCCGCTCCCTTCCCCTGCTCTGCTCTGTGTGCACAGGAGCCAGATCAGCCCCAAACTGCCCTGCACTGGCCTCTGCCAGCCCCTCTGGGGCAGCACTGGGGACATCAAGGGACCAGCAGCTGGGAACACAGGAGTCCCCCAGGGCTGCTGGCTCCTGGTGAAACCCCCACACGGACACAGGTGGGGGTGAACACCCCCTGGCCCTGCAGAGGGGGACAGGAGGCGTTTGGTGCTATCCAGGGATCTAAGGAGCCCTGGGAGGTTTCCAGCTATTTATTCCAAGTGGCATCACTCAACGGCAGAAATGCCTGCAGCGTCAGGGCTGGGTCTGTTCTGCACTGTCACGGGAAGGATCCCTGGTGCCAGCTCTGGGGACAGTTTTCATCTCCGAAGTGGGATTAGAAAGGTAAAAAAAGATGGAAAAGTGACTGCTGCAGCACGGGCTGGGTGGGCTCGGAGAGCCCCGGCTCCCCTGTGGCTGCGGCCGGCAGGGAGCCAAGGGATGCAGGGGAAGGGCTGATCCCCGAACAGGCAGTGGTGCTGCACACAGGGTGAGGGGTCCCCAGCACACGTGCAGGTGCCGGGACAGAACCGCCTCAGCGTTTCTGCCCCGCGAGAGCCCGCTGCCCGGAGCGGCCGCTGCAGCAACGGGTGGGCCCCACCGGGAGAACCCTGCTCCCACACGGGCTGTGGCAGCTGGAGCCCCCCCTCACCCCGCTCCCTGCGGTAACCCCGTGGGCTCCGATCCCAGCCTCAGGCGGCCCCGCGGGCTGTGACAACGCCGAGCGTCGAGCGCAGAGCGGGACCCTCGCCCCCGCGGGGCACGCCGGGACACGGGAGGAGCACTTTGGGATGGGAGGGGGGCCCCGCGGCGCGCACCACGCGGCGGGCGGGCACCGCGCGCATGCGTCCGTGGCCCCTCCCCTCAGCAGCGCCCCCCCACCCCCCTCAACGCCGGCGGGGCGGTGGCACATAAAAGCCAGTGGGGCGGGTAGGGTTCCCTGCTGCTGCCGCTTCCTTCCCCTCCCCTCCGGGATCCGCCCGCCCGCAGCACCGCCCATGGCCTTCCCGCCGGTGAGAGGTGGGGGGAGACCGGGAGGGACACGTGCCGGCGGGCCCGGTGCCTCACGGAGCCGAGGCGGAGGGCGCGTCCCCTTTAAGGACTCCCCCGTCACGTGATTTCACACGTTGGCGGCGTTGTGGGGGGCGGGAGCGGCGCTGAGGTGATTCCCGTCCCTTCCCGTGTGGTGGCGGAGCGGGGATGGGGTCCCGGCTCTCAGCGCATCCGCTGGGACCGGCTCCGGGGCGGGGGAGTTCTGGGATGAGTCCCCGCTCCCCCTCCCTCCTTCCTCCGAAGCCGGGTTCTGCTGCTCAGTGATGCCCTGAGGTGCTGCGGCTCCCTGCCCTGAGAGAACGGGGAACTCTGAGGGAGCTTCACCTCAGGGAGCCCATCAGCAGCCCCCTGCCACATTCAGGGTTGAAGCTGGTACTGGAAGTAACACAGTGGTCCCAGTTCGGCGAGCGTGTGGTGCCTGTGGATGCCTTCATGGCAGGTTATTAGGGTGAACCGAGCTGCAGGTGCTGAGCTCTGGTTCCCGGTGGTGGGGTGTTTTTTGGCTTGAGGTGTTCGTGGCCTTGCTTGGCAGCGAGTGGTTCTGAGTGCTTCTGAGCTGTCCTTTTTAGCATACAAAGCAAAAGGAACTGCTGTTTTAACTTTAAATCAGGTGACTGTGAGCCCCATGTAGCAAAATGGGGCTTTGCTGGTGACCCAGGAGACTTGGTCCCTGGTTGTGCTGTGCAGCCAAGAGGGTTTTTGAAAAGCATGTTTATTTCTACTCTTCAGTATTCCCCAGCTAAACCCAATTATCACTCGTTGCAGCTGATTTTGTGGCAGGCTGATGATATGTGCTGCAGCTGGGTGCTGGTGGATGTGCTGAGGGTGGGAGCTGGGCTCTCTGAAGATTTTGAGGACCCTGTTCTTTGTTGCAGCTTCCCTAAGCAGCAAGTCTTCCTAAACCAAATAGAACTTTATTCTGCTTTTATAATATAGTGAAACACACAGCTGTGGTATTACTTGAGTGAGGGCTTCAAAATGTTTTGTTTCATAAAAATACCATAAAGTTGGTGCCTTGACAGGGAAGCTTCCTGGAAAGCAGGAGTTCTGGTGAAATCAGTGCTGAAGTCAGCACCCCCCTGTAAAGTGCTACCATCAAAATCCCTTCCAGCCTTGATTCGAGTCAGATGTGTCCCAGACCTCCCCATCTTGAACCCTGGGGAAGCTGCTGAAGCTCACCCTGCATGAGTGTGGTGCAGGCTACCCTAACCCTCCCCCTGTGGTGGTGGGGGTGTTGCTTGATTAGTGCTGCTGCTTGGTAGGAACAGTTACACCAATATTATGCTTTAAACTGGTGTAGCTGACTTCAGCTTGGGAAGTGAAATTTACCAGTATAAAAAGACTTTTAAGAGCTGTCATTCATCAAAGCATGGAGTTACCTTGGCTTGATTATGTTGAGACTGGCACCACTTTAACAGCATCTTACATGTTGTCTTAGGGTTCAAGCCCCCTTTGGCTGTGGATGCAATACTGAGAACCCCTTTGGGCATTGGCTTGGTGCTGCCTTGGTGGAATTTTCACAAAAGATGTAAAAAGCAAAGGCTGAATTGTAGCTAACATGGAGAGGCCTTCTCTGCTTCAGAGCGTCCCCAGGAGCAAATGCAGATCTTGGCTATACCAGCAGCTGAGCTGTGTTTAATGACTTCCCTGAGGAACAGGATATCCTAATCCTGTGTGGGGCTGTTGTGGGTTCTGCCTAGCCCTGGGATTTCATTATCTCTAGGTTTCCTGCAGGTGAGTGTGCCTCAGGACTGTGGAGTTGCCTTCATTTCCACTCTGGATATCTCTGATGGCTTTTGGAATGATAGAAGTATCTGGAGCCTGACAGTGCCCTCCACAAACCCTCATAGCATCCTGTGGGTGCATCTTCCTGCATGGACATGGGTTCTTGCCTGAGGGTCTAGCTGAGCCAGGATCCAGGGGACTACTGTCTGAAGTTCACCTTGCTGTGTCTGTGATGCTGAAGCAGGGAATCACCAGATTTGTGCCTGGGTTGTAACTGCTGTGCCTGAAGGACTGCCAGAGAAGCCTGTATGTGTTTAACATTGTGAAATCCTTCAAGATGGAGCACTGGAAGTGAATCCTTGCTGGGCTTGAGTGTTCTTTTGCTTGTCTTGGCGTGGGGATGTGGATACAGAGCAGGTTCTGGTGGATGCAGCCTCAGGCATGATATTTCCCTGTGCTTTATTTGCTGAGTCTAAAGGCTATGGGTGCATTCTCCAGTTACACATTTGCACACTTTCCAAGGGACTATCCAGGCTGCTGAATAGCTTGGGCCCCTTATGCTTTGAAGATCTGAGGAGATGGGCTCAAAGGAGTATCTCTGTTTTAGGGGTTTAGGGAGGAGCTTTACCGAGGGGGGTGGGGGGTGTAGACCCAAGCCACTTCCTCCGAGGGGTTGGATGCCAGCTCCCGTGTCTGGGATGCTTGCAGTATCTCTAGGATATACTTGACAGTCTTAAGGGTAAAAGTGCTGTAAGTGGAAGGAATGGTTTTGGAGATTCTTGGCTGTATTCTTACTCTTTTCTGCACTTGTTTGTAGCAGCACCGGTGCTGCCAGTTTTGGGAACTGAGCAGGAAAGGACAGGCATTTGGTTTGCTGCTCGGGTTTATTTTTGTCTTGCTAGCACGAACTCTGAGGGAAATGTCTTCTGCTGGAGGTGGTTCTTTTAAGCAGTAACAGGGCTGGAATACGGAGTTTCACCCCTGTGCCAAAGACACCTAATGTGGCACTTTTTATTAAAGATAACTGGTAGTACTTTCTTAAATTGAGTTTCATTCAGCTCACTTTATAGCTTTTTCAGCTTCCTCAGTTGCTTTTTATGAAGATGACTTAAAGTTTGCTCTGCCTGTTTTCTCTTACCTGAAGCTCATCTTCAGCCCTCTATGTTTTCCTCTTGGCTTGTGAATGCTCCTGCATTGTGCCCACAGAATGCCAGGACCTTACCTGGGGGTAGGCTGAGCCGTTCAATAGATAAAAGATCTCGGACCCTTTACTGAGTAGATGTTAATAGCCTTTTAAGGGTCTGAGATCCTGAATCAATTGTTCAGGTCCTGCCTGGAGGTATCGTGTGAGCTGACAACTCAGCAACTTATCCCTGCTCCTTACCAGAAAAGGTTTCCTTTGTTTTTTAGCTATATGCTCTCTGTGTGGAGAAAAACTATGCATTGTACATTGTAGCAGTAAAACTGCTCCTAATGACAGGGTTTAGGGGGGAACTGCAAGTTACACACTTAGGCTGGGCTAAAGTTCCTGTGTGCTTGTGAAATTCGGTTTAGACCTGCCATAGGCTGCATACTGGAAAGCTTGGTAAGGGATCATCTGGAAGGAAAACCAGGTCGGTGCTTCAGGCTTGCCAGTGGCTGAATTGGAGGGTAAGTGTTGGGGAAGTCGGGCCCAAACCACATGCAGGAGTGCATACAGAAGGTAAATGTATTAAATGTCTCCTTGACGAGTACGGATGGCCCAATTTAGAGGTATGGGTTTGTGTGTGTCTGGGAGGAGCAGGCGCTCGTTTGCCGGCCCTGCTGCAGTTCAGGTCTTTGAATCTGACTTTAACTCGATTTGCTTAATGCAGGGATTCTGCTCCGGAGGCCAGGACTGGCAAGGTTGTATCTTCCTGCTGTTCTCTTTAATGTGGGTCTTAATTGCCAGTGATAGCGTTTGCTCAGCATGTTCAGGAGCAGAGTTGTGCTGCAGTGGCTTTTGGGTGGCAGGCAGACTGGCCCTCAGTCCAGAAATGCTGCTCAGAGATTAAGTTTAGAGGCTTCTAGGTTGGCAGAGGCTGGAATGCTATGCAGCTGCACTGAAACAAGCTTGGATGCAGAAGTGGCTTGCAAGAGGAGCTGAGGGAAGCAGCTGCTATTGCTGGTTCTCTGGACCAGCAGTAAGAAGCAGGAGGGGGTTGATCTTTATCATGCAGAGCTCTGATAGTTTTACGAGAGCTCTGATGGTTTGGGATAGTCCCAAAACCTCACTGCTGGTGGATTGGTGGCTGTGGAGGGTTGTGCTGAAGCAGAGCTGGTTTGGTGTAACCTCCCTCTGTAGTCAGGAGCTGCTGCTTTTAGGTAGAAGGGAAGTTCAGGATTTGATCTTTTTGCCTTCCCGAGGGAGACCTCAGGATTTGGGGCTGTTTAATTGCCTGGGAAGCCACGTGTTTTTTTTGCAAGTCTGCTTTCTGAAGTGATTGCTTGGCTGCTGGCTTGGACCATTCCGAGATATTCAAAGCTCCCAAGTGTGGGTGAGAGCCATGTGCTGGAGGGGCATGTGACTTTTCATGGTAGCTTCCTTCATTGTAAGCATTCCTGTTGTCCCCCAGTGTCAGGAGGCTGATTCTGGGGAGAAGGCACATGAAGGTTAGTAAGATCTCCACTTTACTGCTGTGATGTGCTGGTCAGAAGCAGCAGAGAACTCATGGTAGCAACCAAGCTAGTTTGTGTGCTGTGGCTGTTAGTCTGAACTTCATCCCAGCTGTGATGCATTGGTACCTGCTGTGGCTGGGGCAGGTGTGGTCTGATGAGCTGTGCTGGCAAATTGCTGACCTGTTTGATTGTTTCTTTAATACTAACAATTGCACTTGAGTGTTGCTAAGACCTAGAGCTAAAGCTACTGTTAAGTCTTGGAGGCAGTCCAGACTTCCCACAAGGTGTTGAGAACTAAGTGGTGAGTAGTAGCCTGCTTGACACCAGTATTTCTTCTTTTTTTACCAGAAAGAAGATCCTGGGAGGAGCATAAAGGACTGCTGGGATAGCCCTAGTGCTCCTGCACTCTCCACTTGCAGCAATGCAAATATATTCCGCCGGATAAATGCAATGTTGGACAACTCTTTGGATTTCAGTGGAGTCTGCACCACGCCTGTCACAGAAAGCAAACGTGATATCCTGCCAGGTGATGGGCTTGGCTGGGATGGAGGTGGGAGGGAGGATATGGGACTGGAGAAGGGGGGAGTTGCTTGCTGGGACCCAGTAAATGTGTGGTGATGATTCTTGGTGTGGGTGTTGGCATGTGCTTGTGGCCAGAGAGCTTCTTGGAGTCAGGGTTAATGATGTTTTGGTACTGGGGACTTCACTTGTGTGCCTGAAATGAGTAAGTATTTCCTGGCAGTGTAGGGTGCCTAGGAGGTCTTGCCTACACTCTCGGTGATGCTGTGGGTCACTGCGTGAGAAGGATGTGAGGTCTTTCCTGGTGTAGCTAGTTCCAGCAGACTCCTTTAGTTTGCCTTTCCTGGAGGCGGGATTAATCTGTTAGCAGTTAGTATGGCTGACCTGTTGCTTACATTGAAAATGCAAAAGAGTTTTGAATAAATGTTTGCTACAGGTCAGTTAATTGTATATTTAAGAGCACACCAAAGCAGTGCAGGTGGGTGAGGACTTTCTTGCAAAGCAGGCTTGGTATTATGAAATCAGTACTGCAAGTTCATGCTTTCAACAGCTAAGGGGAGCAGGCATATATCTGCCATCTTGCAGAACTGCCAAAGCAAAGGGTGTTGGCTCCAATCTTATTTCTGTGGAGGCAAAGGATGTGCTTTTGTCCCTTTAGAGGAGGCAAGACCTGCCAATAAGAGTACCTGCCTGATGCTCCTCCTGCCACTGCACTTCTGGGCAATGGTACTTGTGCCAAGGATTTAGGCACTTCAGAGATTGCTGTTGCTCTTCCAGCCTCTGAGTTATAGGGTCAATAAACACTCTGGCCATTATTGGAAACAAACTGACCCTCTGGACTTTTCCCAAAACAAAGTGGGAAGTAATGGGAAAGGCCTTGCCCGGTGGTGACCTTGCAGGCTGCTGGAGGCAGAGCAGCTTTCTCTGCAGTCACTTGGAGACAGGGCTGTCTCGTCCTCATGGGTAAGCTGACTTTTCATCATGTGGGTGTCAAAAGAAACCAAAAAACAAACTGCAAAGGGGTGTCTGGGCATCCTGTGGGTCTGTTTGATGCTTGTGCAGTGACTGCTACCAGATGACTTCCAGTGCAGCTTAATCTCCGTGGTATTGAAGGGCTTAGCACTGTGCACCAGGGGCTGATCTGGCCATGTGATCCTCTGCTGGCACTGCAGAAAAGCCAGAGGAAGGGAATCAGTTGCTTCAAGGTATGGATCTATAGCCAGCACTGCCTAAAGTATGCCTGGTGAACTGATACTGGAGGATGTGCTGGCTACTCCTCAGCTGCTGCACAGTGAATATTAACAAGTTCAGGGCAGTGGTGTGGTTAGTAGTGCATTTTTAGAGATTTGCTGTTGTACTGAGCTGGTCAGACTCATGGGACTTTTTTTTGTCTCGTGGCACAGTTGTAGTCAGTGCTGTATCTGCTCTTGATGCACTGGTAGCATGAGGGAGAAATAAATGACAGTATTTTCCTTTATCTCATTACAAAAGAGTTGGTTCTGGCTGCCTTGTTGGAATCTTGGCTATAGCCCTTCATACTCCATTTAGAATTTGCAATGGGAATGTTTCTTAAGTTTCACCTTACTTGTCAAAGTTAACTTAGTTGGTAAAAGAAACACCCCTGCCACTAGAGATGATGTGGGTTTGTTTTGGTTTGAGGTCTGGAGCTGGAACATCCGTTTTAATTTGCAGTACTGGCTTCTAGACTATGGAAGCTCTTCTCTAAGCTGGGGCAAGAGCTCTTACAGGTAAGTATGATGTGGCTTGCATGTAGAAAAGGGAGGCTTCCTCTAGCAAACACTTTCTGCTGCAGGGCAACCAGCAGCCAAAAGTTGTGCTTTTTGGGCTATCCTAAGCAGTTTTTTCTTGTTACTGATGTAGCAGTTGAGGCCAGTCTCACAATTGAGTGTTGACACAGCCACTTGTGCACCTTGGGGACCAGGGTGGAGGCCCTTCTCAGTGTGAGTTAAGCTGGCAGAAGGCTTTTAGCTTGTATCAAATCCTTTGTACAGTGGCACAAATGCTTGTGATGGTGGGAGGAAAGAGGCTTCCTGAAGGAAGCTGGACCCTGCTGAGCCAGGGCTGGGAGTGGCTGCCAGGGGTGCCCTCACTGTTCAGGCTAATGGAAAATGTGGGTTCTCCTTCAGAAAGTGCTTCGGGCTACAAGAGAGGCTGATAATAGAGTACAACCTGTGCTGCCCCAGCCAGGCAGCAGTTATCAGCTGAAGTACGTGGATGAGTCAGCATCTGCCAGTGCATCAGGGTTCAGAGTTATGAGTCTCCTTGCAGTGCCAGCCTAGCTTCCTTTGCATTTAGTCAGGATGTCTCAGTAGGTGATGAGGGTCTGAATGCAGCAGTTCTGCAAGCTTCCTTCTGTCTCTGGGTCAGAAAAGATGAGCAGAATCTGTTTCATGTGTTGCTGTTGGGCATTTTCTCCCTGAAGCTGTTGCTGTCAGCAAGGATGTGAATCCTTGGGCAGCAGTGACCTGCAAGGTAGGGAGGTGTCAGCACTTGGCCCCTGGCCTGGCTTGTTTTTTGTAGGAATAGTACCCAGTGGCTGTAAGGCTGAGCAGCTGATTACTAAACCAGAATATAATGCAACTCCCCTGTGTGGGGCAGGTGATTTAGAGCTGGAAGTGGACTCTTGGAGCTGTGGGCTGTGCCTCTGAGTGAACAAGATGAGGCTCTGCAGAATCAGTCTTGCCTTCAGTGAGCCTGGCTTCCAGGTAGGTGACCAGTAGAGCAGAGACCCTTGATGTTATGTGGGGTCTTGTCATTGTCCTAGGTTAAATCATTTCTGAAGAATTCATGAGCCTCTGGTGCTTCTACTCAGTGCAAGAACAACTTGTGCATTGTAGTTAAGTTCTACTATCATGAAACTCATGGCTTGGGCAGGCTTAATGAGCTTGGAGATCCACTCTGAATGTAGCAGCTGTAACAGGTGAAGGGATTGTCTCTTTACAACATAAACACTTTTGGAGTGAGAGCCTGGGTAAGAGATTTTGTTCTAGCAGGGGAAATACTTATATTTTAATCTCTTCGTGGTCCCTCAAGCTTTTCAGTTGTCTTCCTCAGGTCAAACTAAATTTATCCTGGATTGGACTTGTGTTTAAGAAGCCCCTCTCAGCATTAAGAGGATTACACATGGTGAGAAGGGAAGGCAGAAGTTCATGACCTTTCACTAATGCTATTGGGGAAACACGTGTGGAGACACCTTCCTTGGTGTGATGAGGTGTGTGGCAAGGTGGTGTGAGAATAGATCAGCACAGCAGCTGTGTGAGCAATGTGAGAGAACAGGCTTGCTCAGCAGCTGGGGAGTTACCCAGAGCTGTGTAGCAGAAGGGGCTGCCACTGGAGGTTGAGCTTGCTGTACCTAATATTAAATCTCTGGAAAGATCAATTTGCAGTTAATACTAATCCTTGGTGAACTTAGTTGCCTTCTCAAAATGAGCAGAGTTGTCAGGCCTGGCCTGGTTGTCACTGCAGCAGTTTGGGAGCTCCCCAAGCACCAGGTTTAGGTTGCTGGCCCAGACTGAAGGGTACAGTGGAGTAGGGTGGTGAAAGCTGTAATTGTAGAACCTGTCTGGTAGCTTCTGGGGCAGGATCATGTGGTGCTTCAAAACACCTGCCTTTCAGGCTGATTCAGTCTTCTCTCGAGTGTATAGTACAGACATTAACCTTCAGTGTGGTGTTGGAGATGGGAGGGAAAACATGACCTTGATAGAGGCAGGAGCCAACCTGCCACCAGCTCCACTCCTGCCAGTGTTGCTCGAGCACAGCCTGTCCTGGAGGTACTGCTTCACAGGAAATGTGGTTCTCCTCTCCCAGATTTAAAGCTGATCTGAGTGTTCATCACCAGCCTGAATAACAGTGTGAGTAAAGTCAGTTTCTGAAGGTAGTAGGTGGTTTGTTGGCCAGGCTCTAAAGCTGGGCCTTGCTGGGTGGAACCTGCTGCTACTAGATTTGGCTAAAACCCCTAAACCAGCTTTTGAAATGATCATCCTGTTGTCCTGGCATACCTTCCATCTCAAAGTAGAGTGGTGGATAAAGTTCCATCTTCACCTTTTGCATGTCCACTTCCTCACCTGGCTTCAACTGAAGGCAATGCTGGCTTAAAACAAAGGGCTTAAAAGGATTGTAGGTACCTCAAGTGTCCCAGCAGCCTTGATTTCCCTTTCATTAACCTCTGCTCACTTAATTGAGACTAAGGAGCCACTATTTTGCTTTAAGTTGATAGTTCTTTTTGTGGAGAAAACAGGAGCTGCTTCAATGACTTCCTGGGGATGGGAGTGGGTTAAGGTGGGTAGTTCAGTTACTTATGGCCCATCAGGTCCTAACAATTCTCAGTGGCTACTTTATTTAAAGAAAACTGAAGGACAAATGCAAACCCAGAGTAGCTGATATCAAAACTGCCTTCATGCTTGACCTCAACTGCACTCAAGTAATGACTTAGCATTTGTTTGGCCACCCAGAAAGTCCTCTCTGATACTATAATGTAAATTCTTCTGTTCTTCACTGCCCTGCAGCCATGAGGAAAGTCTGGGCTGCTCCGGATGCAGCTGACCTGATCTCTGTGGTCTTGGATGCAGGGACAAGGTGTTGCAGAGACCCAAAATGTAGCACAGCTTGGGTGGAGAGCATGGGGTTACCAGGGTGCCTGAGGCAGGGCAAGGCTGTTAGCAGGAGCTCACCTGACCCTGGCACTTGTGAACTGTTCTGCTTTCCCCAGGTAGCTGCTGTGTGCCAGGAATGCACATCCAGAATGGGGAACTTTAACACCTGTGTCTCAAAAAAGATGTAAATCTACTGCCTTTGGTTCTAGGCCTTTGTATTTTAAGTGTCACTTTAACAGGTATTTGCCTAGTTGGATGCAGTGCTTTTCTGTGCTGGGAGGTAGCTTAAGTAAATGAGCTTCTTCAACAGATCACAGTGGGTGCTCTATAGAGAGCAGGGACTTGGCCTAGAGCTATGTGACTCTGAAGTAGTTGCAAATTGGATGGTGGTGCTGAGGATCCAGCAGGTTTCATGATGTAATGTGCTCTGTCAGTCAAGTTTTGGGGCTGTGATCCTATGGCTCTTCCTCTGGGAAGAGGTAGGCAGAGCAGCAGGGTGAGCTCCAGTGCCTTCTTTTCCTTGGTTTGTGTAGGTGCTCTTATGGGAACAAGGCAGACTCCTCTCTGGCTGTGAAATGGGTCATGCAGCAGCAAATGTCTCCACTTGAGGAATTTTTCAGATTACAGGGGAGATGTTTAGTTATGTATTGGAAAAACCTCCTATAACTAGCAGGTTTATGCCTAACAAGAGCTTCCTGAAGCTCCTGATGATTCGTACTGTACCTCAGGAATACAGTTGACTCATCCTCTATACCCTTTCACTTGAGTTGCTTGCCTTGTGTGCAAAATGTACTTGGAGTTGAGTTTTCCGTGATGCAATTCCCAGCCTTTTACAACTGGAGGTGTAAAGAGGTGTGAAAGGCAAAACATTTGTGTGATCCAGAAGCCTCAGAAATGCTCACCTTGCCTCTTACTTTGGATCTGATTTGGAAGTTCAGACTTGGACAGAGCTCTAGGGGTGAGTCTGGTTTTGTCAGTGAGCAGAGCTGACAGCTGAGTTGTGCTTATCCTTCCCCTGCACTCTGCTCAGGAGCCAGCCTTGTCTGTGTAGGGACCTCCTCTGTAGTCGGGCTCTGTTAGAAACTAGCATGTGGGAGCAAAGGGAGACCTTTTCTGGCTGCAGAGGCAGGAGGAATAGGATCTGGCTTGTTTGGTTCATGTTTAACTATTCTATTACCTTCTGTCTCTGGATTTTCTCAGGTTTTTAGTTTAAAACCCATTTGTTTGCTGGCTTTTTAACTGGCTTTGTGAATGGCCTAGGTCTGGAAGCCTCAGATACTCGAGTGGCTTTGTGCTTGGCTGAAGCATCACCTTTCAAGACTAAGTCTGATGGTGCAGAGATGCTGCTGCTATGGGACAGGGGCTGAATCAGGCTCAGCTCTTCTCATGCTACCTTAACCTACCTGCCCCAAACTGCCTGTGGATACCAGATCCTGGTGCCAGCCTGTTCTTGCTCTCCCCATGCAGGCTTGGGCTGTAATTTCTAACTCTTTTTCTGCTTCAAATGCCTGTCTGTTGCAGCCACACTGCATACCAGACCAGGGGAATGAGCCTAACTCCCCATGGCTTGGTTTTAACCAGCTCAGCTCCCCATCCCAGCTTCCTGTTTGGAAACTCATCTGCCTAAACTGGTGTAAGTGGCAGGGTGTGCTGGGGTGGGGACAAGCGGCTGGAGGTGTAGCTTGTGTCTGCTGGCTGGGCTGCTCAGCTTGAACTGGAGAGCTGAACTGTGTCGAGATGCTGCCCCTTGAGAAGCCTTTGACACATCTTAAATGCAGTGCTAACATTTGAAGGCTGAAAAATGCAGCTTCCCATCTGGGTGGTGGTGTGGAAAGCCCACCAGCCTGTGCTGCGGTGTGCCCCAGCTCTAGGGATCTCTGGAACAGACAGGTAGACATCTTCTAGGAGAGCTGCCTGCTCTGGGACTGGCAAGTGAGCACATCACTGAAGAGCTCTTCTGGAAATGCTGTGGAAATCCAAGCTCAGGGGTTCGGGAGGTGGGAGCTCAGCCTCTTCCACCACGGAGCAGCACGACTCCCTCTGCCAGGATGCTTGGCTTCCAGTAGCAACTCCGGACAAAAATCCAGGTTGGAAAGACTCATGCTGGTTCTTGGGGCTTGGAAAAGTCAGCAGGGAAGCGTTCAGGTTGGGCTGTGTCAGGTTACAGAGTGAAGGTTTTTAATATTTGGTAGGCATTTGCTTATTAATAACTTGATATTGAATCTTTAGACTGAGTTTCTGTAGGAGAATAATTCTTCCTGCCCTAGTATCCTGTTGGTTTTGTCTGCCTTCAACAACCGAGTTGCTTTGTAACAGATTTCCAGACTCTGACTCTTAAAATAACTATTCCAGAAATCTGTTTGATTTCTGTTTAAGATGTTTTTCCTCAATGACCTGGATTCATCTTTCAGCAGGGCTGGGAGTGTTGGGGATGGGGACGTGTGTGTGTGGGGGGGAGCAGGCTTGTGCTGCCTGTCTGCTGCAGAGGGGAGAGGGGCTAAGGCTAAAATGCTGCTTATCTGAGCAAACCCTACTCTGCTTCACCAGTTAGGCCTGTGACTGGGTTGCAGGTGCTTGTCTTTGATTTTGATTGAAGTTTGTTAGAGGGATCCTCTGAACTTGAGTCTGGTTGGATTCCATTAAACTAAACAGCTGATTTCCTGAAAAATATGGATGGTTAGGGGAAACTGGGGCTGGATGCTTCCCGTTGCTGATGAATTTGTTCCCTGCTTTCTTTATTCAGTGGTGGGTTTCATCCAAGATGTTGGGTCCAGGTAGGATTCAAGTTCTGTCAGCTTTCTGTCTGTGTCCATGCTTCCCAGAAGGTGAAGCTTGGTGGGGATTAATCTTGAAGATATAAGACCGAATGGGATTCTGGTCCCCAAAGGTCTCCTGCTGCTGGGGATCTGGGCTGGTGCACAGGGCTTGTACATTTGCATAAATGCAGGAATGTTATACATTCATATGGGCAAGTTATGGTTGCTGTGGGAACAGAGTTGTCTGAGCAGTGTGCCTTTATCCTTCCTCCCTACAGCTGCGTTGGGAATGTTTTTAGGGCCTGTCCAAAACAAGTGATCCAAAAACTATACTGGAAGAATGAGTGCAGTGAAAAACCCTGCTGAAGATGCAGTGTGGTGCTAGTGGGGGAATAGCTGATGCTGTTACAGGTGCTTGATAGTAATGTGACTGAATTGGCACTACAGCTTGTACTAGTACTACTAGGAGTAGGAAAAGCCCTGGTGGATGCTATCCTGGTGAAAGGCTGTGGGAGGCTGCAGCTGGGAAGGAAGGGGGAAGGTGGTGTGTTGTCAGCAGGTACAGTTTTAGCTGCTTTTATCTCAACTACTGTGCTGCAGTATCCCCTCACTGTGAACTGAGAATGTTGGTGCTTCCCAAATTGCCATGGGATGAAGGTGAGGGTCCCACCTCCAGTGGCAGCAACAGATTTTGTCTTATGTATGGTACCCAGCTGCCATTAGCCCTTGTCTAGGATGTGAGCAACTAAGTGGCATGGGATGTGGATGTGGAAAAGGAGGCCAGGAATGCTGTTGGGCTGTCTGGGATGGCCAGGGTTGCATGTGAGGGATAACGTGAACAGGCTGGAGTGACTGCAGGGCCTGCTGGGGAGCCAGTAGGGTGTGTTGAGGTGTACATCTGATGGCACAGTGGGAGGCTGTGGGGGCAGGGGGAGGAGGAGGAGCAGCTGCTGCTGCTTGGTAGCTGGCTTATAAATGCCCTCTGACTCAGATTTTGGGTAACACAGCTGAGCATCTTGTGGTTTCATCAGCCCCCAGATCCTTGCATTAAACTGGAATTCTCAGACTATGAACCTGCTGGGTTTCCTTAGGCTGTTGGCACAGGCTTAAACCAAGGTGAGAATCCGGTGTCTCCAGTACTGTAGGCTTGTGAACACCCTGCAGGGGAGAGGATCGCAGGGAAAGGGGGGCACTGGGCAGGCAGGAAGTAAACAGGCCATGAAAAATTCCTGATAGGAAACATGTTCTGCTCTCCAGCCCATTCTCTTCCTCCTGTACTGGTGTGATGTACTTGCCCAGGCTGGAGCAGGATAATGGGCTTCTCTCTGGGTAGCTGGGGGTTGAAGGTTATCCTTGTTGCTTGGTGGTAAACAATGCAGAGTCAGTGAGGCACAGTGGCCAAGTTGAACCAAATAGATTATGCTAGCAGAATTGTGAAGCTTTGCATTGGGCTCTGAATTGGAGCCAGCAGCTGGAGCCTGTCCAGAACTAAAGTGTTTTTAGGTTTTGTGGGTGGAGGGAGGCGGGGACAGGAGTGCTGGGTAGCACTAAAACTAACTGTCTGCTCTGTCTCTGCTGCTGCTGCTGCTGCTTTAGTCGTTGCTGGGGGGATTGCTGCCTTGGCTGCCGTGCTGTATTGTGGAGCCCTGCTTTTGTGCTGCCTGCTCCCTCGATTCTTTGGAGCTGCACCTCTCCTACTGCCTGCCCTCATCTTTTGGGGAAATCTTAGCTTTTCTTCTTACCTTTTATTTTGTAAGAGCTGATGCAGTTCTCTTGCATGGCTGAGTGACGTCACTGTCAGCACAGTAAGCATCAGCAGCCTGGTCACATGCTGACCCAGTCAGTAATGCAGACGGGATAGGAAGGTGGAGGGGCTTAGGGGGTGGGGGGCTGGTTTCTGGACATATGGTAGCCCTCCCTTTTGGGGTGCAACGGCCAGTTGCAGGAGCTGTGGCTTCAGAGCAGCAAGAGACCCGACTCAGGGCTTAACGCTTTGGAAAAACTCCTGCTTTAGAAAGAAAAAAAGCAGCCCTGAACTCTCAAGCTTCTGTTTGTTCTCAATCTGAGCAGACTTCCAGGACTCTGAAGAAGCAGTGGCAAGCAGGATGCTTTTCCCCACGTCCACGCAAGAGTCTTCCCGTGGCCTCCCAGACACCAATGATCTGTGCCTTGGCCTGCAGTCCCTCAACCTGACAGGGTGGGACAGACCCTGGAGCACCCAGGACTCTGACGCTGCAGCACAAACCAGCACACAGTCGGGTGAGTCTGACACTTGCAGCAACAGTTGTTGTATTCATTTCTATTTTTCTGGCTGGTTTAAAGCTAATGTGGAGCTATTTGCTTGTGTAACAGGGTGCTGGCAGTTACTGATGGGGGCTCTGTGACCTGTAATGCTTGTGTAATGTGGTGGTTTGAGTTGGGGAGGCTGTGGCTGCAGGTGCCACAGCCCCCTATGCTCTGCTGTCAGTTCACTGCAGACAAGAAGTGCCGGGGTTTGTTTTGCTTGATGCTGCAAGGCTGGTGGAGGGATAGCCTCTCTGAAAGATGAGAAATCCTCTCCCTGTTTGGAGGGAGTGGGTGGGGGGTGTGGTGTCTGAAGGCTAAACTTTGCAACGTCAGCCTCTGCAAATACCTGGTGGCAGGTAGCTCTGCAGCAGGGTTTCCCTCATCCCGCTCCATCCTGCTCGCTCCTGTGCTTCAGCCGCACTCCCACTGGAACTTGGTCCGTGGGGTGTGGTAGGCGCAGCCGGCACTGGGTGAACAACTTCAGGCACTAGCTCACAGCCTGGTGGGAGACTTGGAGGAATCCTTCTCCACTCCTACGTTCAACCAGAAATAGCGGCCTGTGCCTGGCAGTGGGCTGGAGGAGATGCAGTGGAATGGCTTCTGCCTTTAACTCTTTTGGTCCAGTGCAAACCTACATGATGGGCAGGGTCTGGGCTTGCAGCCATGCACTGCTGGCTTTGCCCTTCCTTCTACATCCTTTTCAGGCTGGTTTTGCAGCTGGCATTGTATCGGGAGGTTTTGGGGTACTGGGTGGTTCCCTTTCAGTGGTTCAGGGTACAGTTAACTCTTCCAGAGGCAGCAGCCCTCTCTAATACCACAGGAGGGGAAAGGGGTGATGCATCTAGCATCTCCTCAGGATGCTGACAGAGCAGGGGGATAAAACAGAAGGAAGAGTTCATTTCCCAGCCTTTGAGGACTAAAAAACAGTTTCACAAGCAGTGCTGTGTTTGTTCAAGTATCAGTCTGTGGAAAGATCTAGTGCTTTGGCAGAGTTTGTACAAGTTCAGCCTGGTTGCTACAGAAACTCATCCTTTTATAGCAGCATGCTGCTGCTTTGTTAAAAGGGTAGTGCATCTCTGCTCAGGCTTGGGTGACACAGGAGGCCCCAGGCATAAAGTTGGTGCTGACAGGAATGTAGATGGCTTCTGGGGTGGCATGGGCAGTGCCATTGCCCATGTAGATGTTGGGGGGGCAAGGGAGAGCTGTTGACCACCTCTGATGTACAGAGGATGCTGCCCTTGAATAGAGAGAGCTTCTTGGACACAGCCCTGAATGTTGCTGCATGGGCTGTAAAACAAAGACATCAGTTCTGCGATAGTGGAGTTTGGATCAGCTTCATCAGCATGGCCCACTTGAGTTCCTGCAGCTGACTTCCACTAGACTCAGCACCCCGGCCTGTGTGTGGGCCCCAGCACTGGTACTTAGGGTACTACTGGCTTGAGTGCTAGTACAGTCAGGCTGCAGTAGCTGTCCTCCAGCACATGGTCCTGTGGGCTTATCCTAATGAGCCAGGTAATACCACATGCTCAACACCTGTCCTTCTTTAGTTGCCAGCCAAAACCTTGGTAGAGTAGGCAGAAATGAAAGTTATTAGTGTGCGGTGGGCTGGCCAGGTGCCTTAGAGCTGTGCACTCTGGTGCACACAGTGGTTAGCAGACTATGGGGCACTGAACCTCTGTTACAGGATCTTTACTGTGAAGAGCACGCTTAAAGCAGCCAACATCCCTGTGGAATGGTGCTGCTGCTGCTGCTCACGACACCTGGCCTCTGCACAACGGTGCTGCAGAACAGGGGCTACTGCACACAGAGGTGACCACTCTGTGCAGGTGTCCCAGCCCAACCTGACCTGCTGCCTCTGTCTTCTCCCGGTCATGTTCCTGGCAGGCTGCTTTGGTAGAGGCAGGGCTGTGTCTGCAGTGTTCAGGCAGGCAGTGCTCACACAAGCCTGTGGCAGCCTTTGCATGTCATGGCCTGGCTGGTGGGGCCAAGAGGACTATGGTGGGGGTGTCACTATCTGCATGGAGGGACTTCTGGTTTCAGGAGGGAGATGGATTTGGAGCTGATTTGAAGGCGCTCCAGCAGCCTACCTGCTCTTTGAGGGTGTATGTGGTGTTGGGTGCCCCTGCTGACTGCAGTTCCTCATGCTGGAGCTCCTGCTGCTGCAGAGGCCTGTTGTTGAAACGATCTGACCTCGGGCACTGCCCTGTGCTCTGGTGGTCTGCACCCAGTGGGTGTTTGTGACAGTGCATGGTAATGGCGTCTGGAAGATGGCACCCAATACTGTGTGGAGAGGCCTATTTTCTCACTTCTCTTGATATTCCCCTTGGTATGTGAAGGGGGGATGGCTGGGGTGTAGAACCAGCCCAAACGCAGCTGTGCTGCTTCTGCAGAGGAGCCTTTGGCCTTCAGCAGCTCTGCAGAGGGCTGTGCCATGTGGCTGGGGGTGTCGTGGTTCTGACACAGTGCTCTGTCTCAGTCCCACTCTCCTAGCACTCCTAGGAGTGCTTCTTGGTCTGGGCTCCTGTTACTCCCCCGTTTGCAGAGCTGTGGGGATGGCATTTGCTGGCTGGAGAAGTAAAGGGCTGATACCTGTGCAGCACTATGGTGCTGCTTCAGCTGGCCCACACCTGTTTCTGTAGAGCTTCATCTTTCCTCCTTTGCAAGGGCCTTGGAGTGGCAACGAAGAGCCCCTGGGGAGGGGGCTCCTGTAGTTTAGAGATGTCTTCTGAAAGTCTGTGAAATGTCCTTTTGGGGTGGCAGAGAAGTGTTTCTGTGACTGACAGCTGTACAGATAGATGAGCTGGCAGATATTGATGCTGCCAGGTGGCCTGGCAGTGCTGTGGTGGAGACAAGGAGGACATGGAAAGGATATTGCTGTGTCTGGGTGCTCCTGCTTCCCAGTGCTGAGGCCTGAGAGCCTCAGAGCTGGGGTCTCCCTTGGGGTGTCCCAAGAGCAGGTGAGGCTGTGTCAGTGCTGGGCTGTTCCAGGGGCTGGGGAGGGGTGGCACTGCCAGGAAGAGCCGTTGTGCTGCTGGCACCCAAGCGTTTGGAAGGTTCCAGCAGTGACTCAGCTGCGCAGACCCACGGGGAGGTGGCTGGAAGGGTGGAAATGCAAAAAAAAACCAAACAATCAGGCTAAAAATATTGCTGATGTGGTCCCCTGCAGTGCCTGTTCTCCAGTACTGATGAGCTCGGGCCTCTCTGCGCAGTCCCTCCAGCGCGGAGCTGTCTCGGCCTGGGAAGGACCTTTGGCTGCAAACCCTCCTGGTGTCACCTTGTGCTCCTGGGGCTGTGTCACTGTGCAGCTTGGTGCAGTGGGATCAGGTGCCTGCTGCTGGTGGGGCCATGCTGAAGGAGGCCGGAGTGGTTTGTATGCTCTGATCCTGCCCACATCCCCACTTCCCAAAAAGCTCCTTGCACCCAGACAAGGTTATTGGTGCAAGTTTTCCTCCTGGATCCAGAGCTGTAGCACACGGAGGACGTGTCCTTAGCCCTTGAGCATGCCAGATGCGCTGCCAGTCCCTAAGCTAAGTGTCTGGAGGGTGCCTTTCTGAGAGGAGGCATCTGCTGCAGGCTTGAGCTGCCTGCATTTATTGGCTGTAGGATTGAACTGCTGTCTCATAGCAGGAAAGGCATCTCAAACCCACTGCTGCCCCTAGATCTGTCAGGCTGGAAATACTTCAAGTCCCAGAAACCTGCTGTGTGGCCTAGGGAGGGGCTTTTGCAGGAAACTGTCCATGACCACTTCCAGTCCAACCATCCCTGGCTGTATTTCTTGAGGCAGTTTCCCCTTCTTTAAAGTAGCCTCATATAGGCAGATGCATGTGTTAAACCTTCAAGTCATTGCACTGCAGAGGCAAGGAGGGGTTAGAAGCAGTGAGACAGGACTGCCCTTGATGGTATCCTTTACCTTCCCTGCCCTGCTCCTCAAGGAGCACAAGGAAATGGGGTCTTGATCCAGTTTTTGCCTGGAGAACAGGTGACAGCAGGACACAGGCAAATCTGTGTGCAGATTTTGTGTCTCCCTGGCTGGTTTCTAGCTGTGTGCCAGCTGCTTGGTCTGGCTGGTCTGTCCTGCCCTACATTGGGAGGTTGTCCCTATGTGGGACAGCAGACTTTCCCATTGGGGAAATAATCCTAAAAGCAGGCTGTTAACACTGGGTTTGCAATGCCAGCTAGCAAGGGGGTTTTCAAAAGGATCAGCTCTGAAGAGGTCATTGGCCTCTCCAGGCACCCAGCCTGAGCAGCTGAGTGCTTCCTGATTATGTTGGATGGACCACCTTGCTGTGTATGTGTCTGCTTGTTGTGTGACCCTGAAGTTGCTGGTGCAGCAACAGATCTGAGCTTTTCCTTGGATCTGCTCTTGAGACTGCAGCTCCAGCCTCCTCTGTGCTCTCTCTGCTGGCTGCTGCTATCTCATTCTCTGCCCTGCAAGGTTACAGCTCGAGTCACTGTGGTGCTGGGGAAATGGTCCTGCTGACTCTTTCTAGCCCTGGCTCTCCTGTTTCTCAGAGCAACTTGTTTCTGCAATCAGCTTGAGCACACTGATGTGTAGCTGCTGAAAACATACCAGGCTGGAACTGCAGGCAGCGTGTGGGTTTTGCCTGGCAGGTAGCTGAGGCCTCCAAGTGCTCATCACTCTGAAACCTTCAAGGCAAAAGCCCCTCTGAAGGGTAAGAGGGGAGTGTGGCTGTTGTCGTGGCCTCCCAGCCGTTCTTTTCAGTGGCAGCGGGAGGGACTCGAGAGCTGCTACCACAGGGAGAGCTGTGTATGATGGCAGGCGCCTGAGAACCCTCCAGTGAGAGCTGCTGATCAGGCTGGGGGGTTGATGCTGATAAGTACAACACAGTAGTCACTGGTCTTCCTTGAGCCGCTGGCTTCAATGCTGAGTGGCAGGGCTTGAGGAAGACCCTGGAGGGGCAAAGGATTAGTGAGGGAAGTCCTCCGCATCTCTGGGTGTTTGATTTGCTGCTGGGCTAATCCACCATGGAGCTAAGTGCCTGCTCCGTAGAGCTCTGCTTTGTGCCCCTCTGCGTGTCTCATCTCTCTCTGCTCTTTCACCTGCAGTCTCTTGGACAAGTGGCTTCAGTGACTGCTTGCGTGTGCCCTCAGCTCCTGTGTATTCCTGCTTGGCCGCATGAAAATCCTTGTGCTAGAGGGAGGTTTTGGAGGCTTATGCTGGTAGAGGAGAGCTCAGCATCTGGGTAACTCCAGACTGTCCCCTGAGCATCCAGGGATTTTTTTATTCCTTTCTTTCTAGTGAAAGTGGAGCTTCAGGTCCAGGAGTGAGCACCTCATCCTGAATGAGGCTTGGAGCTAAGCCTGAGCCTGCCTGGAAAACTTGGTGCAAGGTTCCTTCATGCTGCTGGCAGTGTGGCAGCAGAGAGGAGACCAGACCACCTCTTGCCAGCCTAAGACCTGGGGAGGGTGTGGGGGCTGTGCATGTTCCTGAATTCCCTGTGTTCTTGGTGTACCTTATTGCCTTGAGGGGAGCACAGGCTTTCCTGAGAGCTGTGTGTATGCCTTGGTCCTGCTGGAGCAGCCAGCTTACTGCTCAGGGCTTGGTGGAGGCACAAATGTGGTGGTGCCTTTTTGGGGGTTGTTATAATAATGCTGTAAGGGAGCAAAGCTGGGAGCTGGCTTGACTTGCATGGTTATTGTCTTGGTGGTTGTACTTTAGGAGTACCTAAAATGGCCTTACTAAAAGCTTGCCCCATGCCCTCTTAGCTCTTGTAGGGCTTTCCTGTGGCTGTGCTTGATGTGGCTGCTGAATGGGCACTTACTTCTTGAGCATGTTTCAGCATGGCCTGCTCATGCTCTGTGTGCTGTGGAGTAGAAAGCAGCCAGCACTGAATAGCTTCAGACTGTGTGCTCCTTACCAGAATCAAATAAGTATCAAATAAGTTGCTCTTAATCTTCCTCTTAAAGCTTCCATTTGAGCAGCTTCTGAACAGATTTATTTTTATTTGGGCTGATGCTGTGAAACAAGCTGCAGTAACTGGCACAGGAACTGAACCAGCATCTCTGCTTGCATCCAGCTCCAGCTGAAGTGGGTCAGGGCAGTCTCTTGTGCTTGCAGGAGCAGGCACCCAAACCCCTCCCCTTAGATTCTGCTGGGAAAGATGTTCTTTTGCAGCCTTTGGAGCACCCTGAGGGGCTGCTGTTGCTGCCTGTGTGCTCTCTGGAGGTAACAGCACATGAGCGTGAGTGCAAGGAAGGCACAGGCTTTTCAAGCTGTTTAGAACTGTTGATGTGATGAGGAAAACACTCCAGCAGTGGCATATCTTCTCTCTTCATAGACATGCAGTTGGTGCTCCACTGCCTGGTGGTGCTGCCATCTGCAAATACACTTGGGGCCCATAGAGCTGCCTGGGAGCTATTGGCTCCAGCTATGGTCTGGAGCATGGGCTGGATCCTGAGTGAGCTGGAACAAGCAGCTCCCTTCTGAGAAGAGCATCAGAGCTGCTCTTGGGTGGCTCTAGCTTAGTCTTTTTTTCCCATTGCGATTGCTATTGGTGGTTTAGCTGTGTGGGAGCTCTGGCCTGGGGTAAGATTGATCCCCAGGGTGGTGCCACTGAAATGGTGAGTGGTATTTTCTTCCAGCCATTGTACCACTACCTGCCTAAGAGCAGAGTGTCTGCTTGCTGTGCATGTGGATTGAAAAGGTGCTGTCTGCTGCAGTAGTAATGTGGTAACCCTCTAGAAGAGGTCCTGAGTGTGCTTTTTGGCTCAGTGCCTTCATGACCAGCAACACAGTGTGTGCAGGTCTGTGTGCTTCCACTCAGAGCCAAGGAGGGACCTGCCTGGACTTCACACAGCAGCTTCTGGAGCTGCTCTCCCAGTGTATGGGGGCTGCCTGCAGCAGAAGGTAGGAGTGATGCTGCTCCTCCCCTTTCCCAGCTCTGGTGAGACAGACCCTGAGTGTCCAACATCCATCTGTTCCTGCTGTAGACTTGACTTTGTCCCTGGTGTCACTGTGGCAGCCAGGCTGTGGAGTTGGTGTTGTGGGATGACCTGTCATTGTGGTGACCTGTTTGTACAGCTGAAATGCCTTTGGCTGACTTGTGTGGGGACTCTTGTAAGAGGATGTCGTAGGCCCTTGGCAGTGTTCTTGACAGGCTGTCTTTAGGGTGATAGAGGAATTCAAGTTGGAAAGGACCTCCTGAAGTTCAACCTCCTACTCAGAGTGCAATGATCCGCTGCCAGAGGGTGTTGTGCTCCTCAGCTAAGAGCTTTCCTGGGAGCACAGGCTGAGGGCAGGGGTGGCAATTCCAGCAGCACCACATCCTCTCTGAGAGGACATTCTGTGTGTCCCTTAAGGGCTGGCAAAAGAGCTGATTCACGGGTGATGTCTGTGCTGCTGCTGCAGGCCTCAAGTCTGCTCTGACACAGCAGCTGCCACCATCTGTGTGACATGGCCCTGGAGAAGGGCCCAACTCCCCTCCTTGCCCCTCTGGCTTGGGCTTTTTCTCTCCAAGAGTGCAGAGGGAAGGTGAAGCAAACCCCTAAAGCTGTCATGCTGTACCTGAGGCATGCAGCTGCGGGAACTGGGAATCTGCTAGCATCACTGGTGGTGCTGGGTGTGCTGCTCTAGCAACAGCAAGTAGCCTTTTGCCAGCTGAAGGCCTGAGAGGCTTTTGTGCCATTTTTCAAAGAAGGTTGCATGCATTTGTGACTAAAGCCTGTCTTTAGCCATCCTGCCTTGCCCAGTGGGGTATGGCCAACAGCCTGCTCCCATTGAACCCCCAAAGAGCATGCTTTACCTCTAAGGGTGGTACCCTGATGGACTGGCACCCACAAACGTGGATGCAGCCAAATGGTGCACATGAGTCACCCTTGTTAACACATACAGTCACACTTGTGGAGCTGCCACCTTGGGCTTGCAGCAGGAAATGGAGAGGAGTTCGGTGCTTAAATATAGAGGTGTGTGTTCCTGAGGCTTGCAAAGCTGAATGTTGTTCAGTATTTGACCTGAATATGTTGGAGTTTAAAACTTCCTGGGACTGATGCAGTTAAAACCTGCTGTGTTTCAGTGTGCTGAGCTCTGCTGTGGCAGTCTGCTTAGTGAATGTAATCACCTGCACGCTTCCAATCCTGCCTCATATTTTAGCTGTCTTGACCGTTGTTATATTTACTGTGTGCTTCTGTTTTCCCTTCCCAGAACACAGTAGTAAATGCCTGCCTCAGGAAGCTGTGAGATTTTTTGCCATCCATGTCTTGCTTGACACAGAAGTACTTGTGCTCTCAATGTTAGTGCAAGAAGCTGTTCCTAGTTCTGGTTCCATTTTTCAGGGCATACTGGGGAAGTGACTTACCATTGTGGTGCCAGAGCCAAGAATAGCCCTCAGGTGTCCTGACTCCAATTCTGTGGTTGAGCTATGGGATCATGCTGCCTTTTTCTATTCCCCTGCCCCCTTCTTAACAAACCAGAAATAGCTGCCTGCATATCCTCAGTTCTTCTCTGCCCCAGATGAAGGATCTGGCAGGGCAGAGGTTTCTCTTGGGTAGTTCAGAAACAGAAAGGGCTGTGCTGGAGTTAATATTTAGATGGTGGCTGCTGCTGGTTTGAGCACATCTGCAGCTCTGGCAGATGGTTCAAGACAATTGAGACTTGTGATGTACAGCTCTGGAGAGGATGTGTGCTTGGAACTTCAGGTGTCTTTACACCAGCACTGACTTGTTTTTTCAAGGGAGTAATGAGTATAATAATTAAATGGGGAGGACTGGAGCTGGGCAGGGCCTCTGGAGGTGTCTGTGCTACTCAGTGAGCTCTGAGGGACCAAGGGCAGGGTCACCTCCACCTCTGGGCCCTGTCCTGGGGCTGCTTCACTTAAGAGGAAGGAATTTTTGTGCCACTTGCCTTGCTGCAGCTTTTCCCTGTTTCTTTGTGCACCTCTGAGAGGCTGCAGCTCCATTTGAGGAGCAAATAGAGTGGGAAATAATGTGCTGAGCAAAGCCCATTCCTGTCCTGTGTGCTGCAGCCCTGTATCTGTGGTGGCAGCTTCTGCTGGGCTTGATTCTTTTGGTGCTCCCAGGGCTCGCTGGCTCCTGCTGGCAGTGAGAGGGCCCATGAAGTGCTGAAACTTCACTTAGAATTAGGCTAGAGCATCACTTGCCCTTTCCCCTGCAGTGAGCAGGAGCTTGGTGCTGCTGTGTGATGGGGGGAAGCTCACTCTGGCAGCTTGTGTCCCTGCTGGAACTACAGGGATGTACATTGAAGCTGGAGGAGGTGGTTAAGGTGCCCATGTGTCTTTCAGAGAGGCAAATGCTTCTCTTGCCATCAAGTTGCTTAGTGTCTGGAGGAGGTGCTGCTTTTTGGCTGACTAAAGCCATTCAGCCTGCTCCCACCCCACCACAGTGAGGCCTAGCTGGTGGCAGAAACTGCAGACAAGCTGTTTCTCTGGAGCTGCAGCAGGCCATTGTTCAGGACACAGCCTTTGCTCTTTGTGGGCTTATTTGACAAATGACAAAAGAAACTGCCCTGTGTTTGGTCTCCAGGGCCTTGGTCACGCTGCTTCCCAACTCTGCTGCCCTGTCCTGAATGTGCCTTTGGCACCACAGCCTCTGGGCCCAGCATGTGTAATGAATGGAGGCAGAAGCATGTGGCACTGAAACCCATCTCTTCTGCCCTGCTTCTCTTACTAAGAGTTTTCCTGTTCATCTGTCCTTGCCTGTACTAGGAGGTGAGGGGAGAAGGGTGAGCTTTCAGTGTAAGCAGTAGCTGATGGATGAAGGGGGGTGTCCTGAAAGTCTGCCATCCATCCTGCACTGAGTCATCTCCTCTCTGGAGATGGAAATGTCTCTGTCAAACCTTGCTGGTGGTGCCAGTCAGCAAAAGTGACCCTCTGAAGCCCTTGGCATTGCAGACGTGCTCTGTAGGCCTGCTGGTCACTCCTCAATAGGCTTTTTTACTCTGGTCCTGCAGCTTTTAAAAGCTGGAACACTTCTTCAGAGGGTGACTTCAGGAAGTGTGTGCATGTGCTCATCCAGCATTCAGTGCCACTGCTGGATGTAGTGAGGAACTGCCTGCATCTTGAGCAGGTAGGGGCCAGACATACCACACACTGTGGCAGTGTAAGAACCTGTGGCCTGGTGTGCTGTCTCTTGTGTCATGCATAGTTACATGCACCTTCAGGCTTATGAGGAGTCTGTAAGGGGTGTCCACTGGTATTCTTTGTTTGGGGAAAGAACTTGAGCAGAAGGCCCTGGACAGCTGTAAGGTGAGAGGTTTTCTTGCACTGGGCAGGGCTGTTTCCAGGTAACTTGGCTAAAACTGTCATGCTAAGGAGTAAAGAGCATCAGTGCTGCTCTGCTGATGTGCTGTTGGCTTGTTCTGTTCAGTGGTGCCCTGCAGGCCCAAACTAAAGCACAAGTACTTGTTCAGAGGACAGCTGAATGGTTGCAGAGCTCTTTCTGTTGACCACAGCTGTCAGGAGTAAATGCAATGGATGCTCCATATGGTGTTTTTCTTAAGGTCTTATTAAAGGCATTAAAGCATCATTTGTCATCAGCAGAATGGGAAGGCGGTTTATTTACCCAGAGCCCTTCCTTGAGCTGTCAGCATCTGTAAGCCCAGCTCCTTAGGGCTCATCTTTACATCCATCTCTTCTAAAATGGTCTTGGTCAATGTTACCAGTAAGGTCTAGTTCTGAAATGGCTGTGAATGGCAGCACAGGCCAGGAAGCTGCATGGTCCTGAGCAGGTGCTGGAAGTCTGAAATTGCAAATTTAAACCAGCACATGAAAGAATAAAAGCTGTTCTGGATCTGGTTGGACATCTTTCTGTTGGGGTGCCTTTTCCAACGTATGTGCTGTGAAATGCATGTGGAGCTAAATTTGTGGTGAACAAGGATGTGGAGCTGTTGGAGAGAGCCCATAGGAGGCCATAGAGATGCTATGAGGGCTGGATCAGCTCTGCT
Organism: Melopsittacus undulatus; assembly: GCF_012275295.1. Classification (NCBI taxonomy): domain Eukaryota; kingdom Metazoa; phylum Chordata; class Aves; order Psittaciformes; family Psittaculidae; genus Melopsittacus; species Melopsittacus undulatus. Next base: position 11,969,677 of record NC_047535.1, on the reverse strand, counting down.
CTGGAGCCAGGCTGAGAGAGCTGGGCTGGGGCAGCCTGGACAAGAGAAGGCTCCTGAAGGAGAGACCTGAGAGCAGCTCCAGTGCCTAAAGGGGCTGCAGGAAACCTGGAGAGGGGCCTGGGACAAGGGCCTGTAGGGACAGGCCAAGGGGAATGGCTTGAACCTGCCAGAACAGGGGAGACTGAGATGAGCTCTTAGGCAGAAGCTCTTCCCTGTGAGGGTGCTGAGGTGCTGGCACAGGGTGCCCAGAGAAGCTGTGGCTGCCCCATCCCTGGCAGTGTTCAAGGCCAGGTTGGACACAGGGCTTGGAACAAGCTGCTCCAGTGGAACGTGTCCCTGCCTGTGGCAGGGGCTGGAACTGGATGGGCTTTTAAGGTCCCTTCAACCCAAACCAGCCTGTGGCTCTATGAACACAGTAGCTCAGTGGCTGGTAACTGGATTTAAAACATAACTTGGGGGCTGTGGGACGGATTTGGCCTGAAGAGTAGGAACAAGCCAGGCTGTGGAGCCTGTGCTGTGGTCCCTGTGTAGCTGTGTACAGCAATGTGAAGCGTCTGGCTTGGGTGCAATGTGTCCAAGATGCTTGCATGTGCTCCCCTTGGTATGTTTAGGCACCCTGGGATAACACAGGAATGAAGGGCACACATTGCAGCAGCACTGTGCTGATAGCTGAGCTTTTCCTAGTAAATGCTAAGGAGGAGGAGTGGTTTGTGGAGCTCTGGGGAGTGACCCGAGTGCCTGCGAGCTGGACCACTGCCACACTGGGATCGAGCCGGCTCCACAGAGCTCTTAAATCTGTCAGCATTTGGCTGACATGCTCCAAGATGGAGCACGCTGGCTCCAAATCCAGGCATTAAAGCTGCAGCAGTGAGGCAAAAGTCAGAGCTGAGTTTCTATTAAAAGCTGCCTCTTCTGCTGTCCCCTGCAAAGGAGCGTTGGCATGTGCCTCGCTTGCAGCTCTGGGTGGAGGCAGGGAAAGTTCCAGAAGCTCTCTGCAACCAGCTACATTCCAGCTGCTGTGGGAGCGCCTGAATGGGAACAGTGGTGACCCTTCCCTTAAAACTTCCTCCCAAGATGTGGAAAGTACTTCGTTTGCACTAAGGGGGTTGGTTTTAGGCTGATGTTTGCTGCTTCCTCTGGGATCTTCAGGGATGCTCTTGACACCAGAATTGCTGATGCATCTTGTGTGTGCACTGGGAGTGGTTTCTTCCCTTGGAGCTGTCTGCTTGGAAGGGGAGACAAGGCCAACTTCCCTGCAAGTGCTGTGGTTTTACTAACCAGCTGTGTTGGCTTGAGGGCTTGTTTTAGGTGGGCAACTTTGAGAGGCTCTTGCACCCCAACCCATGGGGATTCCATGGGTTAAAGCTTAGATGCCTTTGGGCTGGGGAGTGAGAACTGAGACCTGGCTTCTCCTGCAGGTGTTTCCAAGGCTGCCTGCAAAGCTGGGCTTCAGGGCCCTTGCTGAACAAGTGGAGAGGAGGAAACTGACTGTGGGTCATGTGAGTAGCTGTAGGTGCTGAGTGAAGCAAAGTAAGACCCACTGAGGTGATGTGGGGTCTCCGTGAGCTCTCTGACTGAGTGCTTGTGCAGCATCCTTCTTGGGTAGATGAAGTCCATCTGCATTAACAGCAGGATGTGAGGTTAGGAGTGGGTCAGTTGTAGCTGGCAGGTTTTTGCTTGTTGCTGAAACTTGGATGCCCAGACAGCAGATCCCTTCAAAGGCCAGTAACCCTGCTGCTTGAAGGCACTCATACTGGCCTTACTGGTTTTTTAGGTGCAATGAGAGCTGTGCAATACTGGGAGCAAATATGTAATTGGTGGCTGTAGCAAGTCAGTGTGGTGGCAGAGATGAGGGTGGAATCAATGGTGCAAAGCAGATGGATCCTGTAATGCCTTTGGGAGCTCCTAATGAGCCCGAGTCCTTGCTGATGTATCCCCACATCCCAGATGGAGTTCTGGTCCTGCATCTCTGATAACCAGGAGGTGAGGTGCAGGACAGCATTGCCTGGTAGCAATCTGCATGACATTCCCTGCTCCAGGTCTGGCAATGCTGCGTGCATGGGGTCAGCACAGCGTTTTACAAACTCACGGTGCTCAGTGGCTGAGGAGGGTGTCAGTGCTGGGGTGTGTGCTGGCAGCAAGGTTTGGCTGTGGGATCAGCTGCTTTGCTTTGACTCTTGTGCTGTTTAGTGACTAATCAGATTTTTGAGCCCGTTTCACACATTCATCTGTCTCCCTTGAACAATGCACTGGCTGTATTTTTAAACAAATCACGTGGCTTCAGGGAAGTGGCCAAACCAGCATAGAGCAGCTTGCCTGGGCTGGGAGATGCTCTGCCCTGGGCTGGGACTGAGAGAAGGAACAGCCTCCTTGCCAGCTCCAGCTACTGCTGCAGCGTTCCCTCTGCTGCCCACCACTGCTGGTGGGGCTGCTTCTGCCCCAGCTCTGCCCAGGGTAAGTACCACTGCCCAGCAAGTGCTCTATGGCACTGGGCTGGCTGTCGGCACAGGGGTTGCTGCTGCGAGAACTAAGCAGATGCTCAAAGGGCCTGAGGTCTCTTCACAGTGCGGTCAGAGGTGAGTTTGTAGATCTGTGCAGTAGCCAGAATGTATCTGTGCCTGTTGGGAGAACTCACAGGGATAAGGTTCTGTGTCAGCGGGGAGATGCTGTGACTGTTGCTGCTGCTCCTGCAGATTTGCCTCAGATTGAGGTAGATGCTTTAAGTAAAGGATCCACTTCCACATCTGTGTGGTTTCTGATGTGAGGCTGGAGATGCTGGCTCCCCAGCAGCTGTGCTACTTGATAATGTGGCTTGGGATGGGTCTGTCCCAGCACCTGGCTTTGGGTGTGTGCGACAGCTTTCTCTGGTGCTGGCACTGAGGTGGTGCTGGTGTCTGATAGAGCAGTTGAATATGGTGATGTTTTTTACTCACCTGGTTTGGGCAGTGTCTTGGGTTATTAATGCTCTTCTGCACAAAAGCTCCTGAAAACCTTGGTTGTAAACCTTGTGGTCGTAGTGGGATGGGCTCAGATGGGGCTGGAGGATATCAAATGGATCCCAAACTTGCTTTGCTGAAAACTGAAAGCTACAGGGTGAGCTGCCTTGTTTTGAAGCTTCTGAATAATTAAAACCATTTCTGAATGCTTTGCTCTTACCATTTGGTTTGGGGACACATTCAGCTTGCTGAGACTTGCTCCTTTTGAATAGAGCTGGCTGGTGTCATGCCCCTGTGGGATGCAGTGTGGCTGAGTCTTCCCTGTGTTCCCTCCCCTTCTGGGTGGCAGCTGATCCCACACTACTGCCCCATGGAGCAGGGTGGGACTTTGACTCCTCAGTGGCCCGGTGCTCCATGCACAGGGGCAGCTCTGTTTGTAAGAAGGAATTTGCTTGCTTTGGTTCCTCAGTGGGAGGAGAAGCTGCTGCATGAGGGAAGCAGCCTGGTGTGCGCCTGTCTGTCTGCTCTGGGGCAGGGGCCTGACCAGACAGGCTTGTTGTGAGCGTGGCCTGGGGACAGTGCTGCTGCTGGGAAGTGTGTCGTTTGTCAGCAAGCTAGGCTGGCATGCTGCTGTCTGCCTGGAGCAGCTCCTGTTGGGGTTGGTGTGTGGTGGCCTGCTGTGGAGGCTCCCGTGCCTGCTCATTGGCAAGGCTCTGCCCCTCTCAGCCTGCCCAGCAGTGTGTGTAGCAGAGACTGGCCATGGGCCTGCTCTGTGCCCCCCCCCCCGCTATAGCTGCATGGACATCTACACTGCTGGGGCCCAGCCTGCTACCTTAACAACACAGGTTTAGTGGAGCGGCCTTTGTGGAGCACCAGCATGAGGTCCATAACCAGGACATGGGGACTACCATTCTCTTCCCAAATGAAGTGGCATCTTCTGACTGATCGCAGCCTTGGGAGAGTAACCCATGCTTTTGTCTCTCACCACACTGGGCTGCTGCTGCTGGCTGCAGCTGTGTAGTGCTGTGCTGCAGCAGATGGCAAAGAATGCAGCCTGGCTGGAGCTGTGTGGAGGGCTGGTTACTGCCACATGTGCTGCTGTCTATGGGCTGAGAGGAGCCCAGCTGCCCTCCTGGGCTGCTGCCAGAGGAGCTGGGAGGGAAGGAAGGAGGTGTGTCATGCTGCAGTGCTGATGGGCTGTGTCTCTGTTGCAGTTCTCAGCATGCTGAGTAACCCTCTGGGGAATGTCCTGGGGAAGCCCCCGCTGGGTTTCCTGCCTCTGGACCCCATTGGCTCTGACCTGTCAGAAAAGTTTTCCACACCAACGCTGAGGAATTCCCGCCTGGACTCCCGCTCCCTCCTGGACTCCCGGTCCAGCAGCCCCTCGGACTCGGACACCAGTGGCTTCAGCTCTGGCTCTGACCACCTCTCAGACTTGATTGTAAGTTTTGGTCTTGCACTCACTGTCTGATTCCTGGTGTCTTGTCGTGTTTCTGGGGAGCATGGGAGAGCTGGAGGGGCTGCAAGGCACAGCCCTGCCTACTCAGGAGGGGAAAAGAGTGCTGCAGAGAGGTGTATTGCCCACACAGACACAGCAAGCTTCTGCAGCCCAGGGTTTGGAAGAAGGGCTGCTCATGCGGCCCTTCTGCAGCACAAACTAGCACTATCCTTGTATAATTTTGGCCTGAATAATGTTTTGGCCTTTTAGCTTTGTGCTTGCAGCCCCAAGGGGTTGAAGTAGCTCCCAGAGGGGTCTGAGTGCTTGAGCTTGTGTGAGGCAGTGGGCTGTGCCCTGTTCCCAGCAGGGAGGTGGTTGATCAGCACAGATGCCTCCAGCCTGGACTTCTCAGGGGCTCCTGTCCCTGCCTTTCATTCCCCTTCCTATTTGCTGACTGCACTTCATCTCAGGGCAGCTGCTTCTAGAGCAAACTGGGTCTAGCCTGCTCCCATTCCTTACAGCACAGCTAAATTTGGAAGCTGGCGAGTGTCTGTGTTGCTGCCCCAGTCTGGGCTGCTGGGTCTATGTCACAGTAGCTCCAGCCAGTTCTGGCTGCTGCTGCAGGGCTCATCCTGAGGGTCTGAGGCCACAGCCATGGATGAGCTGCTCCTGGCTCTGCCATGGTGTAGCTGTGGCCTTGACCCCCACATTGTGGTGGGCAGGAAGGACATGGCTGTCTTGATGTGGAATGGATTCTCCTAGAGGATTGGAGTCTGGAGCAGGGATGCTGCTGAGGGCAGGCAGTGTGGGACAGCAGGGCTTTGTGCTGGCCTTGTTCATAAGGTCAGGTCTCCCTTGGTGTGGGGTGGCATTCTGAGCTGCACAGTGTCTCCTATCCCTGCTGGCTCATTAATCCTTGCTTCTGCTCCATCCACTCGGGGAGGCATGTTCAGCCTGGAACAGCTGGCTCTGCAGGCAGCTGAGCCCTGGGCTGGGAGCTGCTCTGTGTAGGGTGAGTGCCTGCTGGCTGCCTGCAGAACTGGTGAGTGCTGCCAGCATGTCCTGCAGGCAGGGCCTTCGGTGGTGCACAAGGCTGCTCCTGGGGTGCCTTAGTGCTCCCTGGGGCTGGCAGCTGTCCTAGAGGCTGCACATATATGGAGTAGCTGATGGCTTGGTGGGCTGCAGGGTGCCTCCTGTTCCAGGTCCCTGCTGCTGCTCATGGGTTGGGTGGGAAATGGCTTCAGGGTTAGGCCCTTCCCAGGGAAACCATGGTCCTGTCAGGCTGCTGGGACAGTGGGAGGGCTGCTTTCCTGTTGCTGCCACATCTCAGAGGGTCTTGGGTGACCAGGAATTGCCAAGAGCCCACTCTCCTGCAGGTGAGGGCAGGGCCCAGTGTGGCACATGTCCTCCAGTATTATGTGATGCTACTCAAAGCTGGGTCTTAATGTGGATTTTTCTCTTGCAGTCAAGCCTTCGGATCTCCCCCCCTCTGCCTTTCCTGCCCCTCAGTGGGGTGTCAAGAGACCCCCTAAAGATGGGAGTAGGGTCCCAGCTGGATCAAGATCAAGCTGCTCTGGCTGCAGTAACTTCCTCCCCAGCCAGTGCATCGAAAAGATGGCCTGGAGCATCAGCGTGGCCTTCCTGGGATCTTCTGGACTCTCCAGATGACCCCTTCAGTATTGAAAGAGAAGCTAGGCTTCACAGGCAAGCAGCAGGTAAGTTGGATGGTGGGTCTCAGCAGGCTTCAGTGGCAGCTGCCTCCTGCTGCTGCAGCTCTGCCGAACCTATGTCTGTGAAACATGGGGATGTGCTTGGAGACCTATGGGAGAGCGAAGTAAATGGTCCTTTACTGAGTGGTGTTGGTGCTTGTCCAAGCTGTGAATGAAGCAACCTGTACCTGGAGTGGGCAGCTGCCTCCCCGAAACTACAAGAATCCTGTTTACTCCTGCAAAGTGTTCCTGGGAGGAGTCCCGTGGGACATTACGGAAGGTGAGCAGCCCCTGGCCCTGCACTGTGGGTTTTGCCATCAGGAGGGTGTGAGGTGGAGCCTTTTCTGGGATACTGACTCTTCTCCTCCTGTCTGTAGCTGGACTGATCAACACCTTCCGTGTGTTTGGCTCCCTGAGTGTGGAGTGGCCTGGTAAGGATGGCAAACACCCACGCTGCCCTCCCAAAGGTAATATGCCTAAAGGTAATAGCGACACGGTAGGGTTACTTTTTTCCCATGCTATGTTACAGCACGGATCTGGGCTGGTACGGCTGCATGCTGGTGACTGGATGGTACAGAGCACCCTAGGGTAAATGTCCCACACTCACTTGGGTGAGCACCAGAGCACTGTCACCTTGAACCTGGTGTCCCTACCCTGTCCCTAGCAGGGCTGAGCAGAGTGTGGGGTGGGGGGGAGCCCTCTCTGGTGCTTCTGGAGCCCCACGAGGGTCTGGCTTGCCCTGGGTGCTTGCTGCCAGTACATGCATTCTAGAATCCAGTCGTGTGTCTGCAGTAAGTTGGCAGCTCAGGGACTGGTGATCTGAGCAGTGCCTGGGGTGTCCTTGTGCCTGAGGTAGCTGGGCTGATGGGTTGTGTAAGCAGTGATGAGTTACTCAGTGAGGGATAACTAGTTTGTAGGCTCGGTGGTACCCGGTCGCCTCATTCAGTTACTTAGCACAGTGTGAGGTGCAGAGTGCTGGTGCTGTGGGAAATGATTTTGAAGCCCTGAACTTGTAATTCTGGGCCAAGACATCTTAAATATGAAGCAAAGTCTGTTTACCTGCAGACCACACTGTGGTCAGGCTGGTGGTGCCCATTGTTAGCATCTAAATGTGGCAGGGGGATGGACAGTGGTCCACATGACACTGGATGTGGATAACCTGCCCCCTTGTGCTGGGTTTGGGCTCTTTCTGAGCTTGGCTGAGCTCTGTGCATCTTGGGTGGGTCATGTGTGGAGGGATTGCAAATCGCCCTCCCCTAGAAAGGCTTGTGAATAGCAAGGAGCATACAGTGCAGATCCTTTGGCATCTGAAAGTGATTTTTGAGGGTATCTGCAAACAGGGATGATCTTTCTCATCTGCTGCAGTTCTAACAACTGCTTATTTCCCTTTACCTCTGAAAGGATACGTCTACCTGGTGTTTGAGTCGGAGAAATCTGTGCGTGCTCTGCTCCAGGCATGCTCCCAGGACTTGTTAAGCCCTGATGGGCTCTCTGAATACTACTTCAAGATGTCCAGCCGCAGGATGCGCTGCAAAGAGGTGAGCAGACCTGTGAGAGTTGCTCTGCAGATGACAGCAGGAGATGCTGATGAGATCCTTGGAGACAAGGGGTGGGCAGTGTTGCTATGCTCTGGGAAAGCAGGGCTTAAAAAGAACAGCAGAAGTCAACTTGCTCTTGGCTCTCTTTAACTGATGTGTTCCTGTAGAGGGGCTGGATGTGGGCAAGGAGGGAAGTGTCAGGTCAGTGTTTGTGCCCTTCACAACAGCTTGTGTCCAGAACTGGCTTCATGAAGCCGAGTGGTTTTGTGCAGCTGGAAAGGAGCACAGGAACAGGAATTTTTCTGCTTCATGCTGCTTTCAGCACACCTTTCCTTGCAGGGACAAACTTTGGTCTCCTTAGTGCTTTGTTAGAACTCCCATGCTTGCAGAACGAATGGGTCTCGTGCTCACTACAGGCAGGTACTTTGATCCACAGCTGAAGTTGCAGCTTCTCCCCAGCATGACTGTGTCTGGCTGTGTTTGGCTGACCTGTGGAGGTGCTGAGGCTGAGCTCAGCCTCCTGGTGAAGGGGGAATGTAGCTATAGATGGGGTACAGCTGCATAAACTTTTGGAGTTAAAGGATTGAGATTCAGCTCTTACCTAGGCAGGCACAAATTCCTTGTGCTTCAGAAGCTCTCCTGGTACATGGCTGTTGGCAGTGCTGTCATGCTTGGTGACCTAGTGCTCATAGATGTTTATCCTCTCCAGAGCCCTCTATCAGCTGCTTTGCATATGGAAACTCCTGTTGAAATTGGCCATGGATGGGTTGTTTCATTGGTTTTCTGTTCTGGGAGGCATCTGACTGGGCTGTAACCAGAGGGTGCAGACAGCAGGAGGAATCCACTTGTACATGGATTGTATCCTGGCTGCCAGCCCTGAGGGACTAATGCTTTGGACTCCCATCTGGCTGGAAGTGGAGCAGTGTGGCTGTTGGGTTTTGTGGGCTCTTGGAGGCGCTTGGAGCAAAACTGGAGCTCCAGAGCTCTGGATATAGACCCTGAGCAGCAGTAGTGACACTTGCAGGGTGGGGTCAAGCCCAAGGGCCTGAGCTGGCCACTCCCCTCAGCTGAGGTGCAGTGGGGCAACACACGTGTGGTGTGCAGGCCCTTGGCTGACCTGAGCTGCGCTGTGTGGCTGCAGGTGCAGGTGATCCCATGGGTGCTGGCAGACAGCAACTTTGTGCGCAGCCCATCGCAGCGGCTTGACCCCAGCAAGACGGTGTTCGTGGGGGCTCTGCATGGAATGCTCAACGCGGAGGCGCTGGCGGCTGTCATGTATGACCTGTTCGGAGGGGTGGTCTACGCTGGCATCGACACGGACAAGCACAAGTACCCCATCGGTAAGTGGGGATCCCGTTGTCATCCACAGTATGCTCTGAGGAGGCTGCAACAAGGCTCTTGGCCCTTCAATGAGGAAGAATGCCCAGGGTGCCAGGCTCTACCTGTGCTTACTCTAGGAGCAGACATCCAGCCAGCCTCTTCCAGAGGCAATGCTCCTTGCCCCCTGGCCATGGGGAGGTAAGATGAGGCTTGGGAGGGCCAGCAAAGCCAACACTCCTGGGAACTGGAAGCCCTTAGATCATTCCCTCACTGCCCCCAAGCAGTTCTCCAGTAGAAATGAGAGTGAGAGCGGTGGGAGGAAGACAAACTCTTCTCATAGGTAATAAGTGATAAGAGGAAACTGCATCAGCAGAGGTTTAGATGGAGATAGAACAATTCCTTCCTCAAGGGTGCTCAGGCATTGGAACAGGCTGCCCAGGGCAGTGCTGGAGGTCCCCATCCCTGCAGGTGTTCACACACCATGGAGACAAGGCCCTCGGTGACACAGTGAGTCTCCTGCGTGTTGCCAGGCAGGAGCAATGTTGGAGCTTGCAGAGCTGCTGTCTGCTCATTGTCCTCTCAGGCTTTTCCGGTCAGGGCTTGGGTTTAGGGTGTGCCGTGGTGCTGCAGTGCATTGCCACCGAAGTGGCTCTGGGGAGGGCAGTCCTAGGGGGTTGGATGGATGAGGGTAAGTAGATCCTTGGGATGATCATAGATGAAGTCCTGCACTCTAATCTGCCCTGTGCTGACACTGTGGGCTCCTAGAGCAAGAGTTAACATGGAGCTTCATGCAGAGCTCAGGGTGCTCCTTCAAATGGGTGAGATCTGCTCCTGATGGCAGTTGCCCAGATAGCTTTTGGAGGTCTGCTAAGGAGGTGGACTTGATCCTATTTGAAAGAAGGATCCCCTTGTTCACAGCAGTGATGCTGAGCCAGCACTGGGCCCTCCAGTCTTGTGGTGCTACAGGAGAGTAATAGATGGGTCCTGGGTAAGGCTTTGCTCTGGTTTTAGCTGTCTGCTGACAGACTGGGAAGTGTTGTTAACAACCAGAGCTTCCCTTACACTAAAACACGTAGGTAAGCATGGGTATGCTTTTCTGGAGCTTAGCAAAACTTGGCTGGAAGCAAGTGGTGCGGGAATGCTGCTGACTGGCAGGGAGAGAAGCTGTGAAGTGCCATGCTGGGAATGAGTGGGAGGCTTAAAAGCTGCTGAGCTGCCTGGGCCCTGGCTTCCTTCAGGTGCAGGTGTGGAGCCTCCTGCTGCTGCTGCACTGCCCCTGAGCCTCCCACTGCTGCCCGGCCACTGCCACCCACAAGCTCAGGTCAAAGCAGCCCAGAGGTGTTCATGGAGAAGCTTTGCTCCTCTCAGCTCCATGCTGTGCTGCTCTGGCTGCCTGGGGAAGGAGGCAGGTGCAGCCATGAGGCTTTGGATGAGGTCTCCCTTGGAAGCTGCCGCTGACTGGGCACTGCGGAGCGGCAGTTCCCCCCTGGCCTCTGGCAGCTCCTGCCACAAGCGCCAGGTCAGTCTAACGCTCATGATTGGTCTGTCTTGCAGGGTCTGGCCGTGTCACCTTCAACAACCAGCGCAGTTACCTGAAGGCTGTGACTGCTGCATTCGTAGAGATCAAAACCACCAAGTTTACTAAGAAGGTGAGTGGAGCTGCTGGAGCATCTGTGGAGCTGTGTCTGTGGAGTGGATGCTGGGCCTGGGAGCACTGTGACCCACAGAGCCTGCCCATGGAGGCAGCTGTGAAGAGGATTTGGGGTGCCCCCAGCACTGTTTCATGCCCACTGCCTGGTTCTCCTGCTGCAGGTTCAAATTGACCCGTACCTGGAAGACTCCATGTGCCAAGTCTGCAGCACCCAGCCTGGCCCCTTCTTCTGCAGAGACCAGGTGAGGCTTTTCCTGCTCAGGTGCTGCACTCTTGAGGGAATGGGGGGGTTCCTTGAGGAGGAGGAGGAGTTCCCATGGGGAGGTGCTGTTTCTGTGATGGGCTGGAAGTGCCATCACCCTGCATCTGGTCCCAGGGGACTCTGGCTGACTTCTGGCAAAGGAACTTTGCCAGGGTCCGGTGGCTTCCCATGGAGTCTGGATGGGATCTGGGTGGTGGAGCTGGCAGTGGGGGTGCTGTGAGCCAGGCAACAGCTGCCTGCAAGTGTGCAGATCCCCATTTTCAAACCCAGTTTAAAAGGGCCAACCTGGAATCTCAGTGGCCAGAATTCCCTCCCTCTGCTGCAAGGATGAGGGCTGCAAATTTAGGGAGGGCAGGAGGGTGATGCCGCTTCGCTAGAGGGATGGTGCCATTTCCCAGCCCTAGGACACTGCCCCTCTGCTCTCCCCCCAGATCTGCTTCAAGTACTTCTGCCGCTCCTGCTGGCACTGGCAGCACTCCATGGAGGTCCTGCGTCACCACCGCCCGCTGATGCGCAACCAGAAGAACAGAGACTCCAGCTAAAGGGGCCACCAGGGCTCGGGGGCCGCCGCAGGCGCAGGAGCAAGTCCTTTGTTAACCCGCCGAGCGGAGAGCGCACGACGCTGGTGCCAGACCCAGGCTGGGAACGCGCTTCCTGAGGACTAACGGGGAGGGGGGGGAGAAACCAATAATCTTACATTCATGTTTGCACTTGCTGGTCTTTTTGTTTCTGCACTAATGCACAGTGAATTTTGTTGGGGTTTGTTTGGGGGTGTTTTTGAGGGGGAGGAGCGCCCCTCAAGCGATTCTGCAGTTCCCAGACTTTGGTTCCTAGTTTGCTGATGAGAAGCAAAAAAAGAAAAAAAGCAACCTAATTCCAAGGGCCACGTGTTGCGAAGGTGTTCCCGCCTTCTCCGAGGATTTTTATTTATTAAAGGCGCTTTTTTACATTCCTTGCAATACCAGTGGTGATGATGCAGGTCTCATTGGCTCCATTTCTTTGCAGTTGCCATACAGTGCCTTTCCATTCATTTAACCCCCACCTGAACGGCATAAACTGGATGTTCAGCTGGCGTTTTTTACTGTAACAACAAGGAGACTTTGCTCTTCATTTAAAACCAAATCATATTTCATATTTTACGCTCGAGGGTTTTTACCAGTTCCTTTTTACACTCTTAAAAACAGTTTTTAAGTCGTTTGAAACGAGAGATTTTTTTCTTTCCTGGCAGCTTTTAACATTATTGCAATTTGTGTCTGGGGGCTGCTGGCGGAAGGTTGTGAATCGAGGGGTTTGCAACAGGACGGGCTTGATTTTTGTGTTCCTTTCTTTTTGGGGTTTGAAACTGGACCGGATAACGGATCTCTGAGCTGCTGTATATAGTTTTAAATAGTTTGTTGCACTTTTTTTAAGTTGCACTTACGGGGGGTTGATAGAGGTTTTTAATCACACCAAGTCACAGGACTTAAAACCTTTTTCTTTTGTACCGAGCTACACAAGGGCTGCGTGTCGGAGCATGGATGGAGGTTCGCAGGAGCCCTTTCTCTTAGAGGGGACGAGTTCTTTTTCCCTTCCTTGACGAAATGTACGGAGTTACGGTGCAGTCGACTGAAATGCTGCTGCTGCTGCTGGGATTTGACCCTTTCATTATGATTTGAGTTATTTTTTTTTTACTTTCCCCTCTATTGGAAGCTGTGTGCCAAAGAACCAGTGTCATAATTTCTCCCTCTTCCGTTGTGTTTTTGGTTTTGTTTCCTCTTTTCCTGCTGAGCTGATGTTGCATTGTTGCATATCCCAGCTGCTCTTTGTGGGGTTTTGTGAAGCTGTGTGTGAAGTCTCTACCTCATTGTAGTATACGCAGGCAAGACTGCACTCTCCTACAGACGCGTGGAGTAAGCTGTGGTGTAGTTCTTGGCACATAATAAACACGTTGCAGCAAAAAAAAACACCTTTGTTGTCCTCCTTGGGTGCACAGGGGGTGGGATCCCTGTGAGGTCTTGCTGTGGGGGCATGTGTGGATGCTGTACGTGACTTGGGAAAGCCTGGCTCAGGGCAGGTAGGGGGGGTTTGTCTGGGGCACCCCACTTTCCCGGGGGGTGGCTGCTTGTGCTGCCCGTGGCTACCTTCTGGGAGCCTTCCTTCTCCTTCCTCTTCAGCCTCTTTTTCCTCCTCCTCCTTGTCCTCAGACTGCTCCCTGCTGCCTTCCTCCCCCTTTTCCTTTTTGCTGCTGGAGCTGTTGCTGTCCTCATTGACAGACTCAGGCTCTGAAAGGGGCCATGGCTCAGCCCTGTTGCTGCATCCTCCATGGCCCTACATCTTCCTGCTGTGTCCCCACACCCACTGCTGCCTCCCTGCTGCACCCCTGCATCCTTTCACTGCATCTCTGAGCCATACCTCTGTGTCCCCTGCCCAAAGTTACCAAAGGTCTTTAGAGCCAAAGGCCTTCAGATGTACTTTGCAGAAGAAGCTGGGACTCACCTGAAGTTAAGGCCATGGCTGGTTAATGGGGCAAGAGCAGTGGGGGCTTTAGAGGCAGGATTTGAGGGGGTGAGTGGGAGCTGGGGTGCAATGACACTGTTGGCAGGGGCACCCTGGGTGTCCTGTGCCCTCGCGGGGAGACAGGACTTTGGGCTCTTTCCTCCTGCTCCCCATCCTTCTATCTACAGCTGCCCCAGGGCGCTGTCCCTTCATCCTCTGAGGCTGTGATGCTCGCAGGGGCCCAGCACCCCTCGGCTGCTGTGTTTGGCGCAGTCCAGGGGCCGTCAGCCGCTCCCCAGAGCCACTTCCTCGCCGTCCGCCGTGGCTCTCCAGCCGCAGGCTGGAGCTGGCTCCGGGCGCTAGGACCCGGGGGTGCACGCAGAGACCAGAGCCCCGCCCAGCCTCAGCCGAGCCCCCCGGAGCCCCGCCCCTCGCAGGAGGCCTCCAAGCCGCAGGGGGGCGCTGTGAATTCCCGGCGGCCCCGTGTCCTCCCGTCATCCTTTGCTCTCTTTCCTCGGCCGCCGCCGACATGGTGAGTGTGGGCCATGGCCGCCGCCGGCCGCCGCCATCCGCCGCCATCCGCAGCCGGGGCCGCTCCTCCCGCGGTGCCGAGCGGCTGCGGGCTGCGGCGGGGGGCGGAGAGCGGGGATGGGCCCCGGGAGGGAGCGCAGGGCCCGGGGCATTGCTGAGGGGCTGCGGGCCGGAGGGAGCCGCGGGCTCCGGCGGCGCCTGAGCGGTGTTTCCGTGCCCCCCCTCCCGCCCAGGGACGCGTCCGGACGAAGACGGTGAAGAAGGCGGCGCGGGTGATCATCGAGAAGTACTACACGCGGCTGGGGAACGACTTCCACACCAACAAGCGCGTGTGTGAGGAGATCGCCATCATCCCCAGCAAGAAGCTGCGCAACAAGATCGCGGGGTGAGGCGGGCGCGCGCGCGCGGACCCGGCACCTGCATCGAAAGTGGCCGCGGCCTCACGGTGGCCCGGGCATCGATAGTGCAGGGAGAGCAACGGCGGCGGCTCCCCCGTGTCTGCGGGGCCGCGTCCCCGCCGACCCTGTTGCTGCCGAACACTGCCCTCCCGTGGGGGGCCCGTCGGGGGCGAGCACAGCTCAGCCCTGCCCGGGGTGTGGGAGCGTGATGGCCCGTGTGTGCCCCACAGGTATGTCACCCACCTGATGAAGCGCATCCAGAGGGGACCCGTCCGAGGCATCTCCATCAAACTGCAGGAGGAGGAGAGGGAGAGAAGGGATAACTATGTCCCCGAGGTGAGGCTCCGGCTGCGGTGTCTGTTGCTCTAAAACACAGCTCCGGCCGGGATGGGCTGAGGAGGGTTGTGGTCAGGAAGGGCTGAGGTGGATCTTGGCCTTGTATCGGGTGTCCCATCCAGAGCTGCTCTCCGGGCTGGGAAGGGCAGTGATATGCCTGCGTTGTGACTGCCACCAGTCAGCAAGTGATGATCAGCAAGCGGTCCTCAGCTTTGCTAACTTAATATCAGGAAAAAAATCACTTGTGGGGATGTGGGAGGATGTGTCAGAGTGCCTTAAACCTGCCACAGCAGATGTGATTGCAAAGAGGAGATGGCTAAAACCTGTACCTGTCAGGGTCTGCCCATGAGCCCGTTGCTGATGGTGCTGGGAGAGGAGCTCCAGAAGTGTTTCCCTGTTCAATGGGTTCAACCCCATTGCACCCAAACCCTTCAGCCATGGCACAGAGCCCCTCTTCAACTCTCCCTGATCAGCTTCCAGTGGAGCTGCTGATTTCTGTGCTGCCCCAAACGCTCAGTCCTGTCACCTGGGCTCTCCTAAACTGTTGGTGCTGGGGTCTGCTTATGTGGAAGGCTGTTTCAGTGAGGATCTGGGAGGAAGAGGGGTGATGCTGGGGTGTCCTGGCACTGTGGTGCTGCCTCCCCTTGGAGATCTACTCCAGGAGCACCCTCCCTGCCTTGCTGCCTGGGGGCAGGCAACACGGCTCCACAAGAGACTGGGGCCTGATTGACTCCCAGTGGCTACAAACAATGTGTGGAGCACTGGCAGCACCTGCAGATCTCCTCCTAGCTGCTCCAGCACCCCAGATTTTAGGTGTCAGCGCAGTGCTGAGCTGCCTGGCTGCTATTGGGGCATGGAGGACGAGCTGAGGGCAGTGTTTTATAGAGAGACCTTCCAGCTAAGTTTGGGAGGCAGGACAGGATGGTGCTGGTGGGAGATGCCTCTGCTGGTGGGACCCCAGGCGGGGTCTGTGCTGTAGCTGGTGGTGCAGCTGAACCTGTGTTATCTGTGGTTCCTTAGAAAAGCATTGGTGTGATGCAGCCTTCAGGGGAAGGAAGCATGTGGAGGTGAAGGTTTTGGGGGTGAGAGGGTTGCAGGAGATTGCTCTGGGATTAAAGAGCAGGAGACCTCAGGTCCTTGGGGTGGGACAGCCGTGGTGGTCACTCGCTGTAGCTGTTTGGCACTGCCAGGGTCCGGCTCCAGCCCGACTGTCACAGTATGAGTGCAAGTGTCAGTGGTGACCACCGGGACCAGTGCAGTCGTGAACCTGACCCTGGCTCTGCAGCATTGGTGTGGAGCCGCCTGGGCCTGCCAAAGAAGAGCTGCCCCCTGCCTGGTGAGCTCTGCTGCTGGGTGGCCTCTCAGTGTTCTGGCAGGAGAGCTGGACCACATGGGGTCCTCCTGGCTGCTTCTGTTGCTTGAGCCCCTCCCCATGACAGGCAGTGAGATCTTTGTTGCTGTGGGACAAGGATCAGGGTGGACATGTGGGGCCATCCTGGTGGCAACAGGGACGTGGCTGTGGGGACTCATCAAACTGCATCTGTGTCTCCTCTGTCCCCAGGTCTCTGCCCTCGACCAGGAGATCATTGAAGTGGACCCAGACACCAAGGAAATGCTGAAGCTCCTGGTGGGTGGTTTCCCCTGCCCTGGGACATGCAGGGGGGTGGGATGGTGGCTTTTCCAGGCCTGCACCAGCAAGGGTGGGTGTGCTCCTTCCCTCTGCTCCTCCCACAGCACCCTGGGGGTGCTCACCCAATGGCCTCCTCCTCAGCTCTTGCTGGGTGAAGGTGAGCATGGATGAAAAGACTAGCTGATTTCCAGGGTGGTGATGGTCATCTCCCCTTCTTCTGGAGACAGGAATCCACCCTTTGTGCTACCACAACACATTCACACTTTCTGCTCTTGCTGGTGGGGTTGGACACAGATAGTGACAGGGCCGTGTCACTGATCCCTATCCCTGTTTTCCAGGACTTTGGCAGCCTGTCCAACCTGCAGGTGACGCAGCCCACAGTGGGGATGAACTTCAAAACGCCCCGAGGAGCGCTCTGAGTCGGTTGCTGTGTGTCACTTTTCCAATAAATGTGGGAAAACCAGCCTGCCCGGTCTCTGGAAGCCTGCTTTCCACAGGATGTGGAGGGAGGGCTGGTTCCTCAGGATGCCATGTCTCAAATATGGGTGCATGGATGAGGAGGACTCAACACTTTTGTGTTTGCCAACATCTTCTGGGGTTCTTTCCTGGCTGTTTGAGGTGCAGAGTTGTTCTTTTACAGGTTATCCTGCTCTTGGGAGATGACAACCCTCGTGGCTCCTCAAGGGCTTCCCAGTGCTCCTCACCCTCAGTGCCCAGGGTTTGTCTGTGCCTCCTTGGAGCGGACACTGTGTCATGCTGTGCTGGCATTGCTTTTCACAATTCACAAACCAGGCTGTTTTTAAGTGAAAGGAAGAAGTCTCAGTGGATCTTTGTGAGAGGGGAGTGAACTGGCTGAGCAGAGCACTGTGGCCAGGGCAGCAGCTCCCCTGTGTGGGCCCTGCTGAGGCTTGTGCTGTCCTTCCCTTGGCAAGATGCTCCATCCAACGATTCCCCAGGGTACAAGAGGCATGGAAGAGTTTGGGGTTTCACCCCCCACCCCCCCCCCCCGCTGAATTACCGCTGTGCAGAGGCTCTGCTTGTGGAGTCCTACCAGGATTGTGGGCAGGGTGGGCACAGCTGTGCCAGGGGGCAACAAGGGAAGCTGCTGTTGCAGTGAAGGTGTGTTTGCAGCCACATCTTAGCCCCCACCCCCCTACATATAAAAAGACAAAGGGGTTGTGTGTGGGGGAGAAATGTCTGTATTTAAGTTTGCTGTGAAATCTGTCTTAAACAATTATTTAAAGAGAAGAACCTGCTGCCAGTAACTGAAGCCAGGTATTGACACACCCCGAGCGTGTGGGGCTGCAGGCAGGATGAGCCAAGCAGGGTAACTGATAAAACCCCCTGCCTGGCATGGAGCTTGAACTCAGAATTTGCAGTTAGTTCAGAACCACCAGACACAGAACAGGCTGACAGGTGAAATAATCATTAATCCACAGGAGGGAGTGAGCAAGGAGGCATCCCTGCAGTTTAACCATGGGAATGACATTCCAAACACAACTGGTACCTCTGGCAGCTCTTACTGGAGTTCTTGACATGAACAGCCACTTGTGACTTATAATTTCCTCTTCATTCGGGTCTTCACATCACCGAAGATGTTGATCTTTTGTTTAACCCAATACGCCTCATAGCCCGAGGTGCCGGGAATGAAGTCATGGAGTTCCCCAACGTACTTCCTCATGTCCCGAGCGGAGGCATAGCCTGCAAAGGGAACTCCTTGGAGGAGGTACTGCTGGAGAGGAAGTACTCGGAGAGCTGCCCCCTCCCCAAGGAAACAGGAAGGGAGTGGAGTGACCTGCACCCTCAGCAGTTCCACTGCTGTCAGTACTGGGCACGCAGGGGATCCCTGCTTCATCCAGAACCATTTTCAGGGATATTCCCAGTTTTCAGGGATATTTCTAGTGTGAGGCATCTCTCCCCATGGCAGGGGGTTGGAACTGGATGGTCTTAAGGTCCTTTCCAACTCAAGCCAATCTGTGATTCGGTGATACTTTCCCCAGCACCACGGAACATTACCTGTCACTATGTTATTCCTTGGGTACTCATGCAGGGCACAGTGTGGACATTCCTCCTCAGGTGCTGTGGGGTCTGTTTCTCCTTCACTGCTGTATCAAGGGGGAAAAAAAAATCTGGTATGTTTTTTGGGGTTGTCTTGAGATTTGGGGGAGGGGGCCCCAAATCCAGCCACTGAGAGCAGCAAAATACCTTTGTGTCAGGTCTAGCACGTGCTCATCCTCTTCCTCCTCCCCGCCTGTGCCCACGGCCTTGGGTCTGTCTGTCAGATTCCTGTCGCACTGTGAGCATCGATGCAGGATGGAGTTAAAGGTCTGCTGGGACTCAGGCAGAGCAGCAGCCCCAAGGGCCCAGCACAGGGGGGGTTAGGACTCAGGATCTCATAATGTAGAATGGTTTTAGAACACATTTTTGCTTCAAAAGGACTGAGGAGCTGCTTTGAGAGAGAGAAGCAGCATCTTGGAGCTACAAGGAGAAGGGGAATGCTACATGAAGGGCTGAGCTCAGATCTCTGCCATCATCATTCCTGGAAAGATGTGTTGGAGATGGGACATCTCTGGATGAGGGAGAAAACCCTCCTGCACATCCCATACTCGATCTTGGTGCTGTCCTCTGGGATATCACACTGGGAAGGACACACTTGCTGCAGCAAGCACAGGATTTGATCCCATGTTTGGACTGAGGGGCTGGGGTGAAGCTGAGGCTCCCTGAAGCTCATAGACCCACTGGTTTATTTAACCTACACCTGTAGTAGCAATTTCTCATCTTACCTGTTCTGCCAGTGAATCATCTGCCTGCTCCCAAATAAAACAACCGATCTGCCTTCTGATTTCTGCCGTGAATGAAAAGATAAATGACAGTGAGAGCATCACTGTGGCTGGGGAGGTGGCCGCTGCCTGTGCAAGCCCCGGCCCCTCACAGACACTGGCAAAGGCACTCAGGAGCCCAGGCAGGAGCTCATTGCACAGCACCACAACAGAACAGCTCCATGTCTGCATGGACAGCAGTGAAGAGTGGTGTCCCTCAGGGAGCCGTACTGGGACCAGTCAGTGACATGGGCAGTAGGACTGAGCACCCCCAGCACGTTTGCTTATGGCACTAAGCTGTGCAATGCAGTCAACACGCTGGAGAATAGGGATGGGACTTGGAGAGGTGGGACCATGTGAACCTCATAGGAGTTCAGTCAGGCCAAGTGCAAGGTCCTGCCCCTGGGTCAGCGCAATCCCCAGCACAAACACAGGTTGGGGGAGACCGGATGGAGCAGCCTAAGAAGGACTTGGGATGCTGGGTGATGACCAGCTCCCCATGACCTGGCTTCAGTGTGCACTTGAGCCCAGAATCCCCCTCCTGTGCTGGGCTGCACCCCCAGAACATCAGCAGCAGCTCAGGGAGGGGATCCTGCCCCTCTGCTGTGCTCTGGGCAGACCCCCCCTGCAGCCCTGATCCAGCTCTGGGGCACCAGCACAAGAGGGACCTGGAGCTGTTGGAGTGAGTGCAGAGGAGGCCATGGGGATGCTGCGAGGGCTGGAGCAGCTCTGCTCTGGAGCCAGGCTGAGAGAGCTGGGCTGGGGCAGCCTGGACAAGAGAAGGCTCCTGAAGGGGAGACCTGAGAGCAGCTCCAGTGCCTAAAGGTGCTGCAGGAAAACTGGAGAGGGGCTTGGGACAAGGGCCTGCAGGGACAGGCCAAGGGGAATGGCTTTAACCTGCCAGAGGGGAGACTGAGATGAGCTCTTAGGCAGAAGCTCTTCCCTGTGAGGGTGCTGATGAGCTGGCACAGGGTGCCCAGAGAAGCTGTGGCTGCCCCATCCCTGGCAGTGTTCAAGGCCAGGTTGGACACAGGGGCTTGGAGCAAGCTGCTCCAGTGGAAGGTGTGGCAGGGGTTGGAACTGGATGAGCTTTAAGCTCCCTTCAACCCAAACCAGTCTGGGATTCTATGATTAATAGATGGAGTGTCCCCTGCCTCTGCAGAGGAAGGGTCACTCCCAGCAGAAGGAAATTCCCTTCATCTACAGCAGAAGTAACTGGAGTTTCTGTTTTACACCACCAAAAGTTTGTGTGCATGGGGGAACCCCCAGGGGAGCAAAACCCTGATTGTTCCCCCCCAACCTTCTTGCAGGCAAGCTGGTGGCAGGACAAAGTGGCCAAGAGCCACCGATGTCTTCTCTCCCGCACTGGTGTTGGCCCATGCAGAGAGGTAAGAGGAGTGGAAGACTGTGGCTCTGCCCTCCAAGTAACTGAGGCTCTCGTGTATTCTGGAAGAGAAAAAGATAGCTGGTTTCCAAAGGGAAACCTGGGACAAACCCCAAAAACACATAAACCCCCAAAAGTTTTAGGGGAGCACTGTCATTACAACTGACAACAGCACCTCATGTTCTGCAAGTTTCTAACTCTGAAGCAACACAATCCCAGCTGCCAGCACATCATGAGAGCAGCCTGGAGGAATGTCACTGGGGAGCAGGTAAAACCATCTTCTGTATGGGACTCACTGGCACTGCTCTGCACTCAACATGAGGCTGGTTCTTCAGGGAGGGGGAAAACGTGGGTTTTGTGTATTTATTCTTGACTCAAAGAGCAGCAGCCAGCAGCTGTGCAGAGGTGAGGGTGGAGGATGCTCAAGCACTCACTGTCCTCAGAGCTGAATTAAAAATACTGTTTGCTGGTTTAGAGGGTATGGATAATGATACACTTTTTTCCAATAAATAATCATAGAATCATAGCATAGTTAGGGTTGGAAAGGATCCAGTTCCAACCCCCCTGCCATGGGCAGGGACACCTCACACTAAACCATATCACCCAAGGCTTCCTCCAACCTGGTTTTGAACACTGCCAGGGATGGAGCATTCACAACTTCATGGGCAACCCATTCCAGTGCCTCTACACCCTAACAGTAAAGAACTTCCTCCTTATATCCAGTCTAAACTTGCCCTGTTTAAGTTTTAACCCATCACCCCTTGTCCTATCACTACAATCCCTAATGAAGAGTCCTTGCCCTGCATCCTTATAGGCTCCCTTCAGATACTGGAAGGCTGCTAAGAGGTCTCCACGCAGCTTCTCTTCTCCAGGCTGAACAGCCCCAACTTTCTCAGCCTGTCTTCATATGGGAGGTGCTCCAGTCCCCTGATCATCCTCGTGGCCTCCTCTGGACTTGTTCCAACAGTTCCATGTCCTTTTTATGTTGAGGACACCAGAACTGCACACAATGCTCCAAGTGAGGTCTCACGAGAGCAGAGCAGAGGGGCAGGATCACCTCCTTCAACCTGCTGGTCACGCTCCTGATGCAGCCCAGGATACGGTTGCTTTCTGGGCTGCGAGCACACACTGAAGCCGGCTCATGTTCATTTTCTCATTGACCAACACCCCCCAAGTCCTTCTCCGCAGGACTGCCATGAATTTCCTTCTTGACCGACCTGTAGCTGTGCCTGGGATTGCTCCAGCCCAGGTGCAGGACCTTGCACTTGGCATGGTTAAACTTCATAAGGTTGGCATCAGCCCACCTCACAAGCATGTCAGGGTCCCTCTGGATGGCATTCCTTCCCTCTAGTGTATCAACCGAACCACACAGCTTGGTGTCATCAGCAAACTTGCCGAGGGCACACTCAATCCCACTGTCCATATCACTGACAAAGATGTTGAACAAGACCAGTCCCAACACTGATCCCTGAGAGAGACACCACTTGCTACTGGTTTCCAGTTGGACATTAAGCCATTGACCACAACTCTTTGCATGCAGCCATCCAGGCAGTTCTTTATCCACTGAGTGGTCCACCTATAAAATTGATGTCTCCCCAATTTAGAGACAAGGATGTCATGTGGGGAAGTGTCGAACACTTTGCACAAGACCAGGTAGATGACATCAGCTGCTCCACCCCTGTCCATCAGTTCCATAGCCCCATCATAGAAGGCCACCCTATTGGTCAGGCAGGATTTCCCCCTAGTGAAGCCATGCTGGCTGTCATCAAGCACCTTGTTATTTTTCATGTGCCCTAGCATGCCTTCCAAGAGAGTCTGCTCCCAGATTTTGCCAGGCACAGAGGTGAGACTGACTGGTCTGTAATTCCCTGTGTCATCCATTTTCCCCTTCTTGAAAATGGGGGTTATATTTCCCTTTTTCCAGTCATCAGGAACTTCACCTGACTGCCATGATTTTTCAAATATGATGGTCAGTGGCTTTGCAACTTCATTCGTCAGCTCTTTCAGGACCCGCAGATGGATTTCATCAGGGCCCATGGACTTGTGTACATTCAGGTTCTTAAGATGGTCTTGAACCAGATCCTCTCTTACAGTGAACCCAAGGTCTTCATTCTCACAGTCCCTGCATCTGCCTTCCAAGACTTGAGTGGTGTGGTCAGAGCCTTTGCCAGTGAAGACCGAGGCAAAGAAGTCATTCAGAACCTCAGCCTTCTCCAAATCCAGGGTAGGCAGTTCTCCCGACGGCTTCCATAGGGGGCCTATGCTGTCCCTAGTCTGTCTTTTATTTGCTACGTACCTACAGAATCCTTTCCTGTTACCCTTAACATCCCTAGCCAAGTTTAATTCTATCTGGGCCTTAGCTTTCCTAACCTGGTCCCTAGCTTCCCAGACAACAACCCTGTATTCTTCCCAGGCCACCTGTCCTTGCTTCCACCTTTTTCCTTCTAATTTTCCTCAGCAGCTCCTTATCCATCCAAGGAGGTCTCCTGGCCCTCCTGCTGCACTTCCTTCTAGTTGGGATGTAACACTCCTGAGCTTGTAGCAGGTGATCCTTGAATATTAACCAACAGTCTTGGGCCCCCCTGCCCTCTAGGGCTATATCCCATGGAACCTTACTAAGCAGGCTCCTGAAGAGGCCAAAGTCTGCTCTCTTGAAGTCCAGGGCAGTGAGCTCTGAGGATCTCCAATTTTACCATCTCATGATCTCTGCATCCAAGGCTGCCCTGCAGCGTCACATTTCCAATGAGCCCTTCCCTGTTGGTGAGCACGAGGTCAAGCAGGGCACCTCTCCTTGTCGGCTCCTCTATTACTTGCTGAAGGAAGTTGTCTTCCACACAGTTGAGGAACCTCCTGGATGTCTTGTGCCAGGCCGTACCATCGCTCCAGCAGGTATCAGGGTGGTTGAAGTCCCCCATGAGAAAAAGGGCCTGTGAGCATGAGGCTGTTCCTATCTCTCTGTAGAGTTCTTCATCCACAGGTTCCTCTTGATCAGGCAGTCTGTAACATATCCCCACAGTGATGTATCCCATCACTGTTCTCCCTTTAACCCTGACCCACAAACTCTCTGTTGACTGCTCAGCTGTCCCCAGAGTTCCATACTCTCCAGCCTATCCCTAACATAAATACCAACTCCCCTTCTCCACCTGCCAGGCCTATCTTTTCTAAGGAGCCTGTAACCTTCCATTCCAACACTCCAGTCATAGGAGCCATTCCACCATGTTTCTGTGATGCTTATAAATATATTGAATATATATATTATATATATATGTAAACTCTCCTGGTTGAACAACCCAGTCCAGCAAGACGCTGTGTGAGAAGAAAGGTCTTTGCTCAGGGTTTCTTGGGATTCCCCTTCTGCAGCTGGAATGGTCGTCTGAGGATTACAAAAATCTAGGACAGGTTTAAGCAATTTAAAGCAGTTAAAGGAAGCTGCTTAGTCCAGCCTAGCAAAGTCTGCTGCAAAGCACAGAGAGGAAACATTGCAGGTTCCTTCCACATAAATATATTTATATGATATTGAATATATATAAAGATTCATCAGGGACTGTAGTGATGGGACAAGGGGTCATGGGTTCAAACTGAAACAGGGGAAGCTCAGGTTAGATCTAAGGCAGAAGCTCTTCCCTGTGAGGGTGCTGAGGCGCTGGCACAGGGTGCCCAGAGAAGCTGTGGCTGCCCCATCCCTGGCAGTGTTCAAGGCCAGGTTGGACACAGGGCTTGGAACAAGCTGCTCCAGTGGAAGGTGTCCCTGCCTGTGGCAGGGGTTGGAACTGGACGAGCTTTAAGGTCCCTTCCAATGCAAACCATCCTGGGATTCTGTGATTCACCAGCTGGAGGAAGACCCTGAGAAGCCTTTGCTTGTATTTGTAGAAATGTTCTTGAGCTTTCTCATTCTTTTATATTAAGCAAGCAGAAGGAAAACAGCAGTTCATCCATCTTCCAGCCATGTTTACCTCCATGCTTTGCTTTCAGAGTCAACTCTTGAAGCTTTTCAGCTTCCTTCTTTGGGGATGGTGTGACCTCTGTGTTAGACCCTGACTTTTCTAGTAGATCAACTAGAAGGTAGTAATAAAACTAGCATTATTAGGTTAATTCCCTTGGCATCGTTAAGCCAGCCTGACACGTGGATGGGTTTTGCTGTTTTGGGTTTCTGTAGCTCCAGTTTAGTGTGGAGCTGAGTTTTCAGACCCTCTTAAGCAGCAAAACCCTGCTGATCCGTACCAGGTGCTTTAAAAACACCACCCTGGCTTTTAAAGGATCATAGAATATATGTTAAAGGATCATAGAATCAATGAGGTTGGAAAGGGTCTTTAGCATCATCAAGTCCAACCATTCCCCAGCACTGCCAAGGCCACCACTAAACCAAGGATGTCAACATCCATTAAACACACTGAATTGGTATCCACCTTCATCGACCTGCTCCATACAGACATCGCATGGAGAGGCTCCATGGGCCGCAGGCATGCCCTGAGCAAGGTGGGTGCTGCAGGCACAGGGGTGACAGAGGGGGCACACAGCTCACCTGCGGGTGTCCGGGTGTGCAGCATCACTGCTGAACAGGTACTCAGCATCCTGCCAGTGGGCGCACTCCCCACCACCGGCCGCTGCGGAGAGGAGCAGAGAGCAGGGAGCTGGGCACCCAGCAGGGTCCAGCTCTGGTGACATGGGGTGGGGACCGCAGAGCTGGGCCCTGCAGTGTGATGTGTGCCCCCCCCCCCCCCGGGTGTGGGTCTCCCACTGCCCCACTGAGGACTCTTCTAGGCTTTCTCTCAGTGTGGGGGCATCATGGTGTGAAGGGTGGTCAGTAAGGGGTGCAGGGGCTGTGCCCCACTGCTCTGCCCCACTGAAGGGTGCAGGGGCTGTGTCCCATTGATCTGCCCCACTGAGGGGTGCAGGGGCTGTGCCCCATTGCTCTGCCTCACTGAAGGGTGCAGGGGCTGTGCCCCACTGCTCTGCTCCACTGAAGGGTGCAGGGGGTGTGCCCCATTGCTCTGCCCCACTGAAGGGTGCAGGGGCTGTGCCCCATTGCTCTGCCCCACCAAGGCTCTGTCAGCTCCATCCCCAGACCCTCACCCCACAGCTCCCTCCGGCCGGGGCTCACGCTCTGTGAGAACCAGGCGCTGCGGCCCCGGAACATGGCGGCGGCTGAAGGAGCACTGAGGGGCGAGGACGAGAACCCGCGGGACGGGAGCTGAAAGAAGTCCCCGGCGCTGCTCCCCCGGTGCCGGGCAGCGGGAGTCGGAGCCCTGCGGGTTCTGACCCCTCCCGCGGGCTCCCCCTGCGCCACCGGCTGAGCCCTTTACAGCACTGCCACAGGCAGGGACACCTTCCACTGGAGCAGCTTGTTCCAAGCCCCTGTGTCCAACCTGGCCTTGAACACTGCCAGGGATGGGGCAGCCACAGCTTCTCTGGGCACCCTGTGCCAGCGCCTCAGCATCCTCACAGGGAAGAGCTTCTGCCTAAGAGCTCATCTCAGTCTCCCCTGTTCTGGCAGGTTAAAGCCATTCCCCTTGGCCTGTCCCTACAGGCCCTTGTCCCAGGCCCCTCTCCAGGTTTCCTGCAGCCCCTTTAGGCACTGGAGCTGCTCTCAGGTCTCCCCTTCAGGAGCCTTCTCTTGTCCAGGCTGCCCCAGCCCAGCTCTCTCAGCCTGGCTCCAGAGCAGAGCTGCTCCAGCCCTCGCAGCATCTCCATGGCCTCCTCTACACTCGCTCCAACAGCTCCAGGTCCCTCTTGTGCTGCTGCCCCAGAGCTGGATCAGGGCTGCAGGGGGGTCTCCCCAGAGCACAGCAGAGGGGCAGGATCCCCTCCCTGAGCTGCTGCTCACGCTCTGGGGTGCAGCCCATGTCCTCTGTATGCAGAGGGGAGGTAGCGAGGCATCTCCTTGCCCAGACACCATGTCCTGCCTTGCCACCAGTGCTGCCCTCCAGGCCCCATCCCCTCAGCCCCGTGCTGCAGTGGCAGGGGCTGCTGTGCCAGGCAGTTCAGCACCTCCAGACCTGGTGTCCCTGCAGGGCTCACGGGTGGGCACAGCCATGCTCGTGCTCATGCGCTCAAGCAAAGCTGAGTGTGCCCAGGAGGCCATTGGGTGTCAGCAGAACTGAGCACAGAGCACTGGTCTTTGGTTCTTGCCGATTCTTAATGCAGGTTTTACACAAACGGAAGGATTATTTCTGCTCGTGTGCACAAAGGACTTGGCAATGTTGGCAAATGGAAGGGGAAAAGGTAAGAAGTGTTGGGCCACATTTAACTGCACTGTGGTGCTGCTCACTCTGACTGGATATGTCCTGACTCTTTCACTTGGTTGCACTTCTCTTGGAGGATATCTGTGTTCAGTCGTGTGTCTTGAATGATTTTCCCCTCCTCTTGCACCCATCCCTTCAGGTTTTATCCCTTCCACACAGGAACTGGTGAAGCATAAAACCAGGGAGATCTGACACTGAAGAAATTGCTCTTCCAAAACGTTCCCCTAGAAGTTGTTCTCTTTGTGTTTGGTTTACTCAGAAATAGTTTTCTTGCAGTAAAGTTGTTTTTACTGCATAAAGCACAAATGAGGCTTGTTTTGTGCTTCAAACCTGATCCCTCAGCAGCTCCATCCCCAGGGAACGCTCACTAAAAGCCAGCAGCAGCACAGCTACACCCCAGGTATCCCCCAGGCTGCACCCAAGGGTGCCTGATGGAACAGCAGAGGTTTTAGCTGTGGTCCTGAAATGCAGATGTTAACGCAAGCGAGCCAGCTGCTGGCTTGGTGTGAGCTGTTCTGCACAGGGGCATTTCTGGTTAAACCATCAAAGTATTTCTGAAGACCAGAAAAAACCCACAGATACGATCAAGGCAGAGACTTCCCTATTGGCATGATGTATCCAGTTGTTACTCCCTGGTGCTCTTGAGGATAGTAAAGGTGAAGCTGAGGCAATTGTAGGCATTTTGGTGGCTCTTCATAGAATCAGCTGGGTTGGAAAAGGCCTTTAAGATCACCAAGTCCAACCTTTACCCCAGGACTGCCAAGTCCACCACTAACCCATGGCACTGAGGGCCTTGTCTACATGGGTTTTGAACAGAGGAGGCCAGGACGTGGTCCACAGCTTAGGCTGCTTCAGGCTCTCACAGCAGGCTGTGCTGCTCTGCTGGGGTCTCTGGAGAAGCCTAAACCTCTTCCTCCTTCCAAGACCACCCTCTACCACAGAGGGAGCAGTGTTGGGGCTGCTGCAGTCCCTGGCTGGTGTCACAGGCCGATCTGTGAGGTGGCTCCAGTGAGTCCTGCTGCCCTATGCTGGGTGATGAGGCTTTTGCATGATCACCCAGCCAGGACATCCCCACTTGTCCTGTTTGAACCCTCCTCCAATGAGCACAAAAGGATCAGTCCCCATACACACCCCAGCAACCTCCAAATGGAACTGCAACAGTTTGAATTTTCCCAGTCTTTAATAGAACTGTGGTTATAAGCTGCAAAACAAGCCTAAATACCAAGTGCATTACACCACCAGCCAAAGCAAATCTTAATATACCCAAGAAGAGACATGTGCTAGATCACACCCACTGGGTTGCCAGGAATCCTTGTTCACATACATGATATCCACACTGATGAGATCCTCTTTGATCCAGCGCTCATCCAGCAATCCTACTTATTTCTCCATAGAATGAAAGCGGTCTGATGAACATTACAAAGTAGCACCATTTTGGACTACTACCATCAAACCCCTACAGTACAGCAGGAGATTGTCCCCAAAAGGACTTCTCCATGTGGTCAACCACTCATGGAACAGAAAACCAGAAGTGAAAGTCACTGACACACACCTCGCCTTCCCCTCAGTCCAGCTTTACAACACACGCTCACAAGAGTCATCAGCTGGAGCTCTCCCCCTTGAAGTGGGTCCCACATCCTGCCCATCCCTCCTTTTCCTCTCACACAGTTTGAAGATCAGACCGAGCGTCCCCAGAATTACTTTTTCCCTTTTATCTTTAACTTGATGCCTTCCCCTCAGAGGCACACAGGAGGCTGTGCCCAGGCAGATCCCACATGAAACTTTAATTCTTCTTTCTTCTTCAAGAGACCCTACTGAAGTCATTCAATTTTATTGAGATAAAAATCCTGTGCAACTCAGAGCACTGAAGAATTTAGACTGATTTTTAATCAGTAACACAGACTTTTATAGCTCTGTGCTAAAAAGCAGGCCTATCACCTGTAGTGCTTTGAGTAAATGACATAAGCTTTACTAAAGAAAATTCTTCTGCAATGAAGCCGATAGCTGCTTTTCATCAGATCCACAAGTGAGATGTGCAGAAAGGACAGAAGTTCCGAGAAGATCTGGACTTGCAAGGCAGAACTTTTCAGACCTGCATGGGGGAGGTTGACATCAGTCACTCTGTTCACACCTTCACCAAATTATTTCAGGAGAATATAAGAGCATTTTTCACAGGGGAACTCCAACTGCAGAATCCCAGTTTCAGGCAAGCAGACTCCCACTGTCCAGTTTTATTTAGCTACAAATCTAGCAGGAACTGGTTTTCCCCTCCCCTCCTTGGTGGGCGCTCAGATTTCAACAAGCAAACAAGATGATCTCTGCTCTCCACACCAAGCACCAGCTGCATGGATATTCTCTTTTTATCAGCACCCAACAACTCCACACCAGCTCAGTAAGTCCCCAGACTCTAGCCAAGTCACCAATGTCCCACCTCCAACCAAGCTTGGCAACCTTCACCACCAGTGACCCTCAAGCTGACATCCCACTAAAGCTGCTGATGTTCTGAGCCTTTCCTCAATATCCCACAATATTAGCTTTTCTGCTGTAAATTAAAAGCTTATATTCTTCTGTTGTCCCCCACTAGAAAGATGGTCAACTCACCTTCATTTTCTCCCTGAAAACCTGACACCCCTCCCAGCCTTTGGTGCTCTACAGCAGGGAATGACTGGAGAGCTTTATAGGGGCAGTAAGAAGTAAAGGACTCTGGTCCATCTACATCTTCCCAAGAAGAAATGTCCAAGGCATTTACAAAACTAATTTGACTCATGATTCCATCTCAGCCTAAAAGCTCATTAGTAACATCTTGTGGTACCAAGTTAGGGCATTTCACAGAGGTCTTGCCAAGGCTTCTCTGGGCACAGTCAATAATTACCCAGCCTCTATCAGAGTACATAACTAGGGCATTCCAGCCAGCATTGCAGCCACATCAGCTAGGCAACAAAGTTTTAGTTTCCCTTTCTCTATCAAGGATGAAACTATTATTTACTAGACTGCTAAATTCAGACTAGTTATGGCCATGTAGTTTGAAGCACCAGGAGCCCTCATGCACAGCAGTGAATAAAAGGAAGACTGCTCCTGGTTTGGCAGCAAGGCACCAATTTGTGACTCATAGATCCCACATTACAAAGCTGACATGCTGCCTGCCACCGGGGGAGCCAGCCCGCCTTTCCACAAGCTACGGGGATTTCCAAGTAACATAGAATCACAGAATGGTTTGGGTTGGAAAGAACCTTAGAATCACTTAGCTCCAACCCCCTGACATGGGCAGGGTCACCTCACGCTAGCTCTGTCCGACCTGGCTTTGAACAGTCAACTTACTCCTCACCAGACAGTGGAGAAGCACAAGAGGACATGCAACAACTGTCCAAATGATATCTGGCACACACCAAAAAGACATGGGGAAGTTCTGCTCCAATGGGGTTCCTTTCTTTTGGGCCAAGGACATTCCTGTAGGCAAAGCATGGCTGAGAACTGGCCAAAACAGCAGGCAGAAAAGGTGTGGGAACAACCCCACTCCCAGTCAGCAGTGACATGTTATATATTGTGGTTTTGGGGGGTGACTGCTTTTTTTCCTCAACTCTGCAAGCTACACACTTGCCCCTGCAGAAAGGGGCATGTGTTCCCCTTATCAACAAGGCACAGATCATCAGTGCAACTCACCACACTTATTCCAGGAACAGCTTAGAAGTCTGGATCTGCAAGAAAGAAGGGCAGAGCATTAGGCTTTGAGGTAGAGCACCCTGTGTCCCCTGTCACCACAAACCCACAGTGCCGGAACCAGAGAGCTGCTGCTTCTTGTCCATGTCCTTGCTGTCAGGCTGGGCCACCAACACCAGTCCCCACTGCTATATCCTTCCTTATAGTCAGCAAATAGAAAGCCAAAACTTGCTGCATGACCCACCTTTTTCCAGGCAAGTTCACCTAGAAAAAGCTTAGAGTACTCTGCTAAGAGCCGTTGTACCAAACACCTAGAGGTAATACCAAGGCATTCCATCTGCTACTAAGGAATTCTTCCCGGGTATGTGTACACCACCCTTTGAGCAGCACAGATGCTTTTCCATCAATAGCACAAGACCTTCAATATCCCATTACAGCACCCTGTTCCCCCTGTGGTTATAAATTAACAAGCTCTGGCTCCTGCACAGAAACGATGGCAAAGCTCAAGGAGGAAGGCACACCATACCCCACTGGAAATACTGTGGCTCCCTGAAGGTAGAATGGACCACTCTGCAAAGGTAGATGTCACCCTTCTGGGGGGTGAAAGGCACGTATGCCAGGCGCTGGAAGTGCCACTTGTCATCGAAGGTCAAGTCTGTGTATTTCACGTTGTTCATGGGCTCCCCATTCTTGAGGAGGGAGATTTCAATCCTTGGAGGGTGGAAACCACTCACAAAGCAGTTGAGGGTGTTTTCCTTTCCCATAGTGACAAGATCTCGGGAGTATACATCCACCTTTGGTGCCTCTGGAGAGGAAAGAAAGGGGGCAGTGAAAAGCAGGACTGCAGCAGGCACCACCAAGGAGAACCACAGAGTGGTTTGGGTGGGAAAGGACCTTAAAGCTCATCCAGTCCAACCCCTGCCACGGGCAGGGACACCTTCCCCGGAGCAGCTTGCTCCAAGCCCCTGTGTCCAACCTGCCTTGAACACTGCCAGGGATGGGGCAGCCACAGCTTCTCTGGGCACCCTGTGCCAGCGCCTCAGCACCCTCACAGGGAAGAGCTTCTGCCTAAGAGCTCATCTCAGTTTCCCCTCTGACCGCCTAGAGAAGCTCCTGCCCGCCCGTGAGTAACCGGTACCGTGCCCGTCACCCAGCCCCGGGCTCTCACCGTCCGCCTCTCCCAGCGCGACCAGGACCAGGAGCACGATGAGACCCCGCATAGCTCCGAGCAGCCCCATGGCCACCGCTCCGCACAGGTCCCAGCCCGCCTCGCTCGCCGCATTTTATACAGCCGCTGCTTGAGCGTCATCAGTATCTCGGCAGACAGGCAGCGGAGGGGTTTTCAAAGCGACCGCTCCTGCTCACTGTGGGCATCGTCGCTTCCGCTTTTGCCCAGGGGCACCGCCCGGGGGCCTGTCCTCGGCCTCGGGGATGATGGCACCGAGCACCAGCCGAGCCCGGGAGTGGAGCTGGACACCTGCGGTCAGGAGCACCCCCGGAAGCCAGCCAAGGCACTGGGAGGTGCGCACGCAGCTCCTGCCCCTCACCACAAGGAGGTAAAACCTCCTGCAGATGTTGCAGCCAGGGCTGGTATCACATCGACAGGCTGCACCAGCATAGCCCGGCCGTCTTCCCTTCTCAACCCGGGTTTGTTCTCTTTGCCTGTGCGGGAGCTATTGTCCAGCAACTGCAGGATGACAGATGAACTCTCTCGTTCACAACATGGTACCAAACGCAAGGACCCAAAGGGCAAAGAACCGGGTTTTCTGGTGCCTCCTCCAGAAGCCTAGCTAGGCTGGGTACACCTCCAGGTGGCCCTGTAACACAGCTCAGAGGAGAGTAGTAGAGCAACATTAAGAAACTAAGGTCAAAACAATGAAATGAGTTAGTATTATATGGCACGTAGGTATTTTATATGCTTAAAAGCTTGTCTGCTTGTGGCCCTACGGGCCGCAGGTTATGTTTAGAGTTGCTGTTTCAAAATGGCAAGCAGATCCATGTGTATTGTCTCCTGCCTTGCTGCATATAAGGATTAGAAATATAAAAAATTGAGAGAATGGAAAATCTCTACAAGTGAAAACACCAATAGCAAGGTGCTCCCAAAGTTAAATCAATAAAGCATGTAGGGAGAACATCCCCCACCCAAAGACAGAAGGTAAATTGGTAGACAAAACCTGCAAAGGCTCATTATCAATCCTCACCAGACCAGATGAGCTCTTGCTGGGTTTGCTGGCTGCCTGACAAGCAGCACTGGCAGCCTCATAACTGCCATTAAGTGTTTTCAGTGTGGGATAAGGTGATGCAGCTGCCACCAGAGTTTCATCAGGGATCTCGGGGCCCTGGCAGAAATAAGCCCCAGCAGCTGTGTTGGGAGCTTAGCTGCAACTGGACCCACAGGCCAGTCTGATCTGCTCAGGTGAGCCATGCCCTTGGCTCAGGGAGGGGTAATTACACAAGACTGCAGGACACGGATCCTTCCCCTGCACTGATACCCCTCTGGGATGGGAACCGCTGGAGATGCTGGGACCAACAACACCCAGCAGACTTTTCCTGTGAAAAGAAGGTGAATCACAAGTTTCTTCCAACTGATGTTTCTCAAAGGCCATGCTGGTTTGGTCAGAAGAGCCAGATGTTCCTCTTCTAAGGCTATTTAAATATAAATATTTAAGCAGCAGGTGAGGCCTGACAACCGAGGCACTCCCGGCAGCACGCTGCACTTCTTGGGACACAAATTTACATCATCTTCATCTTTGTTTTGCTCCCTCTGCTTTCCAGCCTGCTGCTGTAGATCTCCAAGTCATGCCTTCCACCAGACAGGCCTCATCCCTCCGGTTTTGAACGGCTGTTCCATCACAGGCAGAGATGGCCGCAGTGGGAGGAGCCGGGCTAGGCCCTCGTCCGCCCCGTTAGCGGCCGGTGTTCGCGGTTTACTCCCCAGTTTTCCGGTGGGATCCTCGCCCCATCCCAGCACGCCTCGCCGGCGGCCGGCCCAGCTGGGAGGGCGGGGACAAGACGGGGGGGCGTGGCCTAGTTGAGGGGGGGTAGCGAGGAGAGTGCGCAGGCGCGGGGCGCAGGTGTACGCCGCCGTGCTGTACGGCAGGTGCAGGTGCGATGCCGCTCTGGTCCGTAAAAGGCGGGGCCGGGGGCAGCCCGGCCTCGTAGAGGCATGGCGGAGGGAGGCGAGCCGGTTGTGAGTGCCCGCCCCGCCGGCGCGATGCTCTGGCCCCGGGCAGCTTCCCCTCCCTCTCCCCTGGGTCATGCCCCTCGGGTGCCGCGTCCCCCTGTGCTGGCTCTCCCCGGGGCGGTCGGTGCTGGAGGAGGCGCTGGGCTGGAGGTGCTGATGGGTTGCCCTTCCCTTTCCTTCCCTGTGCTCGGCTGCTGTTCGTGTCCCGATAGGAGGGTGCTCACTCTGGAGTCTAATGGTGTCCTTCAGCCCTAAAGCACCGGTGCTGTTCCATGGCAGCATCCCCTGTGGTGGTGGCGTCACCTCCGGGCAGCAGCAGTCCTGGTCCTGAGAGGCTCCAATGGGCTCCTACCCTGTGCCGAGCCTTCGCTGGTAGTGCAGTGTCTCCTGTCTTCCCTGTCCAGCTTCAGGACTGCTGTGAGCCCTGGGGTGTGCCCGGCCCCACCAGTGGGGTGAGGGGTGAGGTTGGATGCCTCCCACTTTGGGACCAAGTTAGGGTTATCTCTTCCTTAGCTGAGATACTACTGCTTTTGACTGCAGATCATTGAGGACTACCTGCTGGTGGAAGATGCACATCTGCTGGAGGAGATGGCTGAGGAGGATGAGGAGCTTGACCTGTACAATGAGATGACTTTTGGGATAGGTAAGATCCCAGGGATGTTCTAGTGGTAGGGAGACCAGCCAGCACCCAATGAGGTGAGGAATATGGAGGTGGTGGGGTGAAGAAGGCTCCTGCCTGGTAAGGAGCTGGGTTGGGAGCAGGGACTGTAGGGGGCCCTGCCTAGGCTCTCACCCACTTTGATGTGCTCTGCTTCCCACCTCCAAGACCGAGACTCTACTGAAGAGGATACCTCTAAACTCCCAATGCCTGAGCTGACCAAAACAGTGGCAGAGGAGCCTGAGGCAGGGGAGGAACTGAGGCCCGAAGCAGTTGAGCAGCTAGAGGAGCCCCAGGAAGAAGGTGGGATGGAGCTGGAGATGGAGCAGTTCAGATCTGAGTTGGAGGAGCAGGAAGAGCTGGATACTAAGGATCAGGAGGAAGACCAGGAGCCCAGTGACCTGGGAGACCCAGCGGTGATGACAGCTGTGCAGAGCAAACCCACGCTGGAGGTGATGCATGAATGGAGAGGGAGGGGGCTCACTGCTCACCTTCCATTCCCATATCTGGGGGTCCTGCCCCACAGAGGGCACTGGGGGTAGCTTGGTCCGTGTCCAAGGGAAGAAACCCACCAGGGCTGAGAACATGACTTCTTTGCTTGCAGAGCCAGGACTCGGCAGTGCTGGACAGCAGGATTGGTGCTTGCTGGGCAGATTTTGGCAAAGAGGATGCGGTAAAAATGTCCCCTCACATCTGGTGATGAGGCTGCTCCTCTCTTGTGTCCTCCTCCCCTGTGCTGACTATCTCCCTGTCTTCCAGCTGGCCATGGATCCCAAAGTGTGGGGCTCCTGCCCTGGCAGCATCCCCCCTCCCCACATGCTGGAGGTGGGTACCTTGGGGAGTAGCTGAGGGACCTCCTGGCACCCTAGGCTAAGGATCATGCAGGCAATTTGGGGTCATCAGGGAACCTCTAAGGTCTTGTTGTCAGATTGGAGGTGCACAGATGTGTCTCTTGGGTGCTAAGGCTGTGGGCAGAAGTGACCACCCAAAGCAGAACCTGGGTTGGAGACTAAAGGTTTTGAGTTTGGGTGTCCCTGGTGTTGCAGGCTGCCAGATTTGGAGCCTGGCTGGTGCATTATCTGGTTCTGGTGAGCTGCCCAATGCTGGGAGTGCTAAACTCACCCCAGCTGGGCCTCGTTCCCACCTCCTGCTGCCTCCTCCCTACAGGATAAAGCCATTGTCCAGGTCCTGGAGAGGCCCCCACCATCCAGCAATGTGGCTCTTGACTTCCTTGGCTCCCCAGTGCAGAGGGGCTATGGGGGCTCTCCACGGCTCAAGCGCCCTGATATAAGGCTGGTGTCCCCCAAGTCCTTTCCACAGCGCTTTCTCCGACAGGTAACGGATTTGAGCAACTCTTGCACCCCCATTTCTCTGCCCTCCCCTCCCCAGAAGTGCAGCCTTGAGGACAGGCTTGTCCCAGTGATCCCTCCTGTCTCCTGCCCTGCAGCAGCCGCCTCTGGTTCCTCGCTCCCAGCGCCCCCCTCGGCCCTTTGTGCCACCTCGCAGACCCCCTCTGCTCTTCACTTCCAACCAGGTGATGCAGTGGTCTCTGAGCCCCTGTGTGTCCCCTCTGAGGTGACCCTGGAGTAGCAAGGGGTTGGGGCAGGGTCTCCCAAATCTCTGCCATCTGCAGCGGACTTTGCAGTTCCTGGGCACCCATCTCTGGTGTCTCGATAGTTGGGAAGGTGGAGCTGCTGGTTGGTCGTTGCTTCATTAATCTATTTGTCCTGATGTCCCCACAGCACCCGCACTGGGCATGGTGGTGCACTTGGTGTCATGCTGCAGCACTGGTGATGGACCTGGGGCTTGCAAACCCCAGTGACACATGAGTCTCCTCATCTTGCTCACTGTAGTGGTAGCATCCTGGCGCAGGTATCACCTTGCCATGGTGCCCCATGCATCCCCTCTGTGCAGGGAGAAGGTGGCCCCTTCATGGTGGGGTCCAGAAGCCAGTATGGACACCCCAAACCTCTCCAGGGCCCTTAGAGGAGAAGGCTCAGTCATCTGATCAATTCTCTTTCCGTTTCCAGACCACAGGGTACACATCTCCAACCCCTTTCCAGCCTATGTCACCCAACATCAGCTGCCCACAACAACCTCTCGCCATGCACTTTGGTCCCATGTCTCCCTCTCTGGACCCTGCTCTCTTCTTCAGTCCATCAGCCAGTGGCCAGCTGAACCTCAGGTAATGGGAGTGTGTGGGGTGCTCGGGTGGGACTGCAGGAGCCCCCCAACACAGCTGGGGGTGTTCTCCCTCTCTGGGCATAGCTCTGAGGGTGCTGAGCCCCTGACCCCTGGCTGGTCCCCCCTGCAGTGTGCCCAACCGTCTGACCCAGCTGCACCCACAGCACCAGCGCATCCTGACCCAGCGGCAGCAGCAGAGGTGAGGGGGTCCCTGGGGACCTGTGTGGTGGTGGTGGTAGGGGCTCTGGGTGGTCACAGCAGGTTGTGGTCTTCCCTGTGCTAGCATCTCTTCCGGGAAGCTGTGGTCTCCTAAAGTGGACTCTAATGCTGGGCTGATGACCTCCAAGGAGAAGGACTGGGTCATCAAGGTGGAGATGATTCAGCTGCAGAGCGAGAACATGGATGATGATTACTACTACCAGGTGAGCTCTTGCTGGCAGCACCAGTGGCTTATTCTCCTAAGGGCTGGCGTGTCGTCTCTTTGGGGGTGCCAGAGCTTGTGGTGCCGTCCCTCCAGGCTACGCCTGTTGTTATAGATGTACTACCACCGCCTGGAGCAGCGGCAGGCGGAGGAGGAGCTGCTCGGGTGGCGCAACCGGCAGGAGCCGCCGAAGCTGGTCACGCCGTTCATCCAGAAGGTGGAGACCTATAACTCCGGTGAGGGGCTGCGGGAGCGGTGGGGGCTGGGCGAGGGGCTGTGGGCCGTGGTTTCACCGTGTCCCCTTGCTTCCAGTGGTGCGCATCGCGGGCTCGTTGGGTCAGGTCGCTGTGTCCACCTGCTACAGCCCGCGCCGGGCCATCGATGCTGTGCACCATGCCCTGGTGGAGGAGGTAGGTGAGGGGAGGTTGTGCTGGCAGGTGCTTTTGATGCCGCCTGAGCTTTCCCTGGGTCCTGGAGCAGCTTTAGTGGGAGCTTTAGAAGCTGCTGTGGCCAAGCCTGGGTGCTGCTCCACGCTGTGGAATGGGGCACATGGCTGGAGCAGTGGTGGCAGCTTGTCCCCATCAATGGGGGTGGGATGGGGCTCTGGGCAGCCAGAGCTGGCTGTGGCCTCCCTGTGGGATTGATTGCTCCATGTCCTGAAGCTGCCTCTGATCCCCAGGGAGCAGCTGGTCCCACACTCTGCTGGAAGCAGTGTCAGGTACTGGCTGTAACTGTTGTGCCTTCCTTTTTTCCCTCCTGAAGGCCACGGGGAGCCACCGTCTTCGGGCATTGCACAAGATCGAGAAGGTGAGTGAGTGAGCCATGATTGGAGCAGACTCTGTTCTCATCCAAGGAGCTCTGCAAGGGGATGTCTACCTGGGAGGGGTCCCAGTTATGAAAAGATGCTCCAAGCTGCCCCCTTACTGTACCATTCCTCTAGCTCTTCCTGCAGCTGCTGGAAGTGGAGGAGATGCAGCGGAAGATGTCCCTGGCTGCAGAGGAGCAGGAGCAGAAGAGCCAAGAAGCAGAGCGTATCTACCAAGCCTTGAAAATCAGGGCTTGTAGCAGTGAAGAGTGAGTCTGTGCTTTGGGAAGAGGGCACCATGTGCTGGCCCTCACTGGGCTCAGATGGTCAAGGATGAGTAGTTCTGGGTGATGGGAAAGGTTAGACCTAACTCTGTGTGTCACTGTGGCCTGTGCTGACTGTACCTATGAGCTTTATCCTCCATTGGAGCTGATGCTGGTCCTTCTGGATGGACAGAGATGCTATGGGTCCCTTGGGATCTGTGCCAATGGAACCTTCATCCCCAGGGAGGCAGAGGATGAATTTCTACAACTCCTGTGTGTGCAGAAAGGCAAGAAGCTCACTGCCCGGCTCCTGCCCCACCTGAGCCCGGAGCAAGCGGAGAAGATCCTGCTAACCATCACCCACCACCTGCCCTTCCTCATGAAGAAGGATGTGTTGGATGAGGCAAGCATCTCCAGCAGGGCTGGGGCATCCCAGGCTGTCTCCTTCCCATCTGCTCCTGCTGCAGGGGCACCCTAGTCAATGAGGAGCACATCCTGCTGGGTCCCAGCATGTCCAGGCAGCTGGCAGGGTTGACATGAGATGGGAACTGTTTTCCTTCCCTGTGGAGGAGGAGAAAGGGTCTCTAGGAAGGGGGTAAAGCAGTGGTGGTGGTAGTTCTCCCCTCAGGGGGAGGTGTGGTGTTGGCCTTTGTGTCCCCCCAGGCCTTGGGATGGGGCTGGGGCTGTGCCAGGTCAAAGAGTCTCAGATCCTTGCTCTCCCCTCTGCCCTGTGCAGTCTCTCCCCCTGCTCTACAGCCCACTGAACAAGGTGGTGGGCAGGATGACCTTCAGCAAACTCATCGAGGTCCTGCAGGAGATGAGCAGGCCCCTGCCCGAGTCCCCTGAGCTCCCCATCACAATGGCCTTGAAGAACCAGGTACGTGGTCCTGAGGTGAGCAGACCTGTGTGTGGTGTCCATGGGATGCTGCTGCTGCTGGCTGTGACACCTGGTGCTTCCCTGCAGTTTGGGATCTCCTTGCTCTACTCCCTGCTGAGCCATGGTGAGAAGCTGCTATCCTCTGACACACCGCTGGAGCCATGCAGCGGGGACTTCGAGACATGGTGAGGGGTGTGTGAACAGTGGGGCTGGGGCTCCCCATCCCGTGGGGTGTTCATCCCTATGTTGGTGTTCCCAGGACGGACGTGGTGTTCCTGGTAGCCCGGGAGCTGTCACAAGTGCCCAAGGCCTCACTGGTGGAGCCTCTCTTCTTGCCCAGCAACCTTCTCTCGCTCTTCTGTCGCTACCTGGACAAGCAGACTGTCCACCACCTGGAAGCCAAGATGGAGTGAGTACCATCTGGAACACTGCCTGCCTTTGCTGGGCATCCCCTCAGAGAGGAGGATTGGACAGCATTGGGGCTCACTGCTTTGTTCTCTTGGGGGGGGGGGGAGGACCCTGTTGGATGCAAGTCTCCAAATCTCCATGGGCTGAGCTGAATCTTGTGGCTTTGCTCTTGCTTCCCCGGGGCAGTGTGAGTGTTGACAACATGACATTCTAAGCCTGTTCTTTCCCTGCAGGTGCTCCCCGCTACCGTCGGAAGCTGCCATGTTGTGCTGAGCCCTGGGAGCTGGGACCAGAGCTGGGAATACAATCGGGCAGGGCCCGATGCCAAAGTGAACACTTACCCTGGTGCAGGGCACTGGGTGACCCAGGCACTGGCAGGGCTGGTGCCGACCTGCCCCAGGGCCGGGGAGCACAGCACGGGGACAAGGGTAACTTACTGTGCCTCACAGCTGTGGGTGGTGGTGGGTGTTGAGGCAGGGGCTGCACAGGGGCGCTGGGAGCACCTGGGTGAGTGACTGGTGTACACTTCAAATAAAAAGGTGATTCATGAGCTCCTTTGTCTCCTGGGGGTAGCTCCTGCTGGGAGCACAGGGGTGCTGCAGGCATCCCCTTCGATCTGAGTGTGCATTAAAGAGGAAGGAGAAGCAGGGAGGGGTGCACAGAGAACCCTGACAGGATTAAAGGGGGGGAGGGGGTGGAGGA
Organism: Melopsittacus undulatus; assembly: GCF_012275295.1. Lineage (NCBI taxonomy): Eukaryota > Metazoa > Chordata > Aves > Psittaciformes > Psittaculidae > Melopsittacus > Melopsittacus undulatus. The sequence goes on along the minus strand of NC_047535.1, from coordinate 11,929,849 downwards.
GAAAGGGGGGGGGGGGGGGGTAAGGGGACACATGTGGCTGGGGCCAGAGGGGAATTGAGCCTCCAGGAAGAGGAATGGGCTGAAAGGAAAGGGATGTGATGGGGAAGATGGGCTCGGAGCTTGCCCTGAGGGGAAACAGAAGACCTTATGTATTCAGGAAGGCACAGATGGGCAGGATATGGGGGATCTTAAACATAGATGGGTGGGTTGGGTGATAAAGCACCTCTTCTTTCTGAGCACTCAGACTAATTAGCCTTAAAGGCTTGCAGAAATCCTCATCCTCAGGATTTGAAGCATCTTCCTTCAGCAACTTTAACTGACTGTCACTACCACAGGCTCACCCTCACTTCTGCATCTCAGGCTGAGGGGCTGAACAGGGACAATGTCTGTAGAAATGTTTTTGACTCCTGCCTGGTTCTGTGGTGGGATTTCCCTGATTCTGTAGGATATAGGACACCTATGTCCAGCTGGAGGTCTGAGCTTGGTACCCAAAGTGTGGTGTGTATTCAAAAGAGGCTCGCACCAGAACGTTGTCTCTGGAAACTATCCCCTCTGGCCCAGCTCCAACCCCATGTAGTTGAGAGAAGGTGAAATTACCCCTTTTAAACCAACATCCTCCAAAGGTCAAGCTAATGCACAGTGGGACTTTGCAGGACTCAAGGATGTGACTGGGAGGGGAAGGGAAGGGTGAGGAGGATTTATCTCTGTTGCTTGTTAAGGCTGCTCACATCTCTGTTTCTGAAATACATAGTAGAGGAGCAATTGAGATGTCCAAATACAGCTGTGCAGAGATGAGAGATGCTGCAGATGTGATGGGGGGGGGGGGGGGGGGCTCCTGCCCTTTGTGTTAGAGCTGGCATGTAGGCTATTGATATGTCAAAGTGTGTTGAGGTCCCCCTGGAAGGGGCTCCAGATCATCCTGATGCCTCTCTCCTGCTCATCTTTGTGTCCTCCAGCCTCAGCCTTTTCTCTGCCTTCACAATCAGGTTTACCAAAAGCAGGTTCAAAGCCTTCTCCACTTGCTCCTCATGCTTTATTGTTGGGAAGTTGATCTTTGAGCCAGCTGTGTTCATCCCTACACATCCCTCACCACCCACTTCAGCAGGGTGACGGGGGGGTTGGCATCAGGGTGAAACCCACACTTGCAAACCCAGTGAGGCACTCTGGGAGCATCCCTGTGCAGTGACCCACCTGCAAGCAGAAGGGTGGACCTGATCACTGCTAGCCCAGAGGTGATTTCAGACTGCAGGGTACTTGCAGCTGCCCACTGCTGCGGGAGAAGAGACGAGGACACCGCGCGTCCTTCGAGATAAGGATAAGGATGTGTCATGTTTTCTGCTCGCAGCGGAGCAGAGCGTGGACCCAGCGTGACTGCCCCTTGCCTGAGAGCAGTGTGGACGGAGAAAGAAAGCACAACATGGATGTAATCGCGTGCAAAACCAAATGCTTCAACACAGAAGGCTCGGGGGTCTCTCATGGGCTTTGCTGTTCCGCTGCAGGAACCGGCTGTGACAAAAGAAGGAAAATCTCCCGTGTCCGGGATCTGCATCGGGGTTTTCTCCTGAACCCGAAGCTGATGGAGCCCAGGGTCCCTGCCCGGCTGCTCTGGCACTGTTCCCAGACGGCCATCAGCCCTGTGGAGTGGGCTGACCCCGCACCGTGCCTGCCCCAGGGGCAGTCGCTGTCTTTGGATGCACGGGGCTCATCCTGCGGTGCTGGGAAGGACGTTTCGGGCTTGCACAAGGCTTGTCACTGGGTGCTCCGGGCAGGAACCGGAGGGGCTGTGCGGCAGCGCTGCCTCTGCTGAGCTGCTCCCACAGCCTCTGAGCCGCCCCTGTCGGTGTGTGGAGGGGAGCGCGGGGAGGGTGGCCGGGGCACGGGAAGGGCCGTGGCTATTCCGGCTGGGACATCACAGGCACCACGGCGGCCGGGTGAGGGCCGACGGGTGGCGGTGCCACAGCGGGGGCACTGGGGGGACCACGGCTGCAGCCCCCGGGCGCTGCGCACTGCGGCCATGCCCCCAGGCCTGGGCTCGCCCACTGCCCCCGGGGGGGGGCAGGGACACTCGCTCCCCTCTGCCGGCGGAACGGTGCGCTACCCCGCCACGCTCGTGGCCGTTTCCATGGGGACGTAGAGACGCCTGCCAGCGAAGGAAAACGACGGCGCTCATTGGCTCTCACTGCGGGGGAAGGCGGGGCAGGCGGAGGCACTGGCCAATCCGAAGGCCGTCTGCCCCCCCGGCCCGCCCCAGCGGGTTAAGGCGGTGGCCGTGACTTCCGGCGCGGCGGTCGCTGGCGGAAGCGGCGGCGCGGACATGGCGTCGGGCGGTTCCCGCTCCCCGTCCCCAGCCGGACGCGTGCCCCCGCCCTTCCCCGAGCCCCGCGGCTCCAGCGGCGGTGACGGCGGTGACGCGCCGGGGGCGGCCGACAGCGACTCGGAGGGAGAGGACATCTTCACCGGCACCGTGAGTGCGCGCAGGGGGAACGGGGGCTTCCCGGGGGCAGGCCCGGCCTGGGGCGGCTGTGAGGGGGAGGTTCCAGCGCCGGGCCCTGCAGGGCGGCCCATGGACTGCAGGCAGCGGCGAGGGTCTGCCGAGCTTGCTTAAAAGAAGGGGAAAGCTCTCTGAACCTCCCCAGAGTGAAGGGGGGGTGGGGGGTGTCGGTCGGTGTCTGAGTTCTTGCTCCCGACGGGAGGCCCGGATCTCCTCCCTCCCCAGAGCACCTCAGGCGCCCTGGCTCGCAGGGGCTGTGGGACTGCGAAAGGGTTCCTGCCAGGCTGCTTCCCCCCGTTATAAACCTCTTAGAGCATGCCTGTCCTGCACAGCCCAAGTACCCTGAAGGAGCCCTTCGGGGTCAAGATGGCTCTGCACGGCGCTGGGGGAAGTTCCCTGCTTCTTGGTGCCCAGCTGGGTCAGTGTTGAGTGCCTCCCAGGCAGGCTTCCTCGCTGGTGTTTTGCTGCAGCTTAGGAGCTTTGCTGGGCAGTTTGTGAGGCTTCACAGCCCTGTCTGCCTTTCCCGGGCATCAGTGCTTGGCCCCTCAACATTCAGAGGGTGCTGGTGTGGCTGATGTGGTGTTTGCTGCCCTCAGTTTGGTTTTGGGTGATGAACCCTTCCCTGCAGTGAGGGTGAGAGGACTGGGGGCTTCTGATGTCCCTTGCTCATAGTGAAGAGCCTGTCAATACCTTGGTGAACTCTCTTGCCTTGTGCTGGCACAGCTGAGGTTCTAGGAAGGGTTGGTGATACTGGTTCAGTGAAGCAGATTGCTCTGTTGTATGAATTCCCTGATGAAGGTGGAGGTGTGAATGGTGAAAGGTTTCAGCACCTTTGCTTTCTGTTGCCTCCTGTGCACGAACCAATATTGTTGAAGGCTGTTGGCATTAACCCATACCAGCTGCACCAGCATTTGCTCCAGTCAGTGACCAGCAGACAGGAGGGGATTTCAAACGCAGGCTGGTGCTTTCCCAAGCTGAATCCCTCCCAGCCAGCTGCTCTGCAGCCAGAAGCTCTGCAGCCTGAGGCAGGTCACATTGTCCCCTGCAAGGGCTGACACTGAGCTTCTGCCGGCCTCACCCAGGTTCTGTCCAGCCCACTCCTGCCAGCAGGGCCTGAGGTGGTGGCTCTGGCAGGAAGCTCTCCAGACACCTGCCTGGTGCTGCTCTGGCCCCTGTGAGCTGTGCTCATGCAGGAGCAGGGCACAAGGCAGATCTGGGTAGATTCTGCCCTGTGTGAGAGGATAAAGCTCTCACATTGGTCTGGGCAAAGCAAAGCAATGCAGCAGTGAGAATACCATGGAAAAGTGCAGCCCAGGCCTTGCAATAGAAAGAAGCTGCTATGTCTGGCTGGTATGGTCTCGAACTTCTTAGGACCTTTCTTTGTTGAAGACCTGGAAGATGTAGTAGGTCTTGCTGCTTTGCAGCCTCTGCAGATGAGTGCCAGCTGCCACAGGCTTTCATGCAAATAAAGTGTTCCTCTCCTGAAGCTGGAGTCTGTTGAGCTAAAGCAGCTTATCTGGTGTTTAGTATTGTTGAAGCAACTGTTATAACTAAGACTTGGCTCTCCTGTGCGACCTGGTGGCCTTGCTTGTCTATCTGCCCTTGAGCGTTAGCAAAACACTGTGGGAAGCAGGGGGCTGGTGAGGCCCATGCACATGGCTGGCAGTGTCCAGGTGGCTTGGCAGTGTTAGCCCTTGTACAGTAGCTAGCAAAGAGGTGTTTGGATTAGGCACAAGTGCTGAGCTGGACCTCATCTGTCTTGTTGATGAAGACTGTATCCATGTATGACTACAGTCTTTTCCAGGGATGCCCTCAAGGGTCAGCTCCCCGAGCCCTATGGTGTAAGCATCAGGCTGTTGCTGCAGGACCTAGTGAATTTCTGCCTGCACATGTGGTGGCTGGGGTGTGCTAAATCAACCCTTGGGGATGGCAGGGGGAGCCTTGTGGGCTGAGCTGGAAGGGGCTGTGGCTCTTTTGTAGTGGCAGATGGAGTAGGAACAGTGTGGTGCATTCATAGGCCTAGGAGCTAAACTTAAGGCAAGCTGAGAAGCTGTCATGATAGAAAAGCAGACAGCTTGTGTCTGCATGTGGGAGCTGCAGAGTCATTAGGTAAACTTCAGAGCCCACCCCACCTTGTCCATGGGGAGTGGGTTTTTTTTTACCATCTTGAAGAGCTGTAGAAGCAGAGGATCTGAATGAGACCTACAGAGGTCACTGGTGGTAGTAGCTCTCTTGTTGGCTTGGCCACTGGCTGGAAGAGGTCCCTGTGGTGGTAGCACTCTTACTGGCTTGGGTGCCCTGAAGGTGCGCGGGGATGTGTCTGGGTGCTGTGTTTGACATGGGTGTCTCTGCTCCCCACTCTGTCACTAGCAGATGTAGCTCATGTCCCAGCTTTCTTCTGGAAAATACCCTAAAATATAGGAGTACTCACCATCTAATGGCACTGGTGTTTTATGTACTCGAAGACTCAAACCCACTGCTTTATTCCTTTGGGAGAAGTGGGAACTGATGCTTCCTTGCAGAAGGAAGTACCAAAGGAGCCTGTTGGTTTGGAGTCACTGCTGATAGTGCTCTATTTACTGGCTGTCAAAGACCTGCTCTGTTCTCTGCAGAGACATTTGAGAACAGCTCTTGCTGCCTGGTTCTTGCTTGTCTGCCTCCAAACCGAGGGAGGATTTGTGATGCTGGCTGCCGTAGTGCTTGCTGCAGAAATAGTTCTACTTTCTGGTGTGGTGGACTGGTTGGTGTTGAGTGCAGTTTCACCTTGTTCCCATGCCTGCTCCCAGTAGCCAGGATGCCCCCCCCCAGTGAAGCTATGTGCCAAGGGGCTGTTTGCTGTGGCAGGATCAGCTGTGTGGTAAGTCCTGGCCCTGGGGCTCAGGGCGGGCTTGTCCTGGACAAGCTGTACAAGGGGAGCATGAGCTTTGGATTGCAAAGTGTGATGTGCAAAACTTGGTTGCAAAATACAGAGAGCCATGCTGGGCTTTGGTCCAGCTGTGAGTGGTGGTGTAGGAGATGTTCTGACTCCAGGGCAGTGGAGTATGTGAGCTCCATTGCACCACATGGAAGAGGGCTGCTCCATTAAAGTAGGCCAGAACCAGCCCTCTGGGCAAGGGCAGCTCTGCTCATGGTAGTGGTTGAGCTGCCACACAAGTTAAGCTGCTGACAAGGCTCCTGTGGTCCCCAGTGTGTTGCCTTTGCCTCTGCTGCCAGTGATTGATGGCTTGGCTTTCCCCAAGGGAAGGGATCTCCTGCTGGCAGTATGCTCTGTTCACTGTGGTTTAGCTCAGAGGCTCCTTAGTGCTGCCCACCTGCCTTGAAGTGACGTTAGTGCTGCTGTGCAAGTCACTACCTGCAAGTGGCATGGCCGGCTGTGTTGTGGATGTTCTGAACAGGAGCACCCTGGTGTACTCAGCTGCCTGCTGCTCCTGACGCCTGTAGTGGAAGGACTGGGGCTGTGGCTCTCTGCCTGTGGGCTGGCATGTCCCAGTGACCTGGCACGTCCTAGTGACCTGCTGGCTGCTCCTGCTCTGCTCAGCATTGGAGAGAAACTGGCTCTGAAGTTTGATGTGACACTTGGCATCCTTAATGGCAGGGATGCCTCAGTGCAGCCTTGCTGGCAGAGACCATGGATGGAAGGGAAGCAGTCTGTGATGTCCTCCCACTCTGCTCACACAGTAGTGACCCTGTGTGGCAGTGGCTAGGAAGGTGAGCTGTTTGCTCCTCCAGCCTCCATTCCTCCGTGTAAATATCCTCTTGTCTATGTGCTTTTAATTCTGATCTAGAGCAAGCCAGCAGCTCCGAAAAGGGAATCTCTTCTCCCTGTGAGCAGCACTTCCAAAGAGAATGGGGTTCGTGTAGAGCAAGATGATCAGGACTTGTTTGCAGGTGAGTCTGTATCTACTGGGTGTTTGATGGGGCTTTCTGAACTGTAAACCTGGGGCGATCTGCTTTTAGGTCTGGTATGCGGGTCATGGATATTTCTGGGCTATCTCAGGTCCTTATCTCCAGCTTGTGTTCCAGCCTATTCTGGAAGCATTGAGCTCTGGTGGTATTTTTGGGAAGGTTGAAGTAGCCTTTTCCAGGTCTCTGGCATAATCATGCAGCTGGATAACTGTTTTGAAGCTGAAGAGGATTAAAAATGGGATTTGATTTAGTTTTGTTGCCTAAGCTGTAAGGTGGTGAGTGTCTGTCAGAGTTAAAAGGCTTTTGTTCTCCACCTTCTCCTCCCTCCATGCAGGTGGAGGAAGCATCTTCAGTAGAGACATGGCTGTTCCCAAGTAACAGGAAACATAACACCCCTCAGCAGGGGAAAACAAGGAGGGTCATCAGACTGTCCCCATGCCTGGCATGGTGGGACACTTCCAGCAGGGAGGTCAATTCTGGAGACACTTGCTAACAGGTGGAAGGTTATACTTCCTGTGGGTGGGGAAATGTCCTGGGAAGGAGCCAACCTTCCATGCTGGCCTATGTGCCATGTAGGAGCCAGCTTGGCTTTAGCTGTTAGAGTGTGCAGCAACTCTAGCACACAGTAAGAAGGTGATGCCTGCCTCATTCTAGAATAAGTTTATTGCATTAGCTTAATGTTCTCCAGCAGGATTGACCAGATACTGGAATGGAGATGCACTAAGTTACGCTTTTCCCAGTGCTTGCAGGTGGCATCCCTATGGATTTTTTTTTTTCTGTATAAGGCTGTTGTTACTCCCTAGATCCCATGTATGTCTCCGAGATACCAAAATTACCTTTTCAGAACTCCAAAGTAGAGAGGCTGACCCTCGCAAATTTCTCCTGACCACAGATGCCACTGTAGAGTTGTCTCTAGACAGCACGCAAAACAACCAGAAGGAACTGGCCAAAGCATCCAATCCTGTCCCCTCATTAGAAGTAGCTGCAAGCTCTTCTAGAAACCCTTCAAAGAGCTATGAGGAGGTAAGAATTGCTCTGAGCTTTCCAACTTGCCCAGCTGGTTTCAGACTGTAATTGGCAGGAACCTGTCTGTTTACTTACTTGTCAACATGCATCTTAAATGATGCAATCAATGTAATTGCCATATTGGATGCGCTGGCTTGCTTCTTGGGCCATCAGCCTGGGACTAATACTGCTGAAGTGGGGTTCAGATCAGGCTGATGGCATTGTTGTTCATGTGGTGGTGCAGAACTGCTTCGAGAGCTCACATAGCAAGTGCCTGCTCTGGTCCTGAGGGTCTGAGCAATGACTCTGACCTCTAGCACACTGTATTGTTAAAGATGGGGAAAGTGGTTTAGCAACTCTTGTACATGTTTTTGAAAGAGAGTCTCCTGGGTGACATGAGAGTACAGGGTCCCTAAGCAGAACTTGTAATCTGGTTGCCAAGCCCAGTTAATCAGGTGGTGCTTGGCCTAAATCTGTTTGTTTTTTTTTTTAATGTAGAGAGACTTAAACTATTTTGGAGATGAGGAAATTGCTCCTTTTCTGCCCCAAACTCATGAAATTGGACTCTGCAGTGCCATCAGTAGTGTCTCAGGTTGGCTTCAGACTGGTTTAAGTGCAGGGTATGATGAAAAGGCCAGTTCAGCCTTGGACTGCCTGTTGCTATTGTGACTCTCCATCCCCCTGTGCCTACACAGTACAACTTCTGCATAGGTTCAGTATCTGATGCTGTTTCAAGTGAGAACTGAAATCATGATGTAAAAGAGCTTAAAGGGAACTCTCTTGCACAAAGCTCAGGCTGGACTCTGGAGTTTCACTTTGGGGCTGAGCAATTTGTACATCAGTCTGTGCAGATGGTGATGTAGTAAAACAAATCCAGTTTGGGATCCTTGAAATATGTAGCTTGGACACAAGTGAGAAGCTCTGGGACTTTATAGAGTGGTCTTAGCCAGACAGAAAAGCCAAAGACGTCTTTGTAGCGTGACAAGCTCACTGTAATGTATGGGACTTCATGGTTTAGGGTGGTTTGAAGCTTGACTTTCCAGTTTTAACTTGCTGTCTTTCTGTATTTACTCCAAACAGCTGGAAGAAGAGGAACAGGAGGACAAATTTGAGCTGACTGTAGGAGTGAGTGACCCAGAGAAAGTTGGTGAGTTAATGTGCTGTACTGCTGCACGGTGAAGCACAGTTAGAGAAGCCAAGCTTGGCAGTAGGACCAAATGCAGCTGTTGCATCCACATGCCACAGCTCCAGCTTTCGAGCTGTCTCTGCAAGTGCAAACTTGATCCTGGAGCAGCTTCTCCAAGGCTTCTTCCAACACCTAGAAGAAATGAAGCTACACAAAGCAAGCAAATGCTCCTGAAACCAGGGGCAGGTTCCGGAAAGACAAGGAACCAAAAGGCAGGGAGTTTTTGGGAGGGTGAAACATGATGCTTGCAGTAGCAGAGCTTCGTGTCTGGAACTGTGGTGACCAACTTGACTTGACCTCCAGGCAGCACTGTCCTGTGTCCAGCTGGCAAGGGGGAAGCAAAATTGCCTTCACCTAAATTCCTAAATTACTATGTGCTCTGGCATCTTCCCTAGCAGCTGTGCTTGCCAGGGAAGTAGCTCTGGCTTCAAACTGAGATGCAAGAGGGTTTCTCTCTGAAAGTGGGGGTCAGAGGAATCTGACCAGCTATGTGGCAGTCCCTGGGGTGCAGAGAACCGAAGGTAACATCTGATCACAGCCAGTGGAGCGGCCTCACAAGTGGCAGTTTGCTCTCACTCCATCTTGTGATCTCTGGAACTGAGAGGTACACTGACTTGTAAATCAGAGCTATCCTAGGGGCAGCAGCAGACCTCTGAGAGTGCCCTGCAGCTGAACTACCAGGTAAACAAGGGGATTTCTGTGTTAGCTGCAGGAAACTGCGTGTGATGTTTCAGAATCCAGCCACATGCAGCCAGGGGCTGCCTGAACCTGCACCTTCTCAATAGGCCGCTTCATGTGCTGCACAGCCACCAAATTGTTGCGTGCTGAGCAGATGTGTAGAGTCAGCCCAAACGCTGTCAGCGTAACAAGTCCCCAATTGTCAGTGTTGGCTGCCTTAGGAAGGAAAAGGAGGGCTCAGCAGTTGGGGTGGGGAAATGCCTAGTGGGCAGGAGTCCAGGTCCTGCAGTGAGATGCTGCCTGTGTGAGGATTCAGGGCTCTATCAGGCTGAAGATCAGAACCACTGAGACAGGCAAAAGCCAGGAGACTGCAGGAGCCTTGTGCTTTGCATTCAGATGATGTTGATCTTGTGATACTGATGCCTTGTTCCTGTTTTCCACAGGGGATGGTATGAATGCCTACGTAGCCTACAAAGTGTCAACACAGGTATGTCTAATTCCTGGCACCTGACATGGGTGCCTTTATTTTCCCAAGGCAGCCAGACTGTCTGTTCTTAGGCAAGCCAGTGGTGACCTAAATAGATGGGAGGTCTGAGCACCTTGTTACATGGATTCGGGAGTTGTAATCCACCTCTGCAGATCAAAGGATGAGCCTAGCTGAGAAACAGGGTTTGAATCTATTTGAAAGGAGACTGTTTTTTACAGCTAGTTACCTTTTTGCCATCCTGGCTGATACCAATGTTCAGCACGGGGAGTGAGCGTCAGGAATGACATCTGTTAGGGAGAGCCCCAGATGTTGGGGCTGTTGCTAAAAGTTCAGTGGTGATGGTAGTGTCAGATTAAGCCAACCTGAACTCAGCTCTCACTGAAGAGCTGCTGCTGCTTTATTTCAGGACCTGCTGTCTTGGGCTAGTCACAAGAAATGGAGCCTTCTGCAGCTGCTGCCCTACTTAGAGCTTTGAGGTGCTGCTCTGAGCTCTGCAAAAGGTTGCTCCTAGTGTCTGTACAGCAGCTGCTGGACTACAGGCATCCTGTGGTCTGAAGCTGATGGTGTGTGAGCGGGATTTGTTAGTCTCTGGTCCTGCTCTCTAAACAGTCAAAAGCCACTGGTGGCCGCTGTAGTCTTAAGGTGAGCAAGTGTGACATGACAGCAGGCTCTATTCCTGTGTGGAGCAGGGATGATGGGATTAGGTAATGGGCAGGGCTCACCCAGCAGCCTGTAACTGCAGTAACAGCTGCTCTATTGTTTAGTGGCATTAATACTGCTGCTTGGGCCAAGGAGAACTGCTAGGAGGTAAGCTGCTGAAAACCTAGGCTGAAGTTTGCTCTCTTCATTGCTCATATCTTGCAGAGCTCAAGCTGTCCTACTTCATTGCCAGAAGTGACAGCAGGTAGAGCTAGCAAGGCTGTGCATGCAGGGCCAGCTTCCCTGGGTGAGTCTGACCCGAGTCCCATCTCTTCCCCCAGACGAGCATGCCAATGTTCAGGAGCAAGCAGTTCTCAGTGAAAAGGAGGTTCAGTGACTTCCTGGGTCTCTATGAGAAGCTGTCTGAGAAGCATGCCCAGAATGGGTTCATCGTTCCTCCGCCGCCTGAGAAAAGTCTCATAGGTGAGTGGTGGAGCTGGTCCTTCCAATGGTGAGCTTTGTGCCTGAAGGCAGATCTGCCTGCAGTCTCAAAGCTGAGAGCGAAGTTGCACTGCAGCCATAGGAAGCAGCTTTGGAAAATAATCTGACTTCTGTGGTATGGACAGAACTCTGGTTCCATACTTGGAGCTCTGAGCTTAAAGCCTCGTTTGGGTTTGCAGGTACCTTCGCACCTGCTTGATGCAGAGTAAAGCCTTCTGCTCTGTGCTGTCTACTTGGGTGCAGATGTAACCTTTCCAGTCTCTCCTGGCATTGCTTTGCCTCTCCCGCATGTCTGCTTCTGCTAGGTGTTAGGTATAAAGAGATTTCAGGTATCCAAGTAGCTCTTGCTCGTGCAAGGTCTAATTCCTCTTGTAAAATGCCTCTCCTGCTGTCACCCTGATAGCCTGTACCTTGTGACAAACCATGCTATGTTCTGTGTCAAGTGTGAAGCAGCTCAGTAATTTGTGTCTTCCTTCTGTGCTAGGAATGACCAAAGTGAAAGTTGGGAAGGAAGATTCCTCCTCTGCAGAGTTCCTTGAGAAAAGACGGGCTGCTCTAGAGAGGTACAGACCCTAACAGCTTTTCCCTCCTGCCTGAACGAGCAAGGGACCTCTGAAAGGTCAGACTGGCTGCACATTCCCCCTACATGAGAAAAGCTTCTAGGCTTGGGGCAGATTGGAGGCTGTTGAAGAGTTGCAGCTGCAGAGAGTTGCTTTGACTCTGTAAAAGAATCTCCTGCTTCAAAAGCCTCTGCTGGTGTTTGGTCTAAATCTGGCCAAACTCCACTGGCAAGGCAGGGAGCAAACTGAGCTGTCTCAGGAGCCCAAAAATGTGAAGTAATTTTACAAACAGTGCAGAGCAGGTGAGAAACAACTTGATCTCTAGCTTGCACCCCAATTATACAGCTGCAAGTGGCCTTCGCTCTGTGTTGCCTGTTGTAGTTAGTAGTGGGGTGCTGATCCCTTCCAGCTGCAGCCTCTGAAAGATCTGTTCAAGCTGTTAAAGATGTAAGGCTGGATCTTGATCACTTGGCAGATCCAGTAACTTGCTCACTATAGGAACTATTAATCAAAGGTCTTGCAGGCTGGTCCTACTGAAATCCACAGGGAGGTAGGACTCCTGGTGAGTGAAGGAGAGCAGCTCCCAGACTGCTGTTGCAGATCGAACAAGCAGTATGTTGTGGCTCATTGTGATGGCTCGGAGGCAGGTTTGTTACCACCAAAGCGACTCTTGGTATGTTCCTCTGCACAGGTACCTCCGGAGGGTGGTCAGCCACCCAACAATGCTGCAGGACCCAGATGTCCGGGAGTTCTTGGAAAAGGAGGAGGTCAGTAGTGAGGAATAATGTAGCTCCAAGTATCTTGGAAGTGCAGAAGACACCAGTACGCAACCAGTCAATGAGGCATGATGCTTCAAAGCTCAGTGAGAAGCAGCCAAACTGTAAGAGCTCTTAACCGGTGACAGTGGTAACAGATGTGGTGGGTTGACCCTGACTGGATGGCATGTGCCCACCAAAGTTGCTGTCACTCCCCTCCTCAGCTGGACAGGGGAGAGAATGTATAAAGGCTGGTGGGCTGAGCTGAGGACAGGGAGATCACTCAACATGGGCAAAACATATCCAACTTTGTGAAAATGAATTTATTGCCAATCAAATTGGAGCAGGATAATGAGCAGTAAAACCAGATCTTAAAACACCTTCCCCCCATCCCTCCCTTCTTCCCAGGCTTAACTTTATTCCTGAATTCTCTTTCCCCCCCCCCCCCAGAATGGTGCAGGGGAACGGAGAATAGGGGTTGTGATCAGTTTGTCGCATGTTGTCACTGCTGCCCCTTCCTCCCCAGGGAAGGACTCCTCACACTCTTCCCCCACTTGAGTGTGGGGTCCTTCCTACAGGAGATGGGCCTCCATGAGCTTCTGCCTGACCTTGGTGTCTGCAGAGTTCTGACAGATTCTCACTCCTCTCTGGCTGCAGTTTCTGTTGCAGAGCAACTTTTCCACCTTAACTATATTATCATGCACTGCCACTGTCACTAATGGCTTGGCCTTGACCAGTGTTGGGTCTGTCTTGGACCTGTTGGCATTTGCTCTATTGGACATGGGGGAAGCTACCAGCAGCTTCTCACAGAAGCCACCCCTGCAGCCCCCTGCTACCAAACCCCTGCCACGCAATGTGAATACAACAGAAATTCCTTCTGTGTGGGTGCTTGTCGGAGCACTGCACACTCACAAAGAGCTCCAGCCTCATTTGCATCCATTGTGGTGGGGGTTTGTGTTGAGAGCACAGGTGGTCTTTGCTCTCTGAAACCCATGAGAGCAGTGTAGCCTGCTCTTTGGAGATGAGGGGCCTCCTGATGCTCGGATGTTGTGGGAGAGCTGGCTTCCTACTGAAACGTGGCTGGTGTGGTCCCTGCTCCTCAGTGGGAAGCGTGACCATGCCCATCTGCATGCCTGATGTGGAGAAGTCATTCTTCAAGAGGTTAAGCCTTGGGGGAGCCTTGGCCTGAGTGGCTGCAGCACTAATGCTGTGCCAGGGCTCTGGTGTAGGAGCAGGCATCATGGAAACACCTCACTTTGCTGCTGGGCAACTTCAGCTCTCCTTGGAAAGTAGTTGTAGTTGCTGTAGAGTATTTTGCAGCTCTGCTATGTGCCTGTGTGCCTGTGGCAGCTCTGGCAGCCCTCAGTTCAATAGTGTGGCTGGTTCCTACAGATCTGTGTTCAGCCAAGCAGAACAGGCAGATCCCACGTACAGTGTAACATTTAGGAGCTCCTCATCTGTTTGGAAACTACTCCAATCCCATTATTGGGAATGTTGTGTGGGCTTTGCCACTGCTGAGGCAGTGTCTGGCTGATCCTTTGCAGGAGCTGTGTGCAGAGAAGCCCTGTCTGTCAAGGGACCCACAAGGGAGAATTAAGTGGTGGCTGCTGTCTAAGCTGTTTCTGTCTCCTGGCAAAGCAAACTATTTCTGTTTCTTTATAGCTACCAAGAGCAGTGGGCACCCAGGCCCTGAGTGGAGCAGGAATACTGAAGATGTTCAACAAAGCTACAGATGCTGTCAGTAAAATGACCATCAAGATGAATGAATCGGACATAGTAAGTGTTAGAACACCTCTGGGCTGTCCTTGTCCTCGCTCTGGAGCTGGGTGCCAGAGCAAGCTTTGGGTGGGAGATGCCAGAAAGCCCCACAGTGGTGCCATATGTGGGAATCAGCTCTTGGATTCGTTTCAGTGGTTTGAGGAGAAGCTGCAGGAGGTGGAATGTGAGGACCAGCGGCTCCGGAAGCTGCACGCTGTCGTGGAGACACTGGTGAACCACAGGAAAGGTGATGAGCTGGGGGCTGCTTGAGCTGAAGCTTGGTCTGTAGCAGTTAAACCTGACCTGCACGGGTGTGCAGGTGTTCCAGGAGGCACTTCTGAGGAGATACCACAGAGCTTCCTTATTAAGAACTCCCTGTCTCTTCATCATGGGAGACAAGTAGAACAGTAATCCCACCTCTTCTGCCCAGCCCTACCAGTTTTGGGTGTTGGTGTTGGAGTGAGTGTCCTACTGGATGAGGCTGCTGTAGCAAACCTGAGCAGAGCTGATGTTACGACCAATTCCAAGCTGTCCTCTGCCAGGGAGCGGGAATGTTTTTCTTCCCCTGCATATTTTGGCTGACTTTTGCAAAGCTCTGCCTTGTCCTCCCACTCTGCTGCTTCCCTTCTCCTCCCTGGCTGAGTTTCCCATGCTGCAGGAGCTGCCGGCTCTGCCCGAGATGATGCTGGCTCTTCCAGCCCACATCTGGGGCTACAGCAGAGCAACTGCTAGGGCTGACCTCTAGGCTGGGGCTTGGCTTGCAGAGCACCTGGGGAAGCAAGGCCCCTTGGTTGACTCTTGTTTCCTTCACTAGAGCTAGCATTGAACACAGCCCAGTTTGCAAAGAGCCTGGCCATGCTGGGGAGCTCAGAGGACAACACAGCCCTGTCCCGGGCACTGTCCCAGCTGGCTGAGGTGGAAGAGAAGATTGAGCAGCTGCACCACGAACAGGCTAACAATGACTTCTTCCTCCTGGCTGAGCTCCTGGGAGACTACATCCGCCTGCTTTCGGTTGTAAGGGTGAGCACTCCTTTGGGGCAAGCCCTAGGCTCTGCTGCTGGTCCTGACCTTAGGCTCAGGTGTGCCAGAGGGCAGCTGGTCTTCTAAATTCAAGCACAGAGCATGCAATGCTTCTGACCTATCCCGGCAGAGGAAAACTTGCTGCTTGTCCAGCTGTGGATGTGTTGGAGTGGTTAGATTGGAAAAGTGGGGTAGGTGAGGCCTTACTGTGCTGCTGCTCTCCAGGGGAAGTTGTGCAGCAAGTTCATGGCTTGCCGGTGGCCTCAACCCTTCTGGAGGTGAAAACTCTGGCTACTGGAGAGGGTCTGATAACCTGTGATTGGGGTGTTGCAAATACATTTGCTGGGTAAGAGTTTGAGTCTTTGAGCCTGCAGCCTGCCTGGTGTGCTGGGAGCTGAAAGAAACAGGTCCCAAGTGAGCTGGAGGCTGACTCCTTCCTGCCTCAAACATGTCCTGCCTCTGTGCAGGTGTCTCCAGAGGCTGCAGAGGCCAGAATGCAGCCTCGTGAGCAGGCACAAGCCTCTTTAGTCTGCCAGTGTGTACTGGGAGGTGTGGTGGGTGCTCCAGAGCAGGACCAAGATCTCCCGTATGCTGGAGGTGTAAGGCTGGGATGTTCTCGTAAGGAGCCCTCAGACTTTACCTGCCTCGTGGCTGCTCTGTTCTTCTGACCAGGCTATTGGGACACTGGGACACTGCTTTTGCTTTTCTGTCTCTTCCCCACAATCTGGCTGGATGCATTCAGACACTTAATGGGGTTTTCCTTGCTTGGACTCATGATTTGCAGGACTGCTTAAGATCATCTGGCCTCCTGATGGGTGTCTGTGAGCTGCTGCTAGAGACCCAGTGGGGAGGGTGGGGGGGTAGAGGCAGCCCCTCACTGCCCCACTCTTCATGGCAGGACTGAAGTGGGCCTCCAGCAGAGCCTGGGGATGTGCCAGACATTGTGCTTGGGGTGCTGCCAGCTCATGGGTGGCCTCAGGTCTGTCCGGGCTTGCACTGGACCCTGCATGTGGCTGGAGCTCTTCAGTGGCTCCTGCCAAACCTTCAAGCTGGTGGGCAAACCCCTGTGTGGGGAGAGGCCCCAAAGCTGTTCCTGAGGCACAAGTTGCACCTTGTAGAGCAGTGCATGTTCTGGCTCGGGCTGAGTTACGCAGAGGAGAGCCCAGGACCTCACTTGATGCAGCAGAGCAGAGCTCAGTCTCTGCTCCTTCCTTGTAGGGAGCTTTTGACCAGCGCATGAAGACCTGGCAGCGGTGGCAGGATGCTCAGACCATGCTGCAGAAGAAGAGGGAGATGGAGGCCAGGCTGCTGTGGGCCAACAAACCCGACAAGCTGCAGCAGGCCAAGGATGAGATCACAGAGGTAGGGACTGGGGTGTGCTGTGTCTCTGCTCAACTCCTTCCCTCTGTGATCTGCCCCAGAGCTGAAGGGATGGGTGTCTCTTGCCAAGTGTGCAGCAAGAGATAAGCCAGCCTTGAGCAAGCCCTGCGGGAAGCCTCAGGAGGGGCTGCTTGTGTCCCACCTCCTGTGGTTTGCTCACTGCAAGCCAGTGAGCAGCTTGCTGTGAGGGTGAGGACCAGGAATGCTGAGCTTCCCTCTGGCAGAGCCTATCTCACAGTCATTAGTATGGAGCTGCTTAGAGGGGGCAGTGAGAGGTCCCCTGCCCTGCAGACAGCTGCATGCTTCCTCTCTCTGCAGTGGGAGTCTCGTGTCACACAGTACGAAAGGGACTTTGAACGGATTTCTGCCGTCATCCGCAAGGAAGTGATACGGTTTGAGGTAGGTTTGGCCCCGCTCTCAGCCTGCAGCCATCCAGCTGCCTGGCCTTGGTGTCCCTTGGCTGGGAACACGAGCCAAGGGTCACTGGACTCCTGACCCTGCTCCCAGCGCAGCAGTTGGCAGTGTCTGTAAACCTGGACACGTCCCTGTTGGGGCATTGCTGCTCCAGCAGAGCTGGTGGCTTTTGGCCATGGGGAGGTTTCTCTGTGAGAAGCATATCCTTTGAAATGAAGGTGGGTACACATCAGCCATGAGGCTGTGACCGGAGTAGAGCTTCATGCTCAGCATCTCAGGCTCTTGTGCTGGTCTCTGTGGTGCCTTAGGAGGAACAGGGAAACCCTGGTGGTTTCTCCTTCCCCCTCAGAAGCTGGAGGGGTTTGTTTAGTGATGCATTCAGCCTTGCACTGACTCCTTGTGCCTTTCTCTTGCAGAAAGAGAAATCCAAGGACTTCAGAAACCACGTCACGAAATACCTTGAGACGTTACTAAACTCTCAGCAGCAGGTGAGTGGGTTTTATCTCTTGAAGCTCAGCTCAGTGTGACCCCCACTGTGGGTGCCTCCTGTCCGTGGGCGAGGGGAGGGATGAGCCCCCATGGGTGGGAGCAGGGGCAGATACAAGCCTTGCACCCCCCTGGATGCCATGGGAGGGACTGTGCCCTGTGGAGGGCCTTCTATACCCCACCCCCCGGTGCTTCTCAGCTCTCTCTGGGCTTGAGCTATGCTGGCAAAACCCCGCAGGCTCCTGACTCTGGTGTCTCTCCTCTTGCAGCTGGTGAAGTACTGGGAAGCCTTCCTCCCCGAGGCCAAGGCCATTTCCTAACAGGAGCACAAGAGCAAGCCTGGGATTTGCCTTTTTTTGGTTGTGTTTTTTTTTATATACACTATACCTCTTCCTCTTTCACACGTGCACAAATCCTCGTTCCACACTCTGGAGCTGGTAGAGGTTTAACCCCTGGACAAGCAGCTTGCAAGCCAGTAACTCTTCTAACTGTATATTTTTCATTTAGCAACATATATTTTCTTACTGAAGAGAATCCAGTTTCCTGCTTTAAGACCGGACCTGCAGCAGGGGCGGAACATTCTATGTGAAATGTATATTTTTCAGGCTGGGTTAGGACCTAATGGTTATCTTATCCTGCAGTGCTGTTAACTTCTGTAATAAAACTTCTATCAGGGCACACCGGCTCCGGGTGCTTGGGGCCGGGCGCGGTAACGGTGCCGCGGGAGGCTCCAGCCGTGTTGTGACGGGGCCGCGGGTGACCTTGGGCGCTGCCCGGCTCCTGCTGCGGCTTTGGCCCCGCCGCTGCCGGGGCTGTTTTTAGGTCTGAGCTCAGCGGGGCTGCTCCGGGGCTCTGCGGGGTGGGGGCCGGGGCCGGGGGGGGGCCTGGCCCCGAGCGGCAGCTGTGAGGCTGTGGGGGCTGCTCCGGCTCCTTCCCACTCCCCAGCGCGGCTTTCCCAGACCGATGCCCCTTCTGCTGCCGCCGGCTCCTGCCGACTTCCCGCTTTCCTTTCCCCTTGCTCCGGTAGCGCCAGGGCCCCGCGGCGCCGCCAGGCTCCGGCTGCCCCCGCTCCCCGCAGGGGTCGGAGCTGGGCTGGGTGCGGGAGCCCCCCGTGCCCCCGGGCGGGGCCATGATCGCCGTGTCCATCCCCGCGGCGGAGGCGCAGGCGGCAGCGCGCAGCCCCGACAGGGCGCACACGGTGAGGGGCGCCCGCGGGCTATGGGGGGGGGGGGGGAGGCTGGAGAGGGAGTTCCCACCTGCTCGGGGGGTTGTTGGGGGTCAGAGGTCCCCAAGTGTCCCCAGAGGTGCCCCGGGAGGGGGTCCCTGCAGAAGGGGCACAGAACCTTCGCCGTTGGCAGGTGGGGGAGCCCTGGTCCGTGGTCCCCGCTAGCCCCCATGGGGGGGGTTGTCCCGGGATGCCCCCCCGCCTCAGGGGTTGGAGGTCCTCAAGTGTCCCCGGGGGTCCCTGCCCTCTAAGGAGGCGCCCAGTACCTTGGGACTGGGGCTGTTCCTCTACCGGGGGCTCCCTGTGTGCCTCAGTGTCACCACTGCTATTGGGGTGTGCAGCGGCAGCAGGGGCCGTTCCTCTGCCTTTGAAAGGGGGGTCCCTGCCCCGGGGTCTCCTCTGGCCTCAGGGGGTTTGTGCGTAAGGGGGGGATCCCTTTCTGTGGCCGGGTACCCCTACCTGCCCCACGGGGAGGCTGTGCCGTGTCCCTCTGCCCCGCGGGGCCACAGGGGGGCAAGTGCCCCCAGAGCAGTTTCTACCCCTGAAGTTTCTGGGGTTCCCCTCTGGCCGCAGGTGGGGGTCACCGGCTGTGCCCGTGAGGCCTCGGAGAGAGGGGGTGCCCTGTCCCGGGGAGACCCCTGCCTGGGGACCCTCTGGCTCTGAAGGGGGAGATGCCCCTGGCCAAGGGGATCCCTGGGTGCTCCTGCCTGTCCCCAGGGGTTGGAGGTCCCCAGATACCTCCCTTCCTCCCCTGCAGGCTGTGGGGGGTCCCTCTTGGGGAGGTGGGAACACCCCACTTGTCCCAGGGGCTGGAGAACCGGGGCAGGGGGACAGTGTGTGGATGTCCCTCGGGGTTCTGCCCTGGGGGCTGGAGCCCACCTCCCCTCAAGATAAAAGTTGTCCCTGTCCTGTGAGTCCCCTCTGGCCTCAAGGGAGGTTGGGGGGGTCCCCACCTGCCCTGCGAGCCCTAAGGGTGTCTCTGCATGGGGGGCCTGGGGGTCGTGTCCTGCTGAGGTCTCCCTGGCAGGTGTTGTTGTGTGTCTTGGCCTGGGGGTCCCGATCGCACATTGGGGTGAAGGTCGCTGTGTGTCCCCAGGGGTCCCTGCCTGGGGTGTCCCCCCTACAGGGGGTACAGGGTCACTTTGGGGACGTGGGGATGTGGATGGGGTTGCAGGGCCATGACTGACCCCAGGGGGTCCTGACCTGTCCTGGGAAGGGTGGGTTGTCCCCCTCTGCCCCAGGGTTGAGGTGCCCTGTGTCCCCTCACTGGTGTCCCTGCATGCCCCAAGGGGGTTGAAGGTTCCTGTTTGTCTCTGGGGTCTCACTGCCCTGGCAGGGGGGATGGCCACAGCTAACAGAAGGGCTGGAGGTTTCTGCCCCTCCTCTGGGGGGTCCATCTGCTCCTGGGGTCTGCATTGGGCCCAGGGGATCCCTGCCTACCCCAGAAGTTAGGGGCTGCCTGTCCTGGACAGTGGGGACGGTGGAGGTTCCCAAGAGTGTGTGTGAGTTGGAGGCCCCTGACTCCCCTTGGAGGACAGTGAGGATGATGGGGTTATATATATAACAGAGATGTCTTACAGAATCATAGACTCATAGAATAGT
Source organism: Melopsittacus undulatus (assembly GCF_012275295.1). Taxonomy (NCBI): domain Eukaryota; kingdom Metazoa; phylum Chordata; class Aves; order Psittaciformes; family Psittaculidae; genus Melopsittacus; species Melopsittacus undulatus. The sequence continues at coordinate 11,909,756 of NC_047535.1, read as the reverse complement.
TAGGGTTGGAAAGGACCTTAAGATCATCCAGCTCCAACCCCCCTGCCATGGGCAGGGACACCTCATACTAAACCATATCACCCAAGGCTTCATCCAGCCTGGTCTTGAACACTGCCAGGGATGGAGCATTCACCTCCCTGGGCAACCCATTCCAGTGCCTCACCACCCTAACAGTAAAGTATTCTTCCTTATATCCAATCTAAACCTCTGCTGTTTAAGTTTCAACCTGTTACCCCTTGTCCTGTCACTACAGTCCCTAATGAATAGTTCCCTAATGAAAGTCTTCACTTTCTCTTCTTAATCTTAAAATTACTCTTCAAGTAACTTTAATTTCCCATACCAAATGGAGATGAGAATAATGGGGATGCTGAGGATGATGATGAGGATGATTGATGAAGATGAAGGGGATGATTGATGAAGATGAAGGGGATGATGGGTTGAGGATGAGGCTGATGGGGGTGAGGATGCTGAGGAAGGCTGTCCCTCACCGCAGGTGTTCCGGGTGGAGGTGCTGTGCAATGGCCGGCGGCACACGGTTGTGAAGCGCTACAGTGAGTTCCAGGCTCTGCACAAGCGGGTGAGACCCCAGCAGGGACACGGGCAGGGGACACGAGGACACCCGCTCCCCAGGCAGGGAGGAGCAGCCCCATCCATGCTGCTGCCATGATGTGCCCCCACCCCATGCTCTGCCCTAGATCAAGAAGACCTGCAAGGTCCCTGACTTCCCCCCACGCCATGTCCCCAACTGGATGCCCAAAGTGCTGGAGCAGCGCCGGCAGGGCCTGGAGCTTTACATCCAGGTGCGGTGCCAGCCGAGGGTGGCTTTGGGGTGTGCTGGGTTCTGTCGGGTGCTGACCCTGGGTGCACATCAGGGTGTCCTGTACCACAACAAGGAGCTGCCCCAGGACGTGCTGGACTTCCTGAAGCTGCGGTGCTGCCAGCAGGACCCCAAGGCCAGCAGCTCCCTGTGAGTAGCCAGGCAGCACCCGGAGCTGTTAGGCTCTGCGGGCAGCTGGGTTAGCCCAGGATGGGGCTGGGATCATCCCCTCACCCGTGTGAAGTGCTCCAAGAGCCGGGGTTGGGGCTGCTGGGACAGGCAGGCAGAAGCCGGACAGGTTGCTGGGAGCTGATGTCCCCTCTCCCACAGCAGTGCCAGCCGCCTGCCTTCCCAGCGCCCTGTTGTTGGCTTCTGCACCGATCCCTATGCGCAGCCTCCAGGCACCCGTAAGGAGCAGGTCCCAAAACCTCCCGGGGAAACGGCACTTTTGGGTCCCCAGAATGTGTTTTCCCTTTTCCAGAGCTGGCAGCAACTCAGCTCCAGCTCCTGCTTTTCCCTGCAGAGCTGTTCCCTGACACCATCCTCAGTGGGGTGCTGCAGGGCCTCTACCTCCCTCCAAGAAGCACCCCCAGCCAGGCAGTGCCCTGAGCATCCACCCTGCACCCAGCGCTGCAGGGGTGAGTGCCCTGGCAGCAGCAGCATCCCCACTACAGGAATAACTCCTTCCTGCTGTGCTGGGGCAAGAAAGCAGGATGCGAGAAGCCAAGGAGCACAGTGGGAGCCACAGCTGACCACCCACCCCCATCCAATGTGCCTTCATTGGGACCGCTGCCTTCTGCTCCAGTGATTTGGGTTGGGGTAGGAGCCTTTGGACCCTGAATAGCACTGGGAAAACCCCGTGTCACATAAGCAATAAATCACTTGTGGGTGACTGGCAAAAGATGGCTGCGCTCTGTGATTCCAGCAAACCAAACCCAGGACCAACTCCTCAGCTTAGTGAACCTGGAAGAAGGGGGTGGTGGTTGGGGCTGCCCTCAGCTGTGGGACTGAGTGAGCTGCAGCCCTCCAGGAGCAGGAGATGCAGCGCTTTAAAAAACACATTGGTCACATTTATTGGTGCATGTGCTTCTTACAAAAGTGAGGGCAGGAGCCAGGGACCGGCCTGCCCGCCGCAGGCTGAAAGGAACCAGGGCACGGGGGCTCTGCCCCTGCTCACCCGCCCAGGACCACGGGGAACACACGAGGGGGAGCAGGGCAGCCCCAGGCCGCAGCCCTTCGCGCTGGGCCTCTCGCCGCGCCGGAGAGCCAGGACTGCGCGTTACTCTTTGGCGATGGCGAACGGCTTCTCCACCTCGATGGTGCCGCAGTCAGCGATGGTGACGTCCTTCAGGGGCTTGTCCCGGCTGTCTGTCTTAGTGCTCTCCACCTTCCTCACCACATCCTGGGGAAAGCAGAGGCATGAGAACAGCATAGAGCCTGGTCAGTGCAATCCCCATCATGCAAGGCAGCTCCCAGCCATGTCACAGTGCTCTGCTCCCAGCCAGCATCAGCATGGTCCTGCTCTCCCCCTGGGAATCAGTCACCCCTCTAGCACCCATCACCCTCTAGCACCCATCACCCTCTAGCACCCATCACCCCTTACCATGCCCTCCAGCACTTTGCCAAACACCACGTGCTTGCCATCCAGCCACGGCGTCTTCACAGTGGTGATAAAGAACTGGGACCCATTGGTGTCCTTGCCGGCGTTGGCCATGCTCACCCAACCAGGGCCGTAGTGCTTCAGCTTGAAGTTCTCATCGGGGAAGCGGTCCCCGTAGATACTTTTACCTAAGGGAGCAGGGAACAAAACAGGCCACGCTGCTCTGACCTGTGTCAGGACACAGGTGATGATGGTGGCTCTGTCCACAGCCCGCGTGGGTGAATGAGCACATCCAGAGGGGGAATCAGTACGACCACCGCAGGGAGCCACACTCTGAGCTCTGCTTTAGGCCAGGTCTATTCCACCGCTGTGCCCACCCGTTCCCACCGGGGCATCACCCTCCAGTTCCGCAGTGGGGTTCCAGGCAGCGGTGGGATCCCGGGGCTGGCGTGGGCCCAGTTACCTCCAGTGCCGTCCCCGCGGGTGAAGTCTCCCCCCTGGATCATGAAGTCCTTGATCACGCGGTGGAACTTGCTGCCCTTGAACCCGAACCCTTTCTGGAGGTGGGGGGGAGGAGGAAGGGGCGTGAGGGGCCGGTGGGGCCGGAGCCCCCTGCCCCCGGGCGCTGCCGCGGCCCCGCCTCGCAGTGCGGCCTCACCTCTCCCGTGGCCAGCGCCACGAAGTTCTCCACCGTCTTGGGCACGGTCTTGCCGAAGAGGCCGATGACGACGCGTCCTGCATCCTCCTCCCCGATCCGCAGGTCGAAGAACACCTTGGAGCGGGGACGGATGTCGGTGAGAGCGGCACCACCGGAGCCAGCCCGACCCACGGGCCTGACCCGCACCCCCCGCCCAGCGCCTCAGGCCCGCGCCCCGGTTCCCCGTTCCCCCGACCTTGGCCGTGACCTTGGGTCCCTTCTTGCGCTCATCGGCACGGGACGCGGCGGGCAGCAGCAGCAGGAGCGCGGCGCCCAGCGCCGCCGCCGCCACCAGCACCTTCATCCTGCGCCGCTCGCAGCCCAGCCACAGCGCCCGCCGCGCCGCCTGCATCCGGCCCCGCCCGCCGCGCACCCCCGCCCCTCCGCGCAGTGGTACGGGCCGTGCCGAGAGCCCCCTCCCGCCCCGCGGCAGCCGCCCGGGCGCGACCAACGGCGAGGGGAGATAGGGGGGGGTGAGGAGGAGGGGCCGCGCGCCCCTTCCGGCCGGGCGGGGGCGGGGCCGGAGCCAGCAGCCGGGCGGGTGCCACGTTGCGGCTCGCGCGGCGCGAGGGACGGCGCTGATTGGCCCTGGCGGGGGAGGGGCGGGGCCGCCATAGCGCGGGGCTGAGGGAGTTTAAAGCCCATCCAGTTCCATCCCCTGCCACAGGCAGGGACACCTTCCACTAGAGCAGCTTGCTCCAAGCCCCTGTGTCCAACCTGGCCTTGAACACTGCCAGGGATGGGGCAGCCACAGCTTCTCTGGGCACCCTGGGCCAGTGCCTCAGCACCCTCACAGGGAACAGCTTCTGCCTAAGAGCTCATCTCAGTCTCCCCTGTTCTGGCAGGTTAAAGCCATTCCCCTTGGCCTGTCCCTACAGGCCCTTGTCCCAAGCCCCTCTCCAGGTTTCCTGCAGCCCCTTTAGGCACTGGAGCTGCTCTCAGGTCTCCCCTTCAGGATCCTTCTCTTGTCCAGGCTGCCCCAGCCCAGCTCTCTCAGCCTGGCTCCAGAGCAGAGCGGCTCCAGCATCAATTACATTTACATTATTACGTCTCTATTATGTTTAAGGCTGGGAAACAGGAGAAAACATGTCCCGACAAAGATCCCAGTGTGAAGCAGTGGCTAAGTGGGATCAGGAGCACTCACCAGTCATGCTGCAGGTGCTCTCCCTGTCCAGGTACAGTGAAAGCGGCCTTTAAAAGATGCTGGTTTTTGGCAGGGGGCACTTCAATGCTTTCCTCTGCAGTGAGAATAAAGCAGCAGCAGTGGTTTGCACACTGGAAACCCCCACAATCCCAGCGGCTGAGCCCATGGAAGCAGCTCAGAGCTTGCCCGTTCTGCATGATCCCAGTGAGCAGGCAGAGGTGCAGAGGATGGTGGCACTGGAGGCAGCACATTGGGCCTGTGTCATTGCCATGTGCTGCCAGTACAGTGTGTGCTGAGGGGTTTGGCTGTTACCTCGGTGGGAGCTCAAGCCCCATAGGCAGCATACAGGAGCACACAATGCCCTAACACATGGGGAAAGACCCCTGATGCTGGCAGCAGCAGCTGTAGATGCTGCTGCAGAGATGGGGGCCATGCGACAGCATGTTTTGGGGTGTTTCACATCTCTGTTCCACATAATCGATGGTTTAGCCATTCTACCACCCAGGGTGCTTGAAATGAGAATGTGCAGGCACAGGGGAAAGAGAAATCAGTGTCATCATGCCTTGGCCAAACTCTGTGGGGCTGAGCCATCCATGGCTGTAAAGCACAAAGTATTAAGAAGACCGTATAAGATCCTACACCAGGCACTGTCCCCTCAGAAGAGAGCTCAGAGCTTCTCACAGGAGTGAAAAGCTACCAACAGTGCCCACCAGAAACAAAGGGAAAGAGAACAGAATCACAGAATCAACCAGGTTGGAAAAGCCCTTTAAGCTCATCCAGTCCAACCATCCCCAGCACTGCCCAGGCCACCCCTAACCCATGGCACTGAGGCCTCGTCTCCACACTGTGTGAACACTTGCAGGGACGGTGCCTGCAGCCCTGCCCTGGGCAGCCTGTTCCAATGCCTGAGCACCCTCTGGGCAAGGAATTGTTCCTCAGCTCCATCTAAACCTGCCCTGGTGCAGCTTGAGGCTGTTTCCTCTTGTCCTGTCACTGGTAACGTGGGAGCTCAACCCCCAAGCGACGCTGCCAGGGGAGGGAACCGAATACATCTGTTCATGGAGAACAATGCAGCAGTGCAATGTTTTATTGAAAAAAATAATAATAACCGTCTCACTTGATACCTCAGAAGACTGCATCGCATCGCTGGAGGGCCAGGCATGGGGCGCCGCTCCAAGCGCCCCTGGGGTCCCCAGTGCTGATGACCTCTGGTGAGGAGAGACGTGGCCCAGGCAGGCTGAATGCCCTGCTCCTACCACAGCACAGCTGCCTCAGTCTGGCTTGTGTCTCCTGGTCACCCCGAGCTCCCTGGGGCCAGCGGCTTCCTCAAGCACTTGCTGTTATCCCACTTTAGTTTCCTTTTGTTAATGAAGCCACCCCACATCTCTGCCCTTTTGAAAAGTCCAACGTACGATTCTAGTGCAAGAGGGCTTGGTACAAGTGAGCATTACCAGCATGCCGCGGGGGGACAGTCCTCCCCTACAAACACATCATCGTAGGATTAAAAGAACATCGTATCTCCAGAGAGAAGTGGGAGCGGGTCACTGTGAAACAGCTTCCAAACTGACCCACTTAAAAACAAGGTCAGGAAAGTTTCTAAACAATCAAATACATTCACTTAAAAAAAACCCCGAAACAACAAAAAAAAGAGAACAAAACAAAAAAAACATTTAAGAACAAAACCTGTTGAGATGGCCCCTTCCCCCCCAGCCCTCCCTCACCCTGCAAACACTTACATATGCTGCAACTACAAGCTGCTCCTTGACCAGAGGCAGCAAGGAATGACCAAACACGGCAGGAGATGCAGAAGGAATCGAGTTCTGGTGACAGGCACTTAGTGGGGCTTGGGAGGGCAGCAACAGAAGTGTCTCAGGGCCTGGCTCCATCCCCCTGGAGGACGCCTGTGCCCCTTTCCTCCCCCCTCCCAAGTCACCAAACCATGGTTTCCTACAGCAGAGAGGGCAGCGCCTGTGCCACACATGGGGCTTCTGGAAGCTGCTGCAGCGGAGGAGTTTGGAAAGAGAAGGGTGGAACACGGCCATGGTCCTGTACCCCCGCTGGCATGAGGGATCGAGGCGTGAAGCGCCTGCGGGAGGTGAGCAGTGCTCTTCCTGCCCTGGCCTGAGGAAAGCGCTTTGTGGAGTGGGAGTGGGAACGTTCACATGTCTCCTGGTGGGTGCACAGGCAAAGGGCTCCATGTGTCTGAGCTGCACTCGTTGGGATAAGGCATGGGGAGGATGCAGTGAGGAATGGTGAAGAGACATCCTATGGGGATCCTGCCAAGGAGGCTTTTCTGCCCCAGGACCACACCAGTGTCTGCCTGCTTCAGGGATGCACGAAGAGCAAGCCCAGGATGATCTCCTGCCCTCTAAGCCTGCATCTGCCCAACCCCGGGAGCTGAATCTCCTGGGAGTGCTGCTCCATGAACTCCAAGATATGCACATCATCATTAAAACCAGTAAAAGATAATGAGATCTAGTCTCTCCTTTTTCTCCCTTCAAGCTCTCTGGGACTTCGGGGGTGAGCCAGGGCCAAGTTTATGACAGTCCCTCCAGTGAGCAGCTGCAGCCCAGTCAAGTGTCACACATGGAAAGACAAAGTACAAGGAACCTATTCACAACCTTCCCAAGAGCTGCTCAAGTTCTCCCACAGCCCTGCTATGTCTGTGGTAACCCCCCTGGGGCAGCCTCAGCTGCAGCACGATGCAAGATGAAACATGTGCGAAGCCCGGATCCCTTTGCTAGCTACTGGTTTGGCTCCAAAGTGGTGCATGAGAACCGTGGCTTCTGTGGGGTTGGATGGCCTCCCACAGGCCCCAGACCCATGTGTGCAGGGAGGACATGAAGGCGATTCCAGTCAAACCTATCTGACCATCTGGAGATGAAATCAGTGTTAAGGCATGAAGTGTCCTCCCCTGCCGGGGAACCTTTGCTCCTGCTAACGTTTCCCCACAGAAGGTATGTGTTCACAGCCCCCCTACCACAGGGGTCTGAGGAGGCTGCCCGGTTACCCACACTGGGAAACATCTATGCTTTGGGAAATGCTGCCTCCCAGTTACCTTAATCCAGCTCTCCTTCTTAAGCAAGAGCAAACTCCTCCAGCTCAGCAAAGCTGATGTTGCTCCCTTCTGCCAATGCTGGCCTATAGCCTCGCGTCTCCCAGCCAGTTGGGTGTAGGAAACCATGGTAGGGACATTCACCGGTAGTGAGGAAGGGTGACTGAAAATTCAAGTATGCTTTCTAGGCCCCAAGGCAGGCGTCAGGAACCCCAGACTGGCACGAAGGTCATGTGGATGTCATCGACATCCCCACTCAAGGGCTTCCTTTGCACCCCTCCGTCTTCCCCGCTGAATGTCTGTCTGCGCTGGTGCCGCGCAGGGATCCACAGATACAATGTGCATCTGTAAATGCTAAACATAATAAAAAGTGCAATGACGTCAGCTTCTTTAAAACAATCCACGTTGCTCTGTTACCATCAGAGGAGGGAGGTGTCAAGGGAGCCGGAAACAAAAACCCTAACTGGAACAGTAGATTGCAAATTTCTCACAGCTTGCACATTACAGTGTAACTGTTCCCAAGGAGGCCAAAAGGGAACCGGTCTCTCACTGCTGCAGCAGTCAGGCCCTTCTCCCTCTGCATCCTCCTGCCCTCTCAACAGCCTACGGCATTTCTTCGCTGGATTAAGGAGGGAGGAGGACAGAGGAGCAGAGGGTGCAGGGGAGGGAGGGAAGAAAGTGAGCAGGAACTAAGCACAGTCCTCAGGTTTGCGTGAACGATGCCTTTGCCGTAAACAACGGGAAGGAGGGTCAGCCAGCCAGCCCCCCTCCCAGGGTGACCAAGACCTGAGCCAGCCACAGTCCTGGTCCCAAAAGGAGCTTCAGGCTTGGAGTGAACGAGGGAGACCATTCAGCAGATCCACCCCAGAGTGGTTTGTTTTGGAACGTTTTCTTCTCTTTTTGGTTTAAAAAGTCACTTTTTTTTAAATGTTTTTCTCTCTTCCTTCTCTGCCTCCTCCTCCTTCCCCCTAAAGAGAAGCCCCTTCCAGTGAGACAGGGCAGGAGCTGCAGGTGAGGTGGTTCCTGCACAGCCCAGGAGGCACCGGTCACTTGTGACGCTGAGCCGTCTTCTTCCGTTTCCTCTTAAAGAAGCAGCAGCACCTGGGGCACAAAGGACAAGGCAGGTTAATGCAGCATCCCGCAGGGACCCCACAGCACATCCCACAGGGACCCGACCTCGCACCCCGCAGTGACCCCGCAGCGCACCCCAGCTCCCGCCGCATGCAACAGCCCCTCTGCGCGCCCAGCCCAGGCAGCCCTGCCATCACCGGCCAGGGCACAGATGCTGCTGAAGGTTGACACCATCAGCATGGGCTCGTAGACCAGCAAAGGGACATAAGCTGCACGCTGGGGGCCCAAAGGCTGTGGGTAACAGCGTGGCACAGCACCCGAGTATGGGGCTGTCTCCCTCACAGCTTGACTGGGGCAGGAACACAAGGAGCCATGTGAGAAAGCACTAAAACAAGGATCCAGATGCTCTGCTCCCTCTGTCAGAACCCTGGAGGGAGTGGGCTGGGACAGTGACCCCTGCCTGCTCTTCCCAGCTACACACCGTTTCCACCACCATTCACTAAGACAAGTTCCAAAGAGAACTCGCATCAGGGACCAGCTTTCTTTACTGAACCTTTCATGACAACTGAAGCTTCCACCTCACATAAATCATTCAGTGCTGGTAGCAAAACCCCTGCTTCTTCCCCCATCCGATGCAAGGGAGATGCACAGTGCCCGGGATTAGGGGAAGCAAGAAGGATGGATAGTGGAGGCTGGGATGGGGAAAACAACACTTGTTGCAGCTGAACTGTGGAGTGGTGGGTTCACTGTGGGATATGCTGACGGCAGTTGCCCAGGTTTTGTAGTGCTGCTGTTTCCTACAGAATTCCCTGGCGTTTAAGGTGTATCCACCTTTCTAACCTCAGCCCTCTGTCAGAATCCTCTGCACAGAAGAAAGGTGATCTGTGTGCTCTGCTCCTGCACTACATGTTTTCCTGCTGCCACTACAGCCATGCCCAGGGAAGCCTGGGTGCTGGTGTAATGGATACCTGGCTAAGCCACCAGAGCAGATGTGAGTATGCAAAGACCATTTTTTCCTACAAAGCATCTTTCACCAACAGCCAGACCAAAAGTGTTCAAAACCGCTGTAACAGCTGCTCCAAATTGTTTTCTGTGGGGTCCTTCGTGCTCTGAAATGTCAGCATCACACCTCCATCCTCTCAGAGCTGGAGGAACAGATCTGTTCTCATTCCCACCACAGAAAGTGCTTGCCCCCAGATGCAAGAGCCTTACTAAAGGGTGCAAAAGTGATGGGTGACCACCACACCCCCATGAGCCAAGCCCACCAGCACGGACTGTCTGCTGGGGAGACCAGAACCCCCTAAACCTGGAGAGCTCAAACAGCTACTGCGAGAGGAGGGCCACCCCCACCACGTGGTCCTCTGACCTGCATGGCCTAAGGGCCAAGGGAAGTTTGACATCCACAGTTTGTCTGTGGGTTCCTGCACAGGCCCAGTCTGGAGGTGAGACAAGGAAAAAGACAGCACCTGTCCTTGCAGTAATGGGCTCGGTGCTGCCTGTGACAACTCCATTACTACCCACCCAGCCTGACCTTTGCAGCACAGTCTGAAGCACCGTCCACCCAAGGCTCCTTGTGTGCTTTTACCCCCCTTACCCCAGGACTGGTCTTCCATTGTCCTAGGCCATCTCCCACCCTCTCCTGCTATAACCTATTGCAGTATTTCTGTCCCACAGCAGCCACTTTCCTTCGTGACTTGGGCGACGGTGAGTAAGGGGGGGACACGTTAATGGGGAGTGAGGATGGAAAATGCATGAGTTATGGTTTCGCATGCAGTGGGTAAGGGAAGAAGAGGGCTGAGCAGCACTTGTTTCCTTGGGCACTGAATGAAGGGAGCTGACTGACTTCTGGCTGTTTTCCCTTGTGACTGTCTTTTAATGCTCTTACTCCAAAGGTCCAGGGAAGGGTTCAGGAAAGGAAGCCCTGGCAGTTCAGACAGGCAGAGGCAAAACACCAAAATAAAAGAATAAGGCAGGCTGACAATTACAGAACGTGATCTCTCTGCATGCAGACAATGCCCAAGAGAACAGCCCCAGACTACGACATACAGAGAAGCCAGAGATGCCAGAGGTATTGGAGGCAATGCCTATGGAAAGCAGGGCAGAGGCGGTCAGTCTCCCATCCAACAAGGACATTCCTCACCGTTAACGGCTTTGTCACCTTGCTCTGTGCTGATTCTAACCCATCAGCCCTCCCTGGGACCTACACACTCCTCATCTGAGTGTCCGCTTGGTCCTCAGCTTACTGGGAACGTGGTTTCCCCGAGGGGCAAGGAAGGAGGGAACAGCTCCCTGAGACAACATGAGACTGGGACATTAAGCTTCAAAACCCTCAGAAAACCGTACACATGCCTGAGCTGGGCTTGGAGAGAGGCTAATCCCAACCCTTCTGCTCTCTCCTTCCTGGAGAAGCCTGTTCCCCTGCACCCTTAGCTGCCAGCTGCAGGCACACTGGAAAGGAGCCATCTCCAAGCAGGGGCTTTGTCACCAACAAGGTCTCCATGGCCATGTTTTCCATCCTCTCTAACAGTACAGGCCCCTGCTTCTTCAGAGGAAACTCTGAGAAGTGACTGTCCCCTCCCCTCAATACCCAGCTCAGGGTTTTCCCTTTGTAACTGTCTGCGTGAGGAATTCCTGCAAGATGCTTGGGAAGCCTGGCCCCAACTCTGCCCAACTCCATTAGACACCATCTGCTCATGGACCTAACAGTTTGGGAGAGATGGTAAGCCAAATAGAAAAGGATTAAAATCCATATTTTGCATCCATCAGTTCCAAGATCAGCCGAATTGTTCAGCCTAATGCGGCCGCTCAGACACAGCCCCCACCCTCCCCAGTATTGCATGTGGTCCTCAGCATGGTCCTAAAATCAAAACAGCTCTGGGTTGGCTTTGACTTTGTGCCTTTTTAGGGTTTGGTCAGTTTGGTTTTGCCAACCCCAGTCTAGTCTGGTCCGCTCCCCCTTGCATGTGGACTGGAGAGAGGGACTCACCACAAGTTGAGCATTTTCAGGCAGCTACAGAGAGTGTAGAGAAAAAACACAGAAAGGAAGAAAGAGCAATTAGTTCACAGAGGTGGGATGAAAGCGTGTCACTGCAGCCATGCAAACATGCAGTGCAGACTGGCAGACACACACATGCCTGCCCACCGCCCCCCCCAGCCCTCACACCACCTCTACCCTCGGCACGGTGCGCTGAGAACTGCCACGCTTCCCAGGGCTCCAGGCCTCTGACAGACACAGCCCCTCTCTTCCATGAGGGCACCGGCCCCAGGAGGTTCTTATCTGGGGTTGGGATAAGAAAGGGGCTCTGGGCCACTAGGAGAGGAATCTGCTCTTGTCCCTCACAGCTCCTGTGGCGCAAGGGCCAGATCATGTGAAACTCGCGCTGGGATCAGAAGCTTATCTCCAGCACACCCCAAAGCAGAAGCACTTGCACAGCTCCTCTGCCTACTGGGAGCGCCAGGGAAAGACTTTTCTTCTACAACATCTCATCTCAAAGCATTCAAACCTGCTCCTTCTAGCCCCTTCTGGCCCACTTTAATGCACAGCAGAATCCAAAACTCCTTTGCTCTCCTCGTATAACTGATTTATGATCACAGATGCAAGGAAAGATGAAGCCAGCTCTCCCTATGGCAAGAAGAACAAAGTGGACTACACCTGGGTGTTACAAGAGACCCCCAAACCTGTCAGTGCAAAGCAACTTATGCTCTGCTCTCCAGCACCTCCCCAAAACCTAATTGGGACCACACAAAGAAGGGCTGGAGAGAGACAGAAGAGGTCCCTGTGTTGCAAGACATAGCTTGAGCCTTTTCATGAGCCTTGACATCTCCCCTGTATGCAGATGTGGGGTCTGGACCCTGGCCTTGCTCAACAACGTGCTGCAGAAACACAGGCTGAAGGTGGCCAAATCTTAAAAGCTGGCTCTTCCTCGCACTGGGTTCTTGTATTGAGAACTGTTAAGGGTGGCAATGTTCCCCACCCTAGGTGCAATCCTAAGCCACATGCCTGGGGGGCCGACTTCAGTCTGACCAAGACAGAGCCTGTGATGCCAAGCTGGTGGTCTCTGCAGGCTGCACCACCCACATCTACTGCCCAGTCCACAAGTTGCACCTCAAGATCTCCCACCACCCACCACTGTACTTGATGAGGAGCATGCACTGAAATCAAGGCTCGCTCCTTTGGCTGGGAGGAGAAAGTGTGTCTGTTGCTTAGGCAAGTTGCTGCTAGCATCATGCCCAGGTCAGCTACCAGCCAGCAGGATCACACACCAGTGCCTCCTCAGGGACAAACAACAGACAGCAGAAGACCTTTTGGATAAGGAGCACTGGCTTCAGACTAATGCATACCTGGGGACCTTTTCCACCAATACACCCTTTACCATGTCTGCTAGTTTTCCTCTTCACCCTCCCACAGTCTTTCCTAACTCAAGTTCCCACAAATGCTGAGACAAACAATGTGGAACAAGGAACACCAGTATCATCAGTCAAACTGGCAGTTGGGAAATGTCACAGCAACAACCAGTTCAAAGGCAGCCCCGAGCCTATTTATCCCTCTCCCAGGGAGTCTCAGGATTACACTATGACCTGTTGGGGTCCTGGTCTAGTTCAGAGGCAGCGAGAAGGTCCCATGTAGAGGATCATGCGAAAGGTGACATGATGGTGCCAGATGCAGCATGTGTGCAAAGGAGGCCAAAATGGTCAAAGCAACAACTTGTACATCAGTTCTCAGTCTTGCCTGCAAACTGCAGAGAAGTCAGCTCAGCAGAAACACGGCTCCCGCACACAAGCAGGAGACTTGCTTCTGGTTTCTCTCACTCTGCTTCCATTGGGTGAGACCAAGAGAATTCACAGAGAAAACGACCTGTCCCTGTAAGAGTTACTTCAGGACCATTCTGGATACCTGGCATCCATTTCTTGCAGCCAGAAATAAAGCGTGAACTTTCAGACCAACAATCTCTTCACTGAGCTGTACTCAAACTACTCCTACACTCTCAGCACAAGTACAGCGCGTTCTCCTTTTGGAATAGGGGCTGCTCACCGGGATTCCTGAAACCAGCTCACATTATTTTGGTACTTGTGCTACACTGCTATCTTGCAATACATGCTCTGAGTAAGAGTTACGTTCTCCAGCCATGACAAGTGTCAAAAAGAAGCAGCAGCAGCAGCACTGAAGGCACCATGCACAAAAGCAGCAGTATGCAAGGAAAAGGGCATGGGACACGAGCATCGAGTACTTCACCACAGGTAAACATCCCCACTCGTTTCCCAGGAGGAGGATTAATGACCACAACAGTGGAAAGCCTGTTTGTAAAGCAAACGTACTTAGCTTCTTCCACCACCTCCACCTCTGCCTGCGCTGTTATCGGTGCGTTGGAGTGTGCCCCTGTTGGGTCGTCCACATTCAGCTCTCCGTTGGTTGAACTGACCACCTGAAACACAAGTCAACATCCTGTTATGACATGTACCCCTTGGACAAGATGTACCTCCATCCTCCTGGACAAGGGATGCTGTGGGAATGGGAAATCTGCAGAATAACTACTGTTTGCTCCTGTCTCTTTGCACCCTCTTAGAAGGCTGTCAGAATCCTTGGATGCCTTTGGATCGCATGTCTGGTTCAGAGAGACCAGCCTGGTTCTTCCCAAGCAGAAAGGCAGGCAGGGAACTAATTCACACTCCTGGGCCCAGCACAGGTCTTCTTCTCTTTGGGAGTCTATGCCACTTTGGGAGGGGTAGCCACTAGGGTGAGGATTAACTTACACCCCTATATACAATAACAAGCTATTACAGAACCAGAGAATGGTTTGTGTGGGAAGGGACCTTAACATCATCCAGTTCCAACCCCCTGCTATGGGTGGGGACACCTCCCACTAGACCATGTTGACCAAGGCCCAGTGTTGATATGGGGGGGTCAAGGTGCTACCTGGTACTCCCGGTGGCTCTGGATGACCTAACCACCAGAGATGAAGGGAAGGAAGCCACTGAAGCACATGTCCCCTCACTATTAAGTCTATCTGCTTGCTTTGAAAGCTTAAGTTCTAAGAGCAACTGCTGTTTCTGCAGAACAGGTCCTGTGGCCAGTCTCTGTCAAGAGAGGTCAGGACTCAGCTCACGTGGTTTTCAGAGCTCTCCTTCACAGCCCCCTTACCAGACTCACCACACTGTGGGCCCAGCCAGGCCCTCCAGACCCCCACACTTCCCACACAGCTTGATGAAATGCTACCACTTAATTGTGCTATTCCCAGGGATCTTCCCACACTTTCTGCAGCTACTTGTTAAATTCCATTTTACAAAAGGCTTTGACTTTCCTCTTCTTCTTTTTTTAACATGCTGCCACTTCATTTGCACATGGCAAATTCAACCCTTGCCTTGATGGCCACTCAGAACTGCTGATCTCCCAAGGGTTCAGCATGTTCTGGGGCCTCTGTTGAGAAACAATTTAAGCACCTGCAGCCCAGCAGCCATGGACAGCAGCAGATTTCCTAGTTTCAGCTGCAGATAAGCAGAATTTTAATGCTTAGGGTGGCACATACAGGTCTGTAAACTGCTCATGTAGGCAACCCTCCTGAAGTCAGGCTTTGTGTAGCTACCCTGGCAGAGTACTGTTCCTGGGGAGACACAGTTCATGCTGACTTTGCACAAGAAAACTATTCCCTTTACATAAGAAAATATGAATAAACACCCCCATTCTGTACTTAGTGTTCAATTCACAGAATCACAGAATAGTTTGGGTTGGAAAGGACTTTAAAACTCATCCAGTTCCAACCCCCTGCCATGGGCAGGGACACCTTCCACTAGAGCAGGTTCCACTAAGTCCTGTCCAGCCTGGCCTTGAGCACTTCTCCAGTTTACTGTCTGCTCACATCTGAGACCAGAGCTGCACATGCATTAGTTCTTCTTTATCTTTCTGTTTCTCTGCTACTCAGTAGAATATCTTTAAATGAAAAAGGAATGCGGCTAATCAAGCCAAAAACTCACTGAATGCAACCAAGAATCAGGAATAAGTAAAAAAGTTCAACCCAATCTACATTTCACTCAGGGCCTTCCTGCACTACCCACCTCCTCAGCTCTGTCCCACTCCAGGCACTAATTCCCATTTCACCAGAGCCAGTTTTCAGTGCTGTGTCTGACACTAGAGCCTGCTCTCCAAGCAAACCTCTGCCAAAGAGCTCACTTTGCCAGCAATATCAGATAGTTCCTGTCTGCTTGAATGACTCCTGCATCTTCCCCTAGCATGTCCAGCATCTTACTCTGGCAGTAGTTCAAAGAAACTCACTTGGTAAGCCTCAGTGACAATCAGAGGCAGGCATAGTTTCATAAACAGAAGCAGTCTTAGTCCTAGTGCCAATCTTTAATGCTCTCTGGCACTGTCACGCATCCTCTGCTCATCCACCTTCCCCAGCAACCATCAAGAGATCCAACTTGCAGCCACCGTGATTTCACACTGCTGCTGGTCTGCCATTGGATCCAAAACTAATATGCAAACATACCGGGGAGCAAGAGAGCAGGGTCACTACACCTGTGAGTGCAGCGGCAGTGCAGCCTGTCTCCCCTCCAACCCCAGTGCATTTCTCCAGCCTGACACTCCTACATTGCCACAAAGCATTAGGAATTCAACTAGAACCTCACCTATTAAGTTTGGACTGGGACAGCTCAACTATTTACCTAACATTAAAGGGGTTTATATGCAACAAACCCAATTTCAGCTGCTTCTCACCACCTAAGAGCATCCCTAAGTTGGGGACAGAGGTGTGCCATACAGAATCACATAATAGAATCACAGAATAGTTTGGACTGGAAAGGACCATAAGGTCATTCAGTTCCAACCCCCTGTCATTGGCAGGGACACCATCCACTAAAGCAGGTTGCTCCAAGCCCTGTCCAGCCTGGCTTTGAACACTGCCACGGATGGGGCAGCCACAGCTTCTCTGGGCACCCTGTGCCAGCGCCTCAGCACCCTCACAATAAAAAACTTCTTTCTTATATCCAACCTGAACTTCCGCTGTTCCAGTTTGAACCCATCAGCCTTTGTCCTATCTCTACAGTCCCTGATGAAGAGTTTCTCTCCAGCATCGTCATAGCCCCCTTCAGATACTGGAAGCTGCTCTGAGGTCTCCAAGCAGCTTCTCTTCTCCAGGCTGAACAGCTCCAATGTTCTCAAGTCTGTCTTGTGCAGGAAGTGCTCTAGGCCAGACCTGCCAACATTCACTCCTTTCTGTGCTCAGTTTGGCAAATCTAAGTTCAGACTAGCTGTCAGAGGAAAAGCTTTGCTGAAACAGTAACAGCAACAATGTTGGCCATCGCAGCTTGGGTCCCACAGAACCTGGCTTGAGCGTTGCGTACCGGACAGGACCAAACCAGCTTGGGAAATCCCTCTTCTGATCATGACGTTATTGCAATTTGAGGCAAATTCAGAGGATTTAACACAATTCTTTTATCAAGAAGAAGAGGTACCTGTACTGATCCTCCATGCCGATCTGCAGCCAAATGAGATGTCAGGTACGAGGTATTGGTCTGCCGGCTTGGCTGAATCTCCCATTCCCCTCGGCGATCTGATGACGCCTGCTCACAGGTTCAGAAGCATGAGAGAGACACAAGAGAGGGCAAAAGGTGAACAAGGGGAAGAAACCAAAGGGTGTGTGTTAGTGAGTTAGTTTCTTTGCAAAAAGCAATGCATTTAAACTTTTAGCTGGGCTAAAACTTCTTTTTACGAAGTACATCTCATACTTGACTTGAGCAGTGCCTGCATTAATCCACTGCAGGAGTGGATTTCTTCTCCTCTAACTGCTAAATGAAGAGGAAGCTCAAATCTAGTCAGGAAGTTATTTCTTTACACGGCTTCATTTCCATGGGTTTCAGCATAGAAATAAACCCACTGACAATAAGTTTAACTATATCTGTCAGGTCACACACCCCAGAGCACTTGGTACGGCAGCAAGATCGAATACACAGGCTCCAGCTCCCTAAAAATGTATTTTTAAACTCAAATTTACAGCATAAAACAAAGGCACATTTTATTTCACCAAAAGCCAGGTTCACACCTGTCCAGTGCAGAAAGGAACATCCAGCACACCTGCGTGACTGGAGGGAGGGTTGGGGATGTTTTGGGTTTCTGCAGAAAAGTAGATGAGAAACTTTTGCCAACAGTTTCTTCTTTACCCCCAACAGAGGCAAGTTTTAGGCAACTAAATTATTAGGATTTTATCTGTTTTATTAAAGGAACCACTTTGTACTTGCAAGTGAAGCTCCTTACAGGTCACCCAGCTTTGATGATAACACATCCAGAGTTCACCTAAGACCAGGAGAATCTCAGCGCAACCAAACCCCACCAACCAGCTGGAGGAACAGTTCCCAAGACTGGGAAGTGCAGGACAAACAGGTAGATGTGTGTGAGCTTCATGCCAGCAGCAGAGGACCTAGTGAAGCCTGAAGTGACTGATGGGACACATTTAAAAGGTGTCTCCCTGGATGCTGTATAAAAATGTAAGCAAACGTTTCAAAGCTGAAGCATCCGTGTGAACAATAGAGGGCAAAGCAGCGGAGTCCCCAGAGCACAGGGCCCTGGGAAACACCATAGACCTGACCAGGAAACGAGAGCTCAAGTGAATAAATACCAGGTTATCAGCAGTGAAGCTGAGTAGCTAACCAAGGAGAGGTGCACAGGCCCTGCTCTTGCCCAGCACTGCTCTGTGTTACTCCCTGCCACCACGGGTGAGCAGTGCCACTGTGAAAAGAGAAAGGAAAGAAAAATAGAAAGGAAAAGGAAAGTGTTCCAACCTCCTGCTATGGGCAGGGACACCTAACACTAGACCATGTTGCCCAAAGCTTTGTCCAACCTGGCCTTGAACACTGCCAAGGATGGGGCAGCCACAGCTTCTTTGGGCACCCTGTGCCACCACCTCAGCATCCTCACAGGGAAGAGCTTCTGCCTTATATCTAACTTGAATTTCCCCTGTTTAAGTTTTAACCCATCACCCCATGTCCTGTCTCTACAGTCCCTGATGAACAGTCTGTCTCTGGCATCCATCTGTTATAGTTAAGTATCTTCACCTCCTAGAGGAAGACTACAAAAAGAAGAAACTTTTTATTGGCATCTTTACTGGGAACCAAGTATTATAAAAGAGAATCAGCAGCTATTATACCTGGGAACAAAACTAAGGCCATTAAATCTGGAGATCAAACAGCCACTGATCCAAACCCATGTCCTCAACTCACTGCTTGAGATGTCTAGGTTTTCTGCTTGTTCCTTTAGAGAAACCATTTACTTGGTACTTAAAAGAAACATCCCTTGGAAGAGAGTTGTTCATGTTTTGATGAGAAGAACCTGATTTCCCTTGCCTGTTTGGGTATTAAATAATTCAGCATCAGCATCCTAAATCATGTTTAGGTAAGAAAAACTACAAAAGTTGTGCTACAGCATCAGGGCTATTTGTGAGGCTTAGAAGAACAGGGACTGAAGCTGCCTACATAATACTTTGGGACTAGGATAGATTTCTTCGGGTGACATACTACATTTGTGAACTAACCTGCTTGAAAATGAAGCCAGGCGTCATTGTCCATTAAAGGAAACAAGATGCCTCATATCAAGGTCTGTGGTCAAAGCAACTAGAGACTGCCACCCAAAAAAGGGGTGGTGGTGTTAATGTGTTAATCAGGCAATATATTAAAGCAGATTATTTTACTAGTACTCCTAAACCAGTCCACACTAATCAGCATGCATAAATACAGTACAGCACATGGGCTTCAAACAACCCAGATTCCTACAAGCAACACTTCTAAAGAGGTGTGTTCATCCTGATTGTAGCTGATGGCCTGAGATCAAGTCTAGTCTATGTTAGCTGCTCTACCATCACAGCCCAGCTACATGGAACAAGGGAAGCTGAGCCCAGACAGGTTATTACATCTCACACTCGGTTCTGCACTCACAAACCCCAGCCTGTGTGAGCTGAGTGGGAGCAGAGGTGGCAGACAAGGAGCTAGAACAGCACACAGCGGTTAGAGCAGAGCGAGCCCAGAACCACTCACTGGGAAGTAAGAGCACCAACAGCTCTAGCTAGGAGCCAGCAGTTGGAGATCTACTGAACTTCTGCTCAGTTCTGTTAATACAGAAAATCCAAACTCTCAACACCAACAAGATATTACAACTAGAAAGGAAAAACGGGGAAATTCATATTCAAAACCTGGCAGTTGATCCGGACTGTGATGCCCAACCTCCCCAAGAGGACCTACTCTGCCAGTCGTGTATGCTCTGCAACACACCGTGAGCTGAACACCCAAGAAGGATACACTGTGAGTACAGGGGACACGCACACCCTTAAGGCATGGTCCATGGGAAGAGAGCTGCCATCACAACTGTCCACATGCTGTGAGTAAAAGCTCCCAAAAGAATGTTGTGGCCAGGTAGTTGAGCTAGTCTGACCAGGCTGGACAGCTGACTTAAACAGCTTACCCACAAACTACAGAAAAATGACCCATTCCAAATTGTACTCCACTTAGTTCATGATCCTGAGGAATTCCACTTGCCAAATACAGTAACTTGGCAACCTGTTGCTTTAACAAAATTCTGCTCAAGTCACAGTCTCCAGAAGCAGAAACTGTGTATACCATGACCAAGGTGAGTCAGCCCCATCCACCTCTAATGGCACATGGCTCCTGCTGCTCTGGTCCAAGAGGAAGTCAGAGGTGCCAAACAAGGTAGTGCTGAGCAACTGTGAGCAACGCACCTGATTGCGAAGGGCCTGCTGTGATGGCCGATCCCTATGGATGTGGCTGTCTCTCGTTATTGCGGACGTCCCAGAATCTACATGAACAGATCCCACTGGAGTAGGCTAGAAAAGAAGGTGTTTGTTAGGGTGAAGCCAATGCTGAAAACGCTGCTCACTCTCTTCCACCACCTTCATGTACAAACCTGGCTGGTAAGGCTGGCTCCCACCAGGTAGAAGCAGAAAAAACATCAAAACACTGCCCAGACGTACTGACAGTAATCAAGGAAATTTAAAGCCAGGGCTCTAAAATCCCTGTGATTTGATGTTGGACACCAGCACCAAATTTCTTGTATAAAAATGAATAGAAAAGATATAGTTCGGCCTCTGTATTGGTGTCAGATCCTGTGTGTCTCACATAGATTATTACAACTGAAAACACTGACTCGTTTTCCTCATCTCATCGTCTTGCCACTCCTAAAAATCACGCCTGCATAGAAACAGGACGTGTTAAAATAAAAGCTTCATCTGCTCTGTTCTCCCCAAAGTCATAATCCCTGTTCACAACACCAGAATCTCCATGGCAACCACTGCAGTTGTCAGCAACAGCATGCTTGGTTTACAAGGTGCTTTTTATCAATTGCCTTTGTAATTAAACAAAAATGAGGTGAAAAATCATGCTTCACAAAGGGAATGATGTCTTAGGAAAATAAACTGTTGTCAGTGCAGTAAACATAGGTAATGCTAAATATAGCTGGGATGATAAATCCCCAGTCACTGTGCCCAGTTTAGGACTGAAGGCACTTGATCTGGCACCAGTGGCAAGTCATTGACGGGTGCCTTTGCCAGTGTGTGGTAACTGGCCACTAGCGAGAAGGCCACCAGGATAATAACACAGAACACAAGCGACAGGCAACCAGCAGAAGAGTTTGGACTCTTCCATCCGATCTCCCCATGACACACCTTTTGGCCAAGGTTTTTTTGAGTGTAAATGGCTTTTGACAATAGAAGTGAAGCAAGGAGATCATGATTACAGTCATGATCTGGTGTCAGGGAACTGCTAAATGGAGCTTGATTACTCACACATTTCCCATCCATGCACTATAAAGAGCTGGCTCAAGTCTCCAGAGTAGGGTAAGCCCCAAGATCTTTTGTGGTTAGAACTGATTTGCTGTTACTATTCACCAAGCAACTGTCACAGCCCTGCCTAGATCTCCATATGGCTCAGTGAGAACTTGACCATTTTAGAGGTCTTCCACCATTCAGTACTGAGGCAGCAAGTACACTCTCCTGCTTCAAGATGGATATCTTTAGATATTGGTTTCAAATCCTGTGCTAGACTAGAGGAAATTAAATCTAGTCATGTTCATTGCCACAGGTGGGAAATTCAGGTTTGAATTCCCACCAGGGCAAGTCCAAAGAGTTCGGAAGGGGCCTTCTGCCCCTCAGGGAAACTTCAAGGCACTGCAAGAACCCCCTGAACACCATCTCAGGACACCTCACTATCTTGAGCCCATGTTAGCTAGAGAGCAGAAGTGAAAGACTTGATCCTAAACTCCTTGGTATTAGTTTGGATTATCAGGCACAAAGAGCCGGGTGGTGGGAAGTAGCACCTGAAAGGCCAGGCCCTGCATTTTACACAGACAACTTACAATTGGCCTGCCAACCCAGTCATAGGCGTAGTCAAAGGTGTAGCCTTTCTTTTCAAACAGCTCTGTGAAGATGGTTCGTAAATAATCGTAGTCTGGTCTCTCGAAGAAGTCTAACCGCCGAACATAGCGCAGGTACGTGGCCATCTCCTCTGTTGGAAAAGGGGAGAAAGCAGCAGCATCAGTTCTGCTCACACGTGAGCTCCTTCACTCACAAGCCTCTCAAAGCCAATACACACACTGGAACTATATGCTGATTAACTCCAGTGAGGCTTTCCCATGGTACTAGGCTTAAAGCTAGGCTGAGGCCACATCACCAGTGACATGAACTGTCCTTGTCCTGCCAGGTTCAGCTGAGCCATGTGGACTGACAGAAGCTGAGGATATCCCATAAGTCTTCACCATCAGTGACTGATCACTGACTGACTGACTGACCACATCAGACTGACTCAACAGTCTTCTATTGCTGAATGAATCTCACTCAGCTTTCCAGAGCCCTCCTGCCCTGCCCAAAGTCTAATAATAGTCTGCTTTTATTCTGAATCTCTGAACAAGTTGTTAGAAACCAAGGTCTATGTTTTAGTAACAAGCATCACGCTGTGAGAGAATTGTCTGGGCTATCAGTGCTACCTCTGGCTTTTCCCATTAAAATAGTGGGGTTTAGTAACAGTAAAATCAATCCAAACACTTCTCAAGCAAAGATGGAAGTCCCACCTAAACTCCACAGAGCTGCTGCTCCACCTCAGATCTGAGCTCCACAAGTTTTACTCTGTATATGTGGGTAAAAACAAACACTAAAACACCATAAATGCCAACTCACTGAACCTGCCAACAGGATGCTCATGTGTATGTTCACACACAGACATTTAAAATAGCCACAGCAATTTCATCTGGGAAGGAAAGCAGGAGATGTTGGTGGGCACCCTGTGGCCCCTCTGAGCTCCAGCAACAGCCAGGGTCTGGCTACCCAGAGCTCTATGCTACCCACTATCATTACATCAGTCAGAGCCTTGAACATTCGGAACAAGACTTTGAATGGAAGGCTGCAACATTCGTTTGCCTGGCACACACAGAACAGTGGTGTTAAGCTAATTGATGGATTTCCTGCATCTGGGTTGTACTTTGCATGCACAGAGGACTGAGCCCTGGTAACTCATGTCCTGCCCCTTCCCAGCTCTCCCTAAACCAAGGTAGGATGTTTGAGCAGAGCTCGGTACGAGGCACAAACCTGTGCACTGCTGTATGGCTGATACACCAGCATGGATTTTGCCTTTAGCTAACAAAACTAAGAGCAGCATTGCTCATCGATACTTAACTCTGCCTGAGGCTTGCAGCCTGCATGTCACATGGAGCTTAAACACAGAAAAAATGAGGAGGAGAAAAGTAATCCCTTCTTCCTCTAATATCTCTGAAAGGTGGAGACCAAGAGGTTTCAGGTAAGCAAGGAACAGAAATAAGTTCTCATCTCCCTTCAGCCCAGACCTGGAGGTGTGACTGAGCTCTAAGAAAGCAGGGGAAAAAGATGAGAACAGCCAACCTGAAGCTGTTTTGCTCAAAACCAGGTGGATTTGGGATGTAACTACATCTAGGGAATTAGCATGACTTGAATGAACAACAAACCCCTTCCAGGCTTGCTGCTTCTCATGCTGGAAAAGAGCAATGTGACAAAATAGGAATGGGGACTCACTGTGGGGACCTGGGTGCTCACGATTTCAAAAAACCCAAAACCCACAGGGTAGGTCACAGGGGACCAGGGGAGGGCTTTAACTTTGTGCTCGGCTCTCCTAGCTCCGAGGTGAACTTTTGTTCAACTGCAGCAAAGGTGTTGGGCTTGGCTAGTACATCTTTAGTAACACTCTCAATAACATCTGACAACGCTCTGCTCAAGACTGTTGTCAGAAGGTGGAATTCAACGACAGACACATCATCCCATCTCGTAAGCTGGCCACCTACAGTTCTAATACCTGTAAAACCTTCAGTTTGGAATATAATCAACTCAGTAGATCCAATACAGTCACTTGAGAGAGAGAAAATAGTGAGGCTCCCTTTTGGAAAGAAGCCAATAAGCAAAGCAGGAACATGAGGCTCTTGAGCCTTGTCCAGCCTCCATGGTGAGAAGAGTTATGCTTGTTTTAAGCCACAGCCACAAGCCCCTCAGGCTCCATGAATTTATAGCAGCAGCTCCACTGGTTTGCCAGCTTGAGAAGCAACATAATGGATACACATAATCCAAATACTTTTTGCCAGAGAAGCTCAGAACCACCATATTTAATGTATGTTGAGCTCCTGCTGCACTCAAATGTTTCCATCAGGGCTTTACCTGGAAAGTTCTCACAGAGAACCTCAACCGGAGTGTTTCTCTTTGTATCCCCAATCTTCTGATACCTCTCTTTCAAGGTGTCAGCCTGTAGCGCACAAAGACAAAACAGTTGTGGAGAAAGAGTTCAACCATGTGATAAACGACATGCTGTATGGGAAGAAAAACAAGGTATTTAATACCAGTTCTGGGTGGTATCAGAAGATGTTACTTGTAACTGAGCTGCACCCTAGACTACACTAGCAGGAATATTATCACACCCTGTTGTGACTGTCGCTACACATTTTACGTGCTGTCGGCAAAGAATATCCAAGGACACATTCGAAACATCTTCAGTACTTGAAAGGAAGGACACTTGTTAGTGTCTTACAAGGCTAATTTCTTATCAGCCCAGTCCTAAGGACTGTATAGAAAAGCTTGCATGGGACAAGAAAACAAAGCTGCACATACTATAGTTGCACATCAGTACTCTGTCCTGGGCTTAGAGCCATCGGCAATCAAGATGCCTTCAAAAACAACTTTTAAGTAGATAAATTGCATCAGCAATTTGGGACTTCCTATGTACAACAGAATGTAATCACACAGATAACTAGTTTACATCAGTCACACTTCTCCCAAATCCCATCTACTCCCATAGTACCTCTCCTTTCACTCCCAAACTGTCTTATCACTGAGCTAGCACTGACTAAACAGCTGATCACCAAGAAAATGAAACAAGCTTCAGCTAGATTTCCCACCTACATCCCAATGAAGCAGAGAACTCTGCTCCCATTGGCACCTTCATTTTAAAGCATACCAGTAAGACCTGGCAGCAGCATCATAGCATTGTAAGATGTTCTCTCAAGACCTCAGCACTGACAGTATACACCAAAAGTATAAGCTGAGGAAGCCTAGAAGAGTGAAGATACCATATTCTAGATCAAGCTGAAGAGTCTGTGTTTGTTCTGGAGCAAGGACTTCAAGAAGAGGTCAACAAATTCTCATCAAGTTCAGCACTGAACTGAGCAAATTTTGTAGAACCTTGTCTAAACCTGGAATTATTTTAAGAATAATTTACAGGATTAATTTAAAGCAGATGAGCTCAACCAAACCAGAAACAAGATATGTAATAGAATAACACACTTACAGAGATGTGAAGTTAAAGTCAGAGAGGTTCTGATTTCTTTCACAATTACTTTCATGCCTGAAAAACCCTTTCTTTGCTTTTATGAGTTGTCACCAACATTTCTGGCACATGTCAATAAGGCTAAGCAGAGACTAACTCTGGATAGATGGTGACAAAACAGCTTAACAAGGTCTATCACACAAGCCACTGCCACTGACCACAGCAGCACTCTGCTGAGCTATTTGTGAGCCCAAACGCTTGTCTCCTTTTTTCAACAGTACTAACAGGAGTTATTGTCTTCATTAATAAACCTGCTCCTAATCTGATTGAATTCGATCCCTTCACTCACTGCAATTACAAAGTTGAACACAGTAGCTTAATCATCAAGAAAGTGATGGAGAAGTGAAGGTGCAGCTACCAGCAGCACCAGAGCCAGCAAATGACTTACTACTAGTTAATTCAGCTGATGGATGTCGGCTGCAGTTGCTGTAATTCAATTGCTTGCAGCCGTCCACATTGTACATGACAATTCATAAACTTCTAAGCACTGAATGTCCAGTGCCTCTGGAGGGAAGCCAAGCTCCATAGTTCTGCCTGAAAACCCGTTTTTCAAGCTGAAGTCCATCTGCACATCTGAACCCATCAAACTGCTCCTGTTATAACCACATTCCACAGCTGCAGCTGGGGGATTGTGTGCTGTAACCAGGATTCCATAAACAACCACTGTGTCCCAGTCGCACTCCAGCTTAGGGCAGCTCCATGCTCCAGCAAAGCTGCTCCCACAGCTCAACAGCTCTCTCACTGCTGTCCCAGTTCCAGCTGCTCATCTGCCTCTGCTCAATCCTCTCTCCAGATTTGTACCCATTCAGCTAATGGCAACTTGGAGTGACAGGTAACATATTTCTATCTTAAAATCTTTCCTGTAGGTAAAGCTAACGCCTTGTTTTTAGGCTTCAAGGACACAAAGGAGAGGACGGTGCTTCTAGCTGACTTTTGGAAATGTTTCCCCACCAGATTCTCATTTGGGCAGAGACCAGACAAAGTTTCAAAGGGCACAACCTAAAGCTCAAACATACCTTCAATCCTTGCCAGGGCAGACTGCCTCGGAGGAAATACATGAACATATGGCCAAGGGCTTCCAAGTCATCTCGACGACTTTGCTCTAAAACAAAAGAGACAACAAATTATTGCTGCAGCTGCAGGAATGGGTCTGAGACCTGATCAGTAGTTACACCTACTTCCAAGATACAGTTATCACAGGGAAGTTCACTTGCTACCTATAGCTCAGATCTCGTGCAAAACCATCTAGAAGCTGTTACAAAACCCCATAAAAAACGTGGAGAAAAGATCAGCTAGAAGGCATAAAATAACATGGGACATGTAAGACACATTGCCCAGCATTAGGTGAACTGGATGAGAAGAATAAAGAGGAATAAAGCGGTTACCCAGTTCTCTGGACTGTCAGTGCTGAGGGCATACCTGTGATGTGGTGCTGGATGATGTTATTTCCTCTGAATGACATAGGAACAGGCAGGGAATGCTTGCAACCAGCTGCAGGGAACTACCATGTTGTTGTGCCAACCCCTTCTCAATTGCTTCTGCAGCTCATCACAGTGGAGCAGATCAAAAATAGCTCCTTTAGCACTGTTTTTCCTTGTGAAACACTTGCTGCTGTTGCCATGCAGATGTTATGATTATAAATGAGGGGGGAAAAAAAGAGGCCTCGAGCCAAAGGAAAAAAGCATCCTTAAAATTATCTAACAAAATGTATAAAAAACCCCATGGGAGGATATAAGACAGAATAACAAATGTGGAGTGCAACAGCATGGGACTGCTGCTGTGCTGGGTGGCATCATGCAGACTGGGGTCTGCTGAGCTTGCAGACTGATTTTATGCAACCTCCTCTCCTCTGAATTTCAAACAAATAACATGCTCCATGGCCACAGGCTGGGGCAGATCCAGCCCACACGCATGACAAACTGTGTGTGAGCTGTCCCTGATGCTGCATCATCTGCAAGGTGGCAGCGCTTGGCACAGCATGGCTCTCCACCAGCAGCAAATATAACCCTCAGAATATGGTGGGGGTGAGAAAACTCAGCAGAAGGAATTGAGATGACAGTTCCTGCAAGTTACCCTGATATAGCTGTAAAAAGGGAATAGAACCCAAGAGAATGTCCTAGGTAATTTAGTGCAGTGATGCAGATGAACTGCTCAGGAAGATGGTTGAGTGCACTCATCTTTCAGGAAAATGGCAGTAAGACTCCTTTGTTCTGGAATGTGAAGGGTCTGACTCCACCTGGGTCTCACCAGCAAAGCATCCACCCCACGGAGCTACTCTGGGCAGACCCAGCCCAGCCCAGCACACACCAGCAGCCAGCCTTCCCTCCCAGACTGACTCTTCCCTGCACCGGCTACGGCCTGAGCTGCAACACCTGCAGAGAAATGGGTCCTACAGAAGGCACACAGTGCATTTGCATTGACTTCAAATGCAAACACATCTTCTTCCACATCCACCTTCCATCCGAGCCTGCTCCTACTGCAGCTGCTCATTCCTCCATCCCTTCTTGACCCTTCACCAGGCTTTTCAAGATTAGTTGGGCTTATCCCTCCTTATACCCAAAGGGACTGAACTCTCCACAAGATGCGCAATGCCTTCATCAAATACCTGGGAGGCTACTCAAAGAATATTCCATTATCTTACTGCTCTTATGGGTTTAAGTGAATATAAACATTTAATAAGGTTTTTTGCCTTTCAGCCACAGAAATGTAATTTTATGGTATGAGAGAAGGCAGTGAGGAGAGGAAATGAAAGGCATGTTTAAAATGAGTTAAATCAGTAATTTTCTCCAACCAATTATTAGGTCAAGGAACATCCAACTCCAACACCCGTAACTGAAGGTCCTGGTTACTTTGATGCTCTATAGCTCAGCACAGAGCTGTGCTATAAAAATCTATTTGGTCATCATTTAGTGGAGCAGTTACTACCCACCTACTTGCCTTTTATCAGTACTGGGTTGCTTCCAGTTATTTAGCTCCTAATAAAAACTATAATTATGAGGCTTTCAACATTTCAGCTGTCTCAATCCCTCAAAAGGGGAAAAGAAAAAGCCTCACAACTGTAAAGGCAGAGGTTTACAAACAGCTCAAAGGGGAGGAACGAGCCATAATGAGCCAAGCTGGAGGTCACGGCAAGCTCCCACCAACCACACAAACCTTTGCCAAGATGAGTGTTGATGGACATGTATCTGGCTGTTCCAGTTAAGCTCTTGTGTTCCCTGTAAGGTATGTGTTTTTTGGTTTCCGGGTCAATGTACTCCTTTGCCAGTCCAAAGTCTATGATGTGAATGACGTGCTCTTTCTTATTGCCTTGCCGGCCGATAAGGAAATTTTCAGGCTTGACATCTCGGTAGATGAGGTTCTTCGAATGCACATACTCCATGCGAGATATCTGCAAAGTGAGGAGCAAAAGTTACCTGCAAGCAGAGCATCCTCCATGCTCTCCTGGCTAATGGAGCTGTGAGGTTTTGATACCCGTCACTGACCCTCAGCTCGGAAACTCAACCACAGATGGAAAGAACCACAGCAGCAGTTATGATTGGAACTGGATGGAGCTCTTCTGATGGAGTTAGAAGAGGAACCTGTCATCCCCTCCTTTCTGTGGCTACCATACAGTGCTCCCTGACTTGAAACCTACAGAAATGTCCATAGGAAAACAGAAAGGCTGTTTCTGAAATGGTACCACCAGGACAAAGCATTTGGAATGATGCCACAGGGACTTGCAGCAGCATTCTTGTACTGATTTTAGACACACTAAACTGGTTACCAAGAGCTCTTCCCTTGTCCACGGCTGTCCCTTGTTGCTCCGTGTCTTACCACCTTCCTCCCTCGATCCATATGTTGTCTTAAGACACACCAGATTCTTCATGGAGGGGATTCTGGGGCAGGTGGAAGCCTTACGATCCTCAATGCTGACTAAAAATCACAACCTCATTGGCTGTCAACTAGGAATAGCTGGACTACTTTCCAGCTTTTGACTCACTTTGTTCTGGCAGTCTGACTGAGAAGGGAAGGGAAAAGCTCATGGAAGGTCACTTCCTCTCTAACAACATTCCTCATCCAGATGCTTATCATTAATCATAGAATAGTTAGGGTTGGAAAGGTCCTTAAGATCATCCAGTTCCAGCCCCCCTGCCATGGGCAGGGACACCTCACACTAAACCATGCCACCCCAAGGCTTCATCCAACCTGACTAGTTTTGCTTTTGAAACTAAATATATTGCAGGTGAAGTTTGGACAGGTTGCCAAGCAGTTCTCCTTTGAGTTCCTAACTTAAGAAATTATTCCAATTGGAAATAACTCCCAATTTAATTTAATACCTTCTTAGGTTTTAAATGAAACCATGTGAATCCCCATTTGTGGCTGTCCTGGGCTGTAGCTGCCCTGCGCACTGTAGGGCATGGTGGCTTTTTTAAGCAAGATGCTTCTTTAGGAAGGCCATTTGAGTCTCCCTGTCTGCAGGTTTGCAACGTGAGACCATTGCAGAGCTCTCTGACTCCCCATTCTGCACTAACAAGTGTCAGTCCGCAGAGGTCAGTGCCGCACCATCGTGCTGGAGCATCTAAGGTGAAAGCTACCGGCGGGAGCTGCCTGCGGGGAGTCACTGGTTCCTGAGTGGGTCTGCACCAGGTCAGTGCTGTCGGGAGCTCGGCGCCTCCTGCACAGGGATAGCCTGCTCCTAAGGAAAACCTGCTGCGTTTCCAGCACTCCGAAAGAGGCAAGAGGCAGGAGGGGGCAGCACTCCTCAGAAAATGAAACCTGCTGTACAGGGAGGGCAGCAGGCAGGGAAAACGGCAGCCGAACCACTCTTACAAAACAGGGCTTGCTGAGAGGCTCTCCAACGAAGGTAACAGCACGTGTTGCTGCTCCCCCCCCCCCCCGCCTCTAAGCAATGATTTATTTCATTGTGTTGAGAAAATGGGTTTCAGGGCTAACAGCCATTATTCCTAATCAATTCTAGGCTGATGCAGAACACAGCAGATGCTCTGCACTTCAGTCATTCTTCAGCTTTGAATCACCTACAGGACACAGCAGTGCTGGAAGACAAAAAGGTATGTCGGGAGGCCATTTACATTAAGATGCAACCCTTAAAATTGGAACAAAGCATTTCCTGGCCTCTCCATACACAACAAGCTTTCAAACAGAGCCTGGCCAGCTCATTGAATTTGTCCCTGTTACCAGAGGAGCTCAGCTGTTGAAACAGCCAACAGCTTGTAAAAACCATTTGTTCCTTAAAAACTCATAGCAAATTGCACTGGCCAGGACAGCCACTTCACCTCCACCACAGGCACAGAGATGCTGCTGGGTCTTTCATATTCCTTTTTCTTTACTTCCACCTGCCTGGATGCTTCAGGATGTGGTGCTGGAGCTGCGCATTGGCAGCGACGGCTGAAAGATGCTCTCCAGGTCAGAATGATGTTTCCTGTCCGTGCTTTACTCACTCTGACAAGACACCCTGCTTGTGGCTTCTTGTGATGGAGGCTGCATCACCCTCAGCCTGACTCAAACCACTGCACAGCTGAAGGAGAGGAGTTCCCAGTCCAGAAATGTGTGGCTGCAGACACTACGTCCACTCCTTTGTGACTGAGCTACAGGCTCTAATGTCTGTGCGTTATTTCTACAGACAGAGAAACCACTGCAAGGAACTGGGCCTGTTGGAACTGCTTTTACACTGGAAAAACAGTGACTGTGAAGCACTGTTAACATCTGCTCTCTTATTTAATAAGAACAGACATGGGCATTTTACCATAGGGCACAGAATACTAGAGGTGGGTGGGAGATTTCTGCTTGCAAATCAAAGCAGGATTTCCATGGCCATGACTGGCAGAGTCCATCTTCAGACCCACAAATCTCCATGTCAGATGTCCGAGAAACAACAGGAAGGGAGAGCACCCCCAGCAGACAGCAGGACCCCTCCCTGCGCTGCAGCTGGGAGATGAGAGGACATTTGTGACATTTAACCAGATGGCAAAGCAACCAATGCTTTTATTTTCCTTTCTCTTGCCAAGGAAGCAAGTGTAATAAACCCTTTTCCCCCAGAAAGGTATCCCTTAAGGATCTGATCTTGATTGCAACCCCATCTCTAGACTCTCCTGATATATCTGAACCCTTCTACACCATCACCTGCTTGAATATAGATCACATCAGCAGAGAGAAAGAATTCCTCCTGTTTAAAGCCTGCTTTGGTGTCTGTTACACAAAGTGATTTAATGGCCATCCGTCAAAAAACCTTCCACTGTGACTTGTTCCAGATAGCAGCCACAAGTATTTGCCCAGTGCTGTGCACAGTGGCAGCAAGTACTTAAAGCAAGGGTTACTCCTGATAACAGTTACTCCTGATAAAATTGATGACTTCCAGTTTATGGGCTTTAGGGACTGGCTTTAGTAAACATTTTTAATTGCCAAACTTTGCTTTGTTCAGGAACAACTGCTTGATCTAGTTGGCTCCACTCAGATGATGGAGGAAGCAGCTCCAGTTTGATGCTCTTAGCAGAGCAATGTGAAGCATTGGAGACCCTCAAGCTACAGCAGTAACACAACTGGAAAACTCTGACCAGGAAGGAAAACAGATGAGTCCTTCAATGCAGGTTCTCACTGAGAGGTATGAAATGGTGCACTAGACCGAGAGTGCTTCTGATTCAACTCACACTGTTTGATAAGCTGCTGCCACAGCTCCGGACACAATGCAGTAGGTGCAGTATTGCAGTAGTGCCAGTAGTGCCAAACCTGAGGGGCTGTGTGGCTCATCCCCCTGCTGAGGCAGACCTTCCGACTGTGTCATCTCAACTGAAAAGATTCCAGGCCAGGCTCTCTTTGAAGACTCACTGTCATCCAGTCTCTGTCTCCCTCAGCCAGTAGAGTCTTTTTGATGTAAAACCATGTTTAAATTCTCCCATACTCACAAGCAACCTTCCTTAAAGCAATGACAATGTATTTATTTCTCCTACAGGGCTTCCCTTTCTTTTAACATCTGTAGAGTTAACGGATCCACCCCAGTTCTGAGATGCTGCTACCTACCAAGCTAAGTAAGACTAGCCAAGCATGTTTGTGTATTAGAAAACATATTTCAGGGATGCCTCTGGTTGAAAATTAATCACTGTACACAAAAAACAGGAGACCAAGTGCCACCACACCGCATCCAAAATTCCTGCCTAGTTCCAGCACGCAGCACATATGTAGATGTGTCAAAGATGTTCAGTCAGGCTTAAAGAGGGAGAGGGGGAGAAGGCAGCTAAATGGGAAACTGAAAGCAGCTGCTGGCTGCTGTCAAGCTGAGCCTGCAGCAGGCAACGGCAAGGAAGCACACAAACAACAGAGGCTGGACTGGATGCTCCTAAAGACATATGGATCATTATGTGCAAGTGACGTTGAGAAAGATCTAGGGGACAAAGGGGTGGACGCGTAACATCCCACTAGCTTGCAGTGTGATGTCAGTGTTGCTGCTTCAACAAGTGCAAAGACATCTATGGCAGATGTTTCCTTCCTCCCCCTTCGGAGAGGATCAAGCCCAATGCAGAACAGGCAGCACCAAGGTGACTCCCAGCACTGGGATCCTCTCCTGGGAGCGCCCTGAGCTCCATGCTGCAGAGAAGCCTCTCAGACAAGTATTATTGCTTTATTTGATAGCATTTTGGTGGGAAACGAACCAGAGCAGCGGTGTTCTGCAATGTGCTGAGCTGCCCCTTACTGCCTACATCAGGGCAGGGTGCTCCTCTCTGGTGTCTGCGTGTTATCAGGCCATTCACACTTCTGGAGGTCTCCCTGGTCACTAGGCTTGTTAACAGGCATATCAACAAGCACAGAAGAGAAACACTGCTCGTGCACCACACTGGATTCTGGCAGTGAAGTCCTACATCTCCTCACACCTGTGGTTAGAAATACAGCAGCTTAAGCAAGTCAAAAACAAGAGCAGAGCATATTTTATGGAGGCAAACCCACCGAATTTGACAGTCGAACTATCTTTCTCTGATGTGTCTCTCACACTGGAGTGTGACATAGGGACAACAACGATTTAGCGT
The DNA here is from genome assembly GCF_012275295.1 of Melopsittacus undulatus. Lineage (NCBI taxonomy): Eukaryota > Metazoa > Chordata > Aves > Psittaciformes > Psittaculidae > Melopsittacus > Melopsittacus undulatus. The sequence continues at coordinate 11,876,533 of NC_047535.1, read as the reverse complement.
AGGAACTAAGAGAAATCCAAGACAATTTCCCCCAAACTCTCATGGCTGGATGAAGGGTTTTCTTTCCAGTTGAGCAGTAAGTGCCAGGCTGTCAGAAAACCAGTCTCCAAGGACTAGGTGAGCCCTTCTCCTTGGAAACCTTCAGGGAAGAAGATGGGGCACACCTAAAGATGCTAAATCTCTCTCCTTAACTGCGTATGCTCCAAGCTGATAATTCATGTCATCCTGAGAAGATTGGGAAGGTCCTAAACCATCTCCCCATGGAACAAGTAGCAGCACTGCATGCTCCTTTTGAAGAACACCAGCTCCTCTGTTTGTGACTGCTTTTGGTGTGCCCCTGAACCACCCTAAGCATCTGTTTCTTGAACTGGCACCACTGTCTACATGAGTTGGCAGGCCGGCTGAGGATCAGCAGATGGTACCAGTGAAGACCATCCAAGTACAGAGCTGATCTGCAGCCCCAGACTTGGTGAAAGGCAGAAGGACACTGCTGTGACAATCCTGATTTCTCCAGCAGTCACATGGGAATACATCTTTACGTTTTACACCTTTACAACCAAAAGGCCATACAAGCTATATCCAAGGCATTGTCATCTGTTGACAGTTGATTTAATAAAAACCAATACTATAAACTGGTTCTCCACTGATGAAGGAACACTCAAACCCAACAAAACTCAGCCATAGGAGAACAACTTCATGAACTTGCTATCAGGCAGGCGCTGTTCAAACTTCTGCATCTGAGAAGAAGAAATCTAAAATTTTCCATTTGAAGAAATCTCAAATTTTCCATTTGAGCTTCTGCTGTGGCCAACTTCAGTTCATTTAGAAAGGATTGCGTTCCTCACTCCCTCACCATCTTCTCTTTCCTTTAGCACATCTATCTGCTGGTAATATGAATATACAGTCCCACCTCTGCTGTGCCTCTAGGGTGTCTGCAGACCACAGGTAGGGACCAGCAAGCCAAATGGAAATGATAACTGTTGGCCCTAAGGGCTTGTGGAAATTCACTCACAACATTTAGTACCTTCGGTTTTCAGCCTGTCCATTTTTAATACAAACACAAATCCAAGCTCCAACTTTCAGCTTGGTTCCTTCCTTTTTTAAGGTAAATTAGAGGCCCTGTGATGCTGCCCGTAGATATAGTACTTTCCAGCTGTCAGTGATTTAAACCTGTTGGTCAATTTTGCCCAAATTTGACCGAGGCACAGACCTCAAATGCTGGTATTTTGGCTAAGGATTGCTCTGCTCCCACTGCTCTGAGAGGTTTCTGTCTGTGAGCAGCCTGGTAGCAACAAACTGGTAGAACTGGTAGGACTGTGGGAGGGTGCTGTGCTCCCTGTGTCCTGGGGAGTGGGTAAGAAATTAGATGTTCTGGGGATGTCCAAACAGAGGGAGGGAGCTGGGGTTGATACTGGGGCAGGGGTGTGTAGGGAATCCAGGATGCAAGTCCACTGGAATCCAGCTTCACTGGTTCTGCTATGCAAGGAGCAAGCTTGCTCATAAGCATAATGTAACATTCTCTTCGTAAGTAAGAGCTCTTCTCAAATCTGAGAAGCTTTTTTTTATAAGATGGAGAGAGACTTTTTAGCAAGGTCTGTAGGAACAGGACAAAGGGCAACATTTTTAAACTGAAAGCGGGTAGATTTAGGTTGGACACAAGGAAGAAATTTTTCACAATGTGGATAGTGAGGCGCTGGCCCAGGGTGCCCAGAGAAGCTGTGGCTGCCCCATCCCTGGCAGTGTTCAAGGCCAGGTTGGACGCAGGGGCTTGGAGCAAGCTGCTCCAGTGGAAGGTGTCCCTGCCTGTGGCAGGAGTTGGAGCTGGATGAGCTTTAAGGTCCCATTTTGCAATTCTACAATGGAAGGAGAGTCTCTCTCCAACCAGCAGACACCCTGATGCTTGCACTGCAACAACCCCATCCTTCAGCTAACCCAGGACTGACATAAACACAGGTCAGCATTGTGGAGGCTGTGGGCAGAGCCCTGCCCAGTGTTACTCACCAGCTGGATGGCTATCATTAATACCGTCTTCAAAGTGAACGTCCTATCACAGAGGTCAAATAGATCTTCCAAGCTGGGGCCAAGCAGCTCTAGTACCATGGCGTTGTACTTTCCACATGGTCCGAAGTAATACACCTGGGGAAGGCCTTCAGCTGGAAGAATAGGAAAGAACTGAAATCAGTCAATGCAGCAATGTTAAACCTTTCCTCCTGCATGTAAATCTTTCATTGGGCAAAGCCCTTCCTTTTTACCTCTCCAGTGTCCCTTCTGTTTGATGTTACCCAGCAAGCAAATAAGTTTCAGCATGCACTGTGGATGAACCAAAGGCCAAATCAGTGCAGGCTTTGCTCATCTGCACCTCTGAATAAACAAATAGATTTCAAAGCAATAACATGATCACATGAAAGCATCTAGCTTTGACAGCTTAAACTCTTGGACATAGAGAACAAGACACGGAGTTCCCTATGTTGCACAGAACACCAGGCAGAGCACAACCCCAAACATGGGCTGGCACTTATCTGTGCAGTTAGGAAGATGATATTCCTTGCACAAAATGAGGCATGTCCAAAAAAGGGTTGCTTTTTCAACCCAGATAATACATAGCTGTTGTTATTCAGCAAACCTTATGCAAAGTTTACTCATGAGAAAGGAAAAAAAAGTTGTTTTCCTTTCAAAAAGAGCAAAGATTTACATTTTGACCCGTCACCATGTAAAAAAAAGTGATCACAGTCATTAAAGCATATGTGCAAAGCATTCTGCTGTAAGTCACACACAAAACTCTCAATACCAAACTGGTAGGAGCCAGAACCACCTCTTCCCACCTAACAGCTCAGCAACAGATTTCTCAGCAAGAGTACGCAATATTTATACTCAACTGATCGTGGCTTTTTGTGTGGATCAGCTTTCTGAAAGCACCAGAAGAAAAGGGAACAAACCAGCTTTGGTGTCTGAGCACTCCCTGAGCTGCACAGTGCTCCTCAAATTACCCTTTGAGCAAAAAGAAAAGCCAGCCTGGCCCACACAGAGGGGAATTCTGTGCAGGGCCAAGCACAAATTTGTTTAGTCAGTATCTAGCTCCATATCCCAGCATCACTATCAAGCTGCATAACACTTTTAAAACAAATATTTCCTGTCTACATCTCATAAGCAGTTCCAAAATGCAATGGAAGGGATTTTGTCTTGAAATATGGGGTTTGTCCTATGTCAAAACAACATCCTTGCTTGAATACACAAAATACAACATCCTGTTATTCACTGTAAAGGCTCAGCACAGGGAGCACTATTATGAACAAAGCCTTTTTTGCACAGAAGTCTGTGAATTAAATAGCATGGGGCCCACGAGCACAGTGATTATAACTTTTACAGCATGTTTTCACAAGTGCATGCACACACCTATATTTACATGACAGATCAATATTAAAAATAGCAAACCCCTTCATGCATTATCAGACACCAGGATTAAATTGCTTGTGTAACTGCTCAGCTTTGTACCTGCTCTGTGGTGTGCTCACAGCCTGGCCCAGCACAGGCCAAGGCAGAACAGGGAAACGCTTCAGGCTGGAGGGTGTCAGCAATGTAATAGCCTTATGTCCTACTACAGATTTAGGGAAGCCTCGTTCATCTGCCCGATGGCACTCACCAGTAACACAATAAATGCAGCACTGAGATTACTAAAGCTTAACTAATGCAGAACTTATGCTCCCACCCATTACTCAAAAAGAACAAAGCGCAGCTTGACAAAAATTACTGTAGGATGGTTTAATCTTGTTAACTCACAGGCTTGCGGAATCATATTAGGTATCAGTCATCAGCATGCATTCATGAGATCTTACAGAGTATTGCAGGAATTCCCAGTCTAACCAGAGTTCTACATCCTATGTAAAACATTTACCCATCCTGGTTTTAGGAGGCTCCTGTTCCTAACAAAACCTTGTGTTTTAGGAAGCATTAACAGCAATTAAGTCCTCTAAGAAAACAGGATGGTCTGAGTCTTCATCAGTGCCTGTAGGGACAGGCCAAGGGGAATGGCTTTAACCTGCCAGAACAGGGGAGACTGAGATGAGCTCTTAGGCAGAAGCTCTTCCCTGTGAGGGTGCTGAGGCGCTGGCACAGGGTGCCCAGAGAAGCTGTGGCTGCCCCATCCCTGGCAGTGTTCAAGGCCAGGTTGGACACAGGGGCTTGGAGCAAGCTGCTCTAGTGGAAGGTGTCCCTGCTCATGGCTAGAACTGGATGAGTTTAAGGTCCCTTCCAACCCAAACCAGTCTGGGATTCTATGACACAGAACCAATTCCAAAAGCCAAAAAATAATGGGATGTGAAATGAAGGCAGCTCGAAACCTTTTTCAAATATACCTAAACCAACATAAATGATAATTTAATGCCCTCAGCTTAGTGCTGCAGACTTGAGTAATTGCAGTAGCTCTTGAAGTAACTCATGGCAAGCCACTGAGTTTCCAGTAGAATCAGGTGAGGACTTACCTATGTAATTAGCTCTAATACCAAGATCGTCATCTCTACTTCTTAGAGAATAATCCAAGGATGACAGAGAATGATAAAAGAGAGTAACAGAATATTCTATGAAAAGTTTTAAATCGAGACAATTACAAATTTAAGATACAAATACAGTGAGTACTAATTTAAGAGACACACACAGTGAGTAGTACCACAAGTGCTGCGTCAGGATAACGGTCTTGAAAAGTGCAAATGAGGAAGGAAACAGCTCGGATTAGGAGCATGCTAATTAAGGTATTAATACAGCCTTACTTGGTAAAGAGACAGCGCTGCAATTACAATTAAATTCCTCCTGGGCCTAAGAACCAGGAAGATAAGTTGCAGCAAGACTCAAAGATGGGGAATTCATGGAGGGAAGGAAGCAACAGCAATGCAACTCTTCAGTGCTCTCTGGGGTCCCAACTCCTTCAGTCAGCTTTACCCACTCAAAACCATACGAACAAGAGCTTGGAGTACTCTTCTCAGCTCTAAACCTCAGCAAGGCTCTGCTCTTGGTGGGAGCTCCTACAAGGTGAAGCTGTAGCAAAGAACATTAAAAAAAGCATCTGAAGTGCCAGCCTACAGAGGCCGTTATTAGTTTGAGGCATATTTTTAGGGTTTGCTTTTTCCCTGAGGGTTTTCAGCAGTAACACTGCCAGCTCTGCAGTCAAGAACTTACTGGCTTTGCTAGAAGAGAAATGCTGTAGCATAGATCTAATTTTCAGACTCTGGCTGCATCACTGCTCATTTATTCTGGACCCAAAGAAGCATTGCTGTGGAGCCTCCCAGCCCAAGCCAGGGCTCCTCGGCTTCACACCAGTTACTGAAATGAAGCCTCTCATTCAAACACAGATCAACATTTACCATCATTTTAAGAAGGGGCAAAGCTCAAAAGTGAAGCTGTCAGCTTGATGTAGATATTAAAGGGTGCTGTTGCCTGCAGAATCCAAGCAGACAGGCACCACTAGAGGATTTTGGGCTAGGTTCTCTGGACCTTATTAACAGTAAAAAGGGGCAGCCTAAGAAAATCTGCATCAAATTTTATTTAATCTGCATAATTCATGGTGTAGCTTGGCCCTATTTCAGCAACAAGAAATGTGTCCTGGTGCCATCGAGTCCATTGCCATGGTGAACTGCAGGAGCTCCACAAATATCACCACTAGAACTGTAAATACTTCTGAAGGGCACTGCCAACAAAAGAGATTGATTGAGGAAAAGGTATCTTTTGTTTGGGCACTCAAACTTGAGGTTTCTAATGGCAAGGAATTGTGTCAGCAGAGGACTGAAAAGGTCAAACAAAGCCACAGTGCTGTGGAGCGGTCTGCTGTAGATGAGCAGTTCTGGGTTCAAAGAGTGCAGGATGAAAAGCCAGAGGCAGAGCAGGGGTCTGTTTAAACCATGATCAGTTTAATGCAATTAGTGTATGAAATCCCATCAAAACAAGTTACTGCTCAGTGGCATTAAACAAGAACAGCACATTAAGTGAAGAAAATCCAGGCACGACACGTGCAACTTCTCCTTTGGAGAAAAAGCGGTGTCTTACAGTGAAAGCTGCTGTAAGCAGAAATCTTCTGAGCTTGCTTAAAAGCTTTGGACTTGCTGGTGAGCTATTTGGCTTTGAGTTCATGTAAAAGGCCCCACTCTACCACTGCTCTCATGGAAAGGTTATCACCCCAATACATACACTGATCACTGCACTGGAATCCACAGGCAAATTCTGCTATTTCAGCAGTGTGATGTCTTGGAAAACATTCAAGCTGTGCAGAGTGAAAGCCCAGCATTGCATTTTGGAGATTAAAGCATCGCACTGGAATGAGAGCAAATGCAGACATCAAAGCTAAGAACTCAACTTTGCTTCCACCATGCTCAGAACGGCCACACAACTCCAGCCCCGGTTTCCCCAAGGTGCTAAAGCTCTCTCTGCTCCTGTGGGCTGCCACCAAAAGGGACTGTCCCATCCCCACTCCACCCTCACCCGTCCTGCTGCCTCCCTGGGCTCACGTGGCTGAGCAATAAACTGAAACGACCCAAAGGGTTTGCTTGAGCTTGAACACAAGAATCATAGAATCATGGACTGGTTTGGGTTGAGAGGGATCTTAAAGCTCATTCAGTTCCAACCCCCTCCCACAGGCAGGGAAACATTCCATTAGAGGAGGTTGCTCCAAGTCCCCAGCACCAAACAGCAGGACCACTGCTCTTCAAGAAAGCTTCATTTGAGCTCTATTAAGACCAGGGAACTACACCTTTCAGCATATTTTCATGCAAGAGCAAGCATTCTGTATGATACAAGTAGTGCTGTCTTGCTGCCACAGGCTTTACAGCACGACTAACAGCTCTGATAACTTGTCAGACATCCAGGATACTCCAACAAGCCACACTAGTCTAGGCCTCAGACATACAAGTCACACAAAGACTCCAAAGCCTTTTAGAGGACCTGTTATGAAATGGCAACTGGCAGAGAGATGCCAATCAAAGGTTATGCCCAAGGGAAATCGGATTTTGCAGCATCTGTTACACATGCAAAGCGGAAACCATCTGCTGTGGCAGAGAATATGTATTGATGCTCTGTATATGAGCATTGTGAGAGGCTATGAATAAACCTCAAGCAACAGCAAGCAGCCCAAAATACACTCAAGGAGGGATAAGGTACCAAGAGCAGGAAGCTACATGTGGCACCTACATCAGTGGAGGTGCAAAAGCCAAGTCCCTGTACACTAAATCACCAGGACATAGCACAACCTGTGAAAAGTGAACAGCAGTGGTAGCTCCTGAATCACCAGTTTTTATTTGCTCCCATGAGAAACTGGTTTCCACTGCCCTTAGATATGGTGTGGCCAAATAGAGAGAAGCTGATGTCTGCAACTTCAAGAGGAAGAATTACAGAAGAACTTCACAACCCCTCTTCATGCAGGCTTCTGCTGCAAAGAGGAGACACTTGAGGAACCGCAGATCAGATACTGTGAGCAGCAAGAACTATTCCTCATAGAAATGAATGCAGAGACACGACAGCAGCATGAGTGTACAACAAGTTCTGTGTGATTTTAAAGGGCTGATGAATGGGACGTAGATTGTCACAAAATTCTCATTCAGAGCAGAAAGTTTATTTTTACAAATGACAGCACACAAAATGACACCATCACCAGCACAAATAGCAACTGTGCGAGTGCGGAACATCCATAGCTAAAATTAAACATGTTCCAAACAAATTAAACAAATTGCTTTAGAGTAGTCAACCCATTTGGGCTGATTACACTAATGAGGATCTACCCTTCTCTTAATTTTCAAATCCAAATAAAATCCTGGCTCAAAGAGAAGCTTTGCTATCAGCATCAACTGGGCCAAGGTCTCATCTTTTAACCTATTCAAACATACCCCAGGATAGTGGGTTTAAATCTACCCGAGTATGCTGGTGCACAGGTTACATCTATGAACTGGGATTCAAAAGGCTCATTTGAACTTGCAGATTTCTAAATAATCTGCTTCAAAAGTAGAAAGAGGGGAGGAAAGTTAAGATAGGCTTGTTACTTGGAATAAAGTTATCCTAAAGGTCTTTGCATACGTTTCAGGTGTCTTATTTCAAAGTAGGACTGCAAAAGCTTTTCAATACAGCCCTCCACCTTCAACATTAACTGGAGGAGTTTGGGGAACAACAGAAATTTGAGGTGATGGAGAATATTTTCTCTTGTTTCTTATGAGAAAACACCCAGCAGTTGAGATGCAAAGGAGAAAAGGCAACTTCTAACTCCAGCACTAACTCACTTGCAGCAGGAAGGTGGAAGAGGTGATGGCATAGGGACCACCACAGTCTTGCTAACCACTCAAAGACTTTAGAAACCTTGAACTGCTATCAGATTAGGAAAACAACCTAAAAATAGTAAGCTGACCCAATGCACATATGAAAACATGCACATACAGAAAGAGGGTTAGAGCACTAACCCTCTTAGTGGTGACTAAAATTGGTGACTGTGCTTGGAGGATAGTAGGTGCTGTGACAGCTCCCTTCCCACTGCTCTGATAGACATAATGGAGATAACCAATCTGCTTAGGAATCATGAGTGCTTTCAGCCTGGCTTATGACTGTAAAGCTCCTCAATAATTTCCTTGCTTTCCCGAGCTGTGATACTGTGGTTTGAAAGCCTTTAGCTTTCTCTCACCTGAAGAGGGTGAAGAGCAACTGGACCTGCCCAGAGCATCTGGCAGCATCCAACCACCTCCTGCCTGCTTCCCTGCAGTGCTGCCTGGGCGGTAGCTGGGTCACTATTGGCTTTGGCTCCCCTGGGAGAAGGGGCTCCCAACAGAACATCACTGAACAAGAACCAGTCACAAAGCCCTGCAAGGCAAGCAGCATAGAGGGCTGCTATAGCAGCCGGTAGATAAGCCACCTCCTCAAACCCTGACCAGCCTTTGTGCTGGCTTTCTCTGCTCCAAGCCCCATTTATTATCTCCTCCATAACTGCTCACCCTATTCCAGATGGTTCCTCAGAGCCCTTTTACAGAGCCATCATGAGCTCCTCTTATTCATGCTCCTCTTATTCATGCTCCCCCCAAACATCCTCCTGCTCCATTTGCTCCAACTGCTGCCAGACACTTGGCTCTCCACTGCGAGCTTTCCACATCTTCTTCCTGCTCCTGGTGGGCAGTGAATCATCTCGCTTCTAGCAAATGCTAAATGCTCTGGTGTCACTGCCCAGCAGAAGTAGCTGTGGCAGGACCTTCTGTCAGTAGGTGAAAAGGGTGCAGAGCCGCTGCTGAGATGGAAGAGAAGCAGATAAAGGTGCCTCCCTGCCCTTGGACATGGGAAAGGCACAGATCAGACACTCTTTGAACCCAAGAGGTACTAGGAAATAAAGCAAGGGAGAACATCACTAGCTGGATTTATACCTTCTCCCCTGATGATGGCAGAGCAAGGCAAGCTTTTAATGGGAAGGGATGATACTTGGTACACAATGGTACAACAGTTGCATACAAGCCATGAGTAGACAGAGCTACTGTCACCTCCAATGAGTCTGCAAGTAAAACGTGGATTCCACACAGATTCCAAGACTCCAGCTTCCCTCAAGAAACCCAGCATGTTTCGTGCATCTTCTCAGAATATGCAGGACGTAGTGAATCCCTGCTGTGTTTTGAGTAACTTGTTAGTATCTGAATCTGCAGAAAAAAAAAGGTATGGGAAAAGGAACAGAAGAAAAACAGACATAGGAGGGACAGAAGGAAGAACATATTTGTTCTTGCTGCTGGGAAAAATCCAAACGATCTGATTTTTACTTCAGTTGCAGAAAAAACAACTGTCATGATCGCTGTGCTATTAGAATGGGTGGCATTTGGCTTTCCTTGAGCTGCACAAGCTGCTTTCCTGACAGAAACAGAGCCCTGGCTTGACTCTATTAATTACTCTTCAGATACACAATGAAAGCAGCAGTTGAAGAGAAGGCACCAAGAGGATGTTCACATTTGTATTCATAAAACTAGAAAGAAAAGTACTGGGAGGGGAATCAGCCCTCATGGAAAGGCCAAGCTGTAGGAAGACTTCCAGAATCTTGGAAATGTACTCAGAAACACCCATTCACAGGCAGTTTTTTAGCTGTAGTGAGTAAAGTACAGTCAAGTGAAATTGGTTCAATCCTTGACAAAGATGAAAGAATAAAGCACACCACAGTAAATGGCTTTTTTGGCAAGTTTCGGGAAACTGAATTCCCATTTCTAGGGCTCAAGGGAAATGAGTGTACTCAATTCTCCACATTACTGTTGGATTTTGTATCAATATACCCTCTGCAGCAATCTCTTGTTCAGTGACAATGGCAGCTGGCACATAACACAACACCTGAAGAGAAGGATCAAACCAGTATATAATTTTAGAAGAGCTATTTTAAACCACCCCAAAAAGTTCTAGCTTAAGTTCTATCTTAATTATGTTCCTTTTCCACACACAACCTGCGGCACAAGGACAAGGGTGGAAGAAAATGCCAAAAGGTTTCATTTCACTGCAGTATTCCTCTTTGCTCCCTGCATTTCTTTGTGCACTTACATAGTGCCTATTTTTTTGCTGAAAGGCATGAGAAGCTCTAAAGCTGCAGTTGTTTTAACTTCTTGAGGGCTAAGTGAGTGGTTATGGCAGCCTATTGAATGGGCTTTGACCAAAAATCACATTGTGAACCACCTCCGCGATCAGCTTCGTTGTTTGAAGGCAAATAATGCTCCACACATCACCTCCATGCTGCTCAACCTCCCAGGCATTAACTGCAGTCGGGATCATGGCTCCTGCATGCCTGACCTAGCAAGAAGTGACCTTCTTGCTCCCTGACAATGTTCAAGGCCAGGTTGGACGGCTTGGAGCTCTAGTGCAAAGTGTCCCTGCCCATGGCAGGGGTTGGAACTGGATGAATTTTAAGGTCGTTTCAACCCAAACCACTCTGGGATTCTATAAAGAAAGATGTATTCTCCTGCTTCTGCCATGCTGCAGGTCACTGGGTCAGAGGAGTTTTGCACCTCAGTGCAAAGCCAGAGCACATCTGTGATGGCCAACTAGGTTCTGCTGGTTAATACCAAAGAGAAATTGTTTCCTCTTGGCTGCGCAATTCTTGCACTGGGTCAGCTCTACCTGCTGAAAGGGAATCAAGCAGCAGATTTTGGCTGCTCCATTTAGGTAAGAGAAGTTCAGATGACTGAGGGTACGCTCAGTGGCTGCATTTTTGTTTTCTTTGAGAACAAGTCATGCATGTTAATGATGTTACAGGTAAAATCTACAGAGAGCTTAAGAAAAACCAAGAGCAGAACTTCCCAGTGCTCAGAAGCACACAAAGTAACTCCAGAAGCACTGCCAAGGAAGAGGCTACCTCCTGGCAGATGAAAACTGCTAAGAAAGCAGCAATACCAAAAGATTTCTGCTGAATCTCTCCTCTGCTGTCCAGAGACACATTTTAATCTGATCCCACCAAGTCACAGGTGGCCCCTGCCCTTCATCAGCTCATCTCCATTGGAGACTGTCGGCTGGAGGCACAGCACTTCTGGCTCCCTACTTCCTCCCCACAGCACACCAGAAATCTATAGCACAAGCTAAGTGATACTTCAAGATTACAGTGTGCAGGGCAGCTGCAAAACAGGGTGAAACTGCTGTGCTGATAATGCAGAGAGAATGTGACAGCTTGAATTACAGCTCAGCTGCAACCCACGTCTCTGTGCAGTGATCAGGAGTTGTTCTAGCCAGGATGGCACAGCAACATAAGACAAAATGAAGGGCTATGAAGATGCTGGAAGGGCTGGAGCAGCTCTGCTCTGGAGCCAGGCTGAGAGAGCTGGGCTGGGGCAGCCTGGACAAGAGAAGGCTCCTGAAGGGGAGACCTGAGAGCAGCTCCAGTGCCTAAAGGGGCTGCAGGAAACCTGGAGAGGGGCTTGGGACAAGGGCCTGGAGGGACAGGCTAAGGGGAATGACTTTAACCTGCCAGAACAGGGGAGACTGAGATGAGCTCTTAGGCAGAAGCTCTTCCCTGTGAGGGTGCTGAGGCGCTGGCACAGGGTGCCCAGAGAAGCTGTGGCTGCCCCATCCCTGGCAGTGTTCAAGGCCAGGTTGGACACAGGGGCTTGGAGCAAGCTGCTCTAGTGGAAGGTGTCCCTGCCTGTGGCAGGGGTTGGAGCTGGATGAGCTTTAAGGTCCCTTCAACCCAAACCAGTCTGGGATTCTATGAAAACTGGCACATACAGACAGTATCCATCATTGGTCCAACAGCATTTCCTTTTTGGATGACAGATCAGATTGGTCCAATTTTGCCAGATAAAGCAGACAATGATATCGGACACCCAGCCTCTGCTTTGGGTGCTCACAAGCAAGGTGATGATCAGCCATGCTCAGGCAGCTGCCCAGCTTCTGCACACCAGAAGTGTGGGACAATGTGGGTGGTGTTCCTGGCAGCAGAACCGCATGCACCACCCCCAGCTGTGCTGAGACCCTCTTTGTGTGCAGCTCATCCCCACAACACTTGTGCTGGTCCTACTGGGAGGGCAGCTGGGTAGCCAGAATGCTTTGTGCTGCTGTCAAAGCTGCTTTAGCATCAGCACAGGACCCAGCAGGAGTGTGGATTAAAAAGTTATGAGATGGACATTTCCTCCTGCAATAGCATCAAACTAGTAAGTGATGGATGCTGATAGCTAGGCACATGTAAACTCTCCATAAGTCATGGGATTGGCGTTCATCAGTCCTGTAACTATTGTAGTGTTTGAGGGAAAAAAGGGGTTTTTCAGAAAATGGTCCTTCCAGCCTGATGGAAAACCTCAAAATTCTTCTTATCACAGGAGAACCTCCTGCAAAGCCAAAGTTCAGAGATGCTAAACAAGATACTACCTTCCAGGTATCATCTATTTATTTCACCTTAAGATGTCTGAGCAGGAGAACAGAGGAAAAATTGCTGCTTTCAGACAGAAACATTATTACACAACTGCAGGGCAATGCTTGCTGAGAAGTTCTTCTGGCAAAGCTGGAGCCGTTACAGATCCAGGGGCAGAGTCGATGGCTTATCTTTTAGAGATAGGAAGAGGTTTTTGAATAGCAGGCAGGGCACAGCTCAGAAATGCAGGCTCCAAACCCATTTAACAGCTGGTCTGGGAGGCGGGCACCCCTCATACCAGAACTTCACTTGCGTCAAACCTCCCTGGCACAGCTCAAACATTTCTCTCTTTAAGGTGACAAGCACCTTAAAAACCTTCAGCCTGCACAGGGTGCTTCTGGTGCTTAGAATGCACAGGCAAAATGGATCCTACTAAATCAGGCACCCACCTTCCCAAAGGGAATCGGCTTTGAATCAAAGCAGCACTCAGCACCTGACACATCAGTCCTCCAGGAAAAGAAGCAACTCCTACAGCTTGAGAACTCAATTAGTTTCTAAGTGCAGCATCCCAACAGCTTGAAAGGAAGAGCTAGGGAAGTGGGACAAGCAGAACAGCAAGGCTAGCTGGTTGCTACATCCTTATTAATGAACATGGCGCTAATTGCCAAACTGGGGTTTTCATTCAGTTCCATTCCTAAATCTCAAAGTTTATCTTCAAACACTGAGTATTTTCATCTCTTCGCTCAAATGCCTCACTCAAAGTCCCGGGCACAACCTGGGCTGCTCACAAGCATGAGTGATTCCAGCTCAAGGTTTGCTCAAAGCACCAACAGCAGCACAGAGACCATGAGTGAATGGTCCATCCCCCTCCTCAAGTCCAGCTGGATCCTTAGAGGCGCTGGGCGAGAGGCACATCACACAACCCGTTGTCTATTCAAGAACCCAACAAGGCATCTGGGATGATTCCATGAGTCTGACTGCTATAGATCTATGACCACCACCGCACAGCATACCAGGCTTCAAGGCAAGTGTCTGCAGGAAAGGCATTTTCTAGCTTCTCAGCATCCTGCCATTCCCAGTGTTGCTGGGTTTGGATCTGTGATTACTGCAGTGACTACCGGAAGAGTAAGAGGTGCATGGGGACCTTCTGAAGTATAAAAAGGAAACTGCCCCAATCTCATATTCAAATATTGATGGCCTTGCCTTAAAAGCATCTGATAGCTTCCAATTGATGAGGCCTAAATATAGCCCAAGGAAGTAAAAACTTCTGCTGTTAAAAGAGATGCTGAAATGTGCACATTCAGGAAGACCTTCCTAACAAGGGAACTGCCACATTAAAAACCCCAACTATTTTTAGATAGCAAAATATTATTCTCTCGAGATGAGCAGCAAGCAAGCTCTGGAAGCAGGCAGGCATTAGCTGGGTGTGTTACACTCATCCACTATGGTTTATTTTGCAATTCAGAAGCTCTGAAGTTTGAGAACCCTCAAGTTCAGGAGTTTGTTGGACCACCCTGACTTTCTGATGAAGCTGCTGCTCACGTTCTTTAAAGGTGCAACAAAATGTGAGGGGACCTGCCAAGTGCTGCACTTTCTGTTTAACAAGGTGTTGTGGTTTAAGCCCAGTCAACCATGCAGCTCACTCGCTCCCTCTCCTACTTCTTTCCCCTGCTCCTGGAGGGTGGGGAGGAGAATCGAAAGAACGTAACTCCCACGGGTTGAGATAAGAGCAGTCCAGTAACTAAGGTATAACACAAACCACTGCTGCTACCACCAATAATAATAATGAGAAGGGAAATAACAAGGAAAGAGAATACAGCCGCTCACCACCTGCCGACCGATACCCAGTCTGACCCAAGCAGCGATCTAGCCTTTGAGGTAACTGCCCCGAGTTTATACACTGGGCATGACATGTTGTGGTATGCAATACCTCTTTCGCTAGTTTGGGTCAGGTGTCCTGTCGCTGCTTCCTCCCGGCTTCCCCTCCTCCCTGGCAGAGCATGAGACTTAGGAAGTCCTTGGTCAGAGAAAACATTTGAGCAGTAACTAAAAATATCGGTGTTACCAGCGCTGTTCCCAGGCCGAAAGTAAAAAACACAGCACTGCAACAGCTACTAAGAAGGAGAAAAATGACTG